>NW_026114444.1:0-300000 GCF_018139145.2 Gymnogyps californianus | reverse complement strand
TTAAACACATCCCATTTTGAGTTCATTTATGAAACCAACTAGTTTATTAGTTACCTTTTTCGTAGGACAGTCATGCAGACGTTAAGACTGGCTCAGGTAAAATATATGATATTTTATCATTATTACATGCAGAAATATAACTGGCAGATGGAAAACTATTTTTAAACACACTAGCTAAGTAAAAATCAAACTGCCCCAAGTTTTCTCAAGTAAAATGGGATAAACAGCTCCAGTAATTATCATCACAAATTCAGCAAGGGTGTTATCTATAAGAGGAACTAATAGTTCTTGGTTAACAAATACTAATTTCTTCGAACATCTCTACCATCAGTTTCCACAAGAGAACTAATCATTATATTAAAACTTTTTCACTTACTCCCCCAAAATGAATGAATTTAATTCTCCACCTTCCTGAACACAATTATATTGTACTCTGATACACAACTGCCATCCAATGACCTGCTACCACAGTAGTCTAAGTGAGGACAATGTTCCCTCTATTATGATAATCATGCACTTTAAAGTAGCCACATGAAAGTTGAGGTAAAATGGGTGAAATATGGTTGCAAAATTTCAGATTTAAAGGGAAAAAGGAATCATATATACATACTGCAAATAAAAAAAAACCACCTAGAATTTGTTGATAGTGATCTGAAGCAATTTATTTCATTCATTCATCTGTGAAAATTTTAGCAGATATTTCATATTTATTCTATTTGGTCCAAATACCCCTACATGCCATTAAGAGTCACTCAAAAAAGAACGTTGTGCCCAAAAATGCAGCTGCTACCACAAAACATCTCTTCACCCATTTATTCACCCTCAAGCAGTTCTTAAAAACTCAGATTTCCTGAGCTATGCAAAAACAGATCTTAACTTTATTTGAAATATGTCAGCAATGGATAAGTTAAAAAGCAGGTGGAGGTATTTGACATAATATTTAAATTAAATATATATTTAATTTGATGAAGTCACCCTTCAATACCCATTTGTATTGAATTATAAACTCTGCAGTACAGGAAAAGTCTGTGTATGGCACTTTGCAGACATGCATGGAAGTCCTGTTCTGCTATATAAACAATTATATTAAGATATTTCAAAATTAAACAAATAGTAAATCCTGTTTATGTATACAAAAGTTAAAAAAATACATTAAATTTAACATCGAATGGGAAAATTACAGCTGAACCAATAAGTTGTACATTCACGACATAGTCTTGAAATGTCAATTTTCATGAAGTTGTTTCATCTTCTTCCTTCGATTAACTGAATTAAGTCAGAAAAACCCTTCTCCAATTCTGCTAACATACATTTCTTCACTGTAGTTATTATGTGTCAGCTAACTTTGATCTTTCACCATTAACTTCTGTACTGGCATGCCCCTTATTTCTCCAAGTTCTACTAAACCATCACATTCTCTCTTCTTCATTCCATAGTTTGTGACACCTACCAAGAAGCCCTTCAACTGGGGCAGCATCTAGTCTAATAGAGCTTCCACTGGACAGAAGCTTCTCTTACCAGAATAGTACACTGGTAGACAAGCGAAGTTCACTAGAGTCACGATCCACTATGTACCAGCACTCCATTGTAAGCACTAAGTATCTTCTGTACAAAAGATAAAACAGTTGTGCACATGTAAGCCACACAAGGCAAGCCAAGTTAAATGGTTTGGGCAGGCAGTGTGGACAGGGCAGGGAAGCATGATAGCCAGATGTTTTGGCTGAAGCAATTTTAACCCTGTTTGACTGTGTAACCTGTGTTACAGCCTAGTTTAAGCATCGTTGTTTACACAATACTCTCAAACGAACAAAAGCCCTACAAAGACAGGTTAACTGTTCTTTTCTATAGACTAACTAGTCAGTATGTGTTCAAGAATGAATTTAATGCAAAGCTTGAAAAGGGTACCTAACTAATAACCATTTTCGGAGCTTTTAAATACTATCTTACTCTGAGGTATATGTCTATTACTGTAAAAGTTTATGCATCACATTCTAAAATCTAGGGTCCAAGAATAAAGGCTTATTGTATTTTCTAAGTCAAGTAAGCTATAGAAAAACAGGAAGAAATAGTGTGCAGCTTGTGTTCAAGTGTTATTGTTTAGCATAACACTTCATGCTAGTAATGCAAAAAAGTCTATATACTCAGGACTGTTTAACTCTGAATAAATACAGTAAATTAGCAAATACAGTATTTAAAATTATCTACAAAAATGTGTTTTACCAGGAATTCATTGTTTGTATCAAGTCTTAAAGCAGAAAGCTGTCAGGGCAATACCAAAGAGTATGAAATAAAAGAAAAAGAAAATTAAATGGAGACATTTTAAGAAATCTCCTCAGAAAACAAATTCACATTAACGGTTAACTAAACTGAAACTAAAACAAAGACCAAAGCTATTAGGTGGCCTTATCAGCAAACACCTTCAGTCAAAAGGCCATAAACACCTATGCTTTACATATTATTTGATTTGTTTATTTTATACCATGAGGTGAAAGCTACACATTTCCTTTTAATAAAGCATACACAAATAGCCTCACTCAGAATACACTTTTAATGCACATAAAAAAAGTATTCATCTTACAAATTGTTTTGCAATCCAAATATACAATAGCTTGGAAAACAATACTTTAGAAAACAAAAGCCAATGTAAAAAGACCACTTAACTAAAATGATAAAGGTTTCTGTATAGCTCTGTATTTACAGTTTTCTTACTGCATCATCAATATCAGAAATCTGTTCCTTCAGCTGATTCCACTGTTCTGGATTTAAAGAAATACCTGAAATGCATTAAAAATAAATACTTAGGACAAAAAGAAAATTGTAGTGCAGGATCTTGCATAATTACTGTCAAGGCTGGTTTCATACACAAAGTCTATGTCACAACTATTAATGCTTAAGCTACCTCAAGCGTAACAACCATCTCAGTTACAAAGTTAAACTACTCATTTGGAACACTTCAGTTTAACTTTAGACCTTAGCTTATCTCTAAACAAGTTAAACTTACAAAGAAAACGAGTGCAGTATAACAAATTCATTCACAAGTGTTAGGCTAAACACAGGAAGTGAAATACAGCTCTGGCCTTGATAGAAGGCAGCACAAGAGAAATGTAGGAAATCAATTGTATTCCTGTTGACTCCTAAAAGCCATACCTCTGTGGACTGAACTTCTATGCACTTTTAAAGTGCCATAATTCTGGGGGTTTCTTTTCCCTCCTGTTTCTTAAAGCACTGTGAATAACATATACTATAAGTAACATTTTGGAGAGACTCTACTCCACTCCCTAGCACTCACAAACCAACATGGAAGTTATTTTTTCACTTCAAGTTCACTATAGCTTCTAGTGACATTTAATCAATAATTATTCAGTGCCCCACAACCCATCTCCTCAGTTCTAAATTTGTACTTCCTCAAGTTCAAGTCCAGGCACACGTTTCCTTTGTGCTTTAGTCTCCTCATTCTTCCCCTAAAATCTCTATGCAAGTACAGACTCACAGGCCTACCTCTCATACTCTCTCCAGCCAGGCTCTTCTACTATTTACCCCCACTCTCCCCCTCAGTAATCAGGCTTCCTTCATTGCTTTCTCCCTGTAGGTGGAGCAGGACCTGAAGACAGGTGAAATTTTGAATTCCATTTTTGGGGCTCATCTTTTTTTTTTTTTTTCTTCTTCTCCTTCTGTCATCACTGTCTTATCAGAGCAGCAAGCAGTCTGCACAGAGCTATTCTAAGCAGTTTTCCACCAGTCTTTAGAGGGCAGGTTTCTTTTGAAAACAGTTAGGCCAGGTGTGCTAACCATTATTAGGGGACCAAATGTCATCAAGATGCCCCGAACAACATATCAGATAAACTGCATGCAGTTCAGATCTGCTGTTGGAAACAATCTGACACAACAATTCTAAACTGTTGAGGGAGGTGGGGGTGTGTGTGTGTCTATATTTTATTACACAATTTCAACTGTTCATACTGGTTTTAGGATAGCTAGATAAGGGGCTCATAAGTGCATCAATGGAACATTAGACTCACATGCTGATTAATTAATAAAATTAATTATTATTAATTTTATCCTAATAAAATTCAGATCCTTTTGCCACATTGATAAACATTTCTATCTACATCACGTAATTTTTGTCACTTGGCATACCCATCAAGTTTCATTGTGGTTTACCACTCAAACTGCATATACTTTTGATTTCCACCTCAAAACACAGCAGTTTAAAATCCTTAGAAGTTGGAGTAATCTTTTTTGTTAAGTAGCAGCAACACATCCAAACCAAGAAATTTTCCTGTACAGTACTAGTACACCTGTTCATACAAACCTATTCTCAGTGGTTATTTAAGAGCTGTTGAAAACGTTTCTCAAGCTTTCCAAATGTCTATTTGCTCCTGGACACGCTAGGAGAATGTAACAAACCTTATGCTGATTCTACGTTAAATGTCTTCAATCTCCAGGACGTTTCATACTTACCTCTTTCCTTGGTGCAATATGAAAAATTATTAAAAGTAAGCTTTTCTAACAGAAGCAACGTGACATTAAGGAAAGCACTACTACTGCAACTATCATCGCATCCCCATCTTGCAGGTGGCAAAGTTCTGAAAATGGTTCGGTGAAGGCATGCCATAAAAAGTAGGTATGGGAGTAGCAATTAAAGGTACAATGGCTTATGCTGTGTTGCAGATTAGAAGCACAGTACCAAAACTTGAACACTTGAGGTATTTTCACCTGAACTAAAATGTTAAAATATTTTTTACAAAATTAGTCACATTAAATATTTTAATTATTTTAATCTAAAATTTGACAGAAATTGAAAATCATCATTGTTTTAAAGAAATTAACATCTTATTACAAATTAACTTAAATCTTTTCAGTGACTTTTGAAATAAGAAATCCAATTGTAATAAAAGCAAGAAATGGAGTTAAGTTAATCAATGGGAAAAATGTATGGCTATGTATATAATTCCCATACCAAATTTGCTTGTATTTGATGCCTTGTTTTCCATAAATCATGGGGGATTCATTTAGGAAAACAGACTCAGGCCAACGAAACCACTTTGCTTTTGTTTATAATCTACAGATAAAACTAATCATTTGTTAAAATATAAATTATAAAAAAGTAAAAATATTACTCTAAAAATACCATGTAGTAACAAAGTATAAAAATCCAATACACAAAGTTCTCCAGCAAACTGCAGACAATGTTTTAATATGAAATAACATGAAGCAGAACAATACCTTTTCTGCCAGGCTTCATTTCACCTTCTTGATCCATCCAATATTCTCTAATATCAATTAAGACTTTCCCTTTAAAGTCACGAACACTGACATACCTCATTTTGCCAATCTGTCAAAACACATATAAGAATATCTTTTAGATATTTTACATATTACAGCATTCACTTTTCCCAGCAGTATCAGACTTGGACATGTGACATTGCACGCCGCAGCTTTAGACACCAGAGAAACAACTAGTTCAAGAGCTTAATCCAGCGTAGTCAGTAGGCAAATAAGTAATGACAATATAAATGGATGAACAACTTAAAACCAGTTGAGCATTCAATGCTCAATGCAAAAGTGGCTCTCCTAGAATAAAAATACCTATATTCTTAACAAGCTTAGCTCTTACAAAACCCACTAATTTACTGTTTTCTGAAATAAAATTTTGCCTCTATTATAACCATCTTTGTTAGTAGCAGTTGTAAACAAAGAGGGAAGAGGGAGCTCTACTCCCAAATCTAAATTTTAGTCCATTCCATATGTACAGAAATCAAATTAGATATTCACATGAGATAAGCACAATTTCTAGAGGGGTTTTGTTTGGGGTTTTTTTTTCCCCCTCCCTTTTTTTTTTTTCTTCCTCCTTTTTCTTTTTTTAAAAACAGTAAATACAGATGGAAACGAAAGTAAGTCACCGACTGTCCCATGCCTGCTCCCAAGTTCTCATGGCACTTCATTGAAAGTGTGGTTAAAAGACTATCACACTGTATCAAGTGTTCAAAAAAAACCATCCAAATCCTTTAAGTTTACCAGCATGTAGCACAGTATGAAATGGCTTTGGAATTTCATAATTTCACACCACAGTGACTTAACTGAATTATGAAGGCTTCTTTTTTCTTAGGACAAGAAAAAAAAAAAAGGGGGAGGGGGAAGGGAAGAGAGACAACATGCACACTGACAACTATGCATTACGCTACATATTTAGGCTTTATAAAATTTTTCCAAGTTTAATAAAAAACTATTCATTCACATAAATTCAAAGCATAATGTGAATTTGAGAATCAGAAATTAGATAATAAAAACACAGTCAAATACAACTCATGTAAGAAATTCTTAGTATTCTGTATGCGCTTTCTGGATACACTTTATGAAGAAAGAACACATTATAAAGTAAGCAATTTTAAAAATAGAATATTCCTTCCTGATAAAACATTAGTTTTAGTTTTCAACTTACTTAATTTATGCATCTTGCACTTTGACATAATTTAACAGGGGGCCAAACACATCTTACTAGCATTAAGTCTGACCAGAAAGCATGAACAACTCTCCAATCAACTAAAATCATCCACAGATGTTTAAGTCATAAAAGCTGTTATTTCACAAAATATATATAAACAAGTATGCTTTCTGTTTGCTTAAAGTAATTTTTCTTCTTATACAGATCATGCTAAATTAACTCTAAAATTTATTTTAAAACAATTGGGACATCTTTAGATACCATAAGCCTGAAGCAGTTGTTTTCCTACTTCAAAGCATCCTTTAAAATGAACAAGTTTATAAGATAGTACTGTGAAAGTATTTACTAAATCAATCACAAAATACTATCTTATAAATACTTTCACAGTACTACAAATTTAACATTCAAAAATAAGGTATGATGTCACGGTAGCTGAGTTCTTTCAGACCAAACTTGGTACCATGCCCAAGTCCGTCAGCACTGCTGGCAAAGGATATCCTAAATAGCCTACATGAACATTTCTTGGTTTTACCCTATAACGCTTCAGTGACATTTAAGGTCACCTGTAAACCAGCTTCAAGTAGTAGTACTCCATAACATCTTTTTTTCCAGGTCTATCAAAGAATATTAGTGCATTGTCAAGTAATTCCAGATTTGCTCTAAGAAATAAAAACTGATACAATATAGCAGATTATAGCTGCAAATACAGTAAAAAGGTTTAGGATTTGACTATTAAAGATAAGACTACATGTCTTAATTCAACTACAGTAAGGCGAGGGGCAATAATAGAGAGTACACATCATTTAGTCAGTAAGTCTACCTTAAATGTAAACAGTTCCATATGAAAATGCTGAAATTTAGGTTTTACATCACTGTCTAGATTTCAGCTGAATGCTCACATTAAATTTCAAATGTTTAGTTGAACTCTATGCAAAACAGTTGCCACCGCTAAAAGCTTTAAATAGGCTTCTAAAGTATAGTTTAAAAACCTCAACCAAAATTTAGATTTATTTAAGTAAATGTTTCTTGAAGTTCAGTAACCTGCAATTCTGGCATTGAGTCATTTCTGAACAATTCTTTGTTCACACAGCAGCTGATAGTCCTAGAATAATTTCACTGTGTCCTGGTTTTGGCTGGGACAGAGTTAATTTTCTTCCCAGTAGCTGGTACAGTGCTGGGTTTTGGATTTAGTATGAGAATACTGTTGATAACACACTGATGTTTTCAGTTGTTGCTAAGTAGTGTTTATCCTAAGTCAAGGATTTTTCAGCTTCTCACGCCCAGCCAGCAAGAAGGCTGGAGGGGCACAAGAAGCTGGGAGGGGACACAGCCAGGACAGCTGACCCAAACTGGCCAAAGGGCTGTTCCATACCATATGACATCATGCCCAGTATATAAACTGGGGGGAGTTGGCCGGGAGGGGCAGATCGCTGCTCGGGAACTAACTAGGCATCGGTCGGTGAGTGGTGAGCAATTGCCTTGTGCATCACTGGTTTTGTATAGTCTAATTCTTTGAGTATTATTATTGTCATTTTATTATCATCATCATTTTCCTTTCTTTCTGTCCTATTAAACTGTCTTTATCTCAACCCACAAGTTTTTTTTTTTTCCCCAATTCTCTCCCCCATCCCACTGGGTGGGGGGAGTGAGGGAGCGGCTGCGTGGTGCTTAGTTGCCGGTTGGGGTTAAACCACGACACACTGATCTAAGACACCTTTGTATCTCTGTAATCACATTAGTGTTCCAAGGGCTGTATTGATTTATAGCAGGGTAGTTACTGCAATTCAACCTTCACAGACAAGTTCATATGCTTTTTATTAAATATCACAGCTCCTTAGATATACTATTCTATTGAATTAAATAAATCAGAAGACATTAAAAATATTATTTCCAGGTTTCCATTTCTTAGAATAAAATGCACTGAACTGTGTCTAGGTTTCTTTCACAGCTATGCAACTGACTTCCTGTATGAGTTTCAGCAACCACCTTCACCATTTTTCCTCCTATTTCCAGTTTGCCTTGATTAAACTGTATACACACCGTGGAAGTAGAAACAGCAAAAAAAGCATCCTTCTTTCTTAGCTGATAACTATATGTATCGCATTAGAAGCAGCACAATAAGCTAAAATAAACTCCTAGAATAGAGAGTACTGTAAACAGCCGAGATCTGCAACACAGCAAATTGGTTTAGCACATTAATTCTGAAACTTAGGTGGTCACTGATGCATTTCACAATCAATCACCTTCCAGAGCATCACAAACATATATTTATCTACTTTCAGGAGCCTACGATAGGTAAAGACATTACACTGGGAAACTGAAAAACTTATTTCTCACAAGTCAAAAAGCAAATTTGACCCAAACTTAAATAAATAAAAAAAAAGGGGGGGAATGGGACAACAGGCAAACTACTTTTGAAGTAACAATTTCTGTGAAATGCCTGATCACATCATGTGGTTCCACTCTGGATAGTCATTAATACTGTATCCTGACAGCATTAACAAACCTTATCCAAATTAGGCATAGGTAGATGACAGGATTTGTCAAACTAACCAAAGCACATGATGCAGAACTCATGTTGGCTCGAAGTCACAGACAGGAATCTAATGTATCAACACTAAACCCTTCCACATTAACATGAATAATGCTTGTCCTTAGGGCCTCTAGTAATACATTACAAATGGGAGTAAAATAAATTTCTGCACCCAAATCCTTTAACAAATTCTAAAGTATACTAGGCCACCTATAAAACCTAAAAAGGCCAATACATGTAAATAAATAAAATACACTTGGTCTCTCATAATGAATTAATTCCCTTCTACTTACAATTATTCTATTCTTCATAATTTGTTTCAAGAATACCATTACACCAACATTAGTTTCAAACAAAGATAATAAAACATAGATCTTTATGAAAATGCTGAATCTTCTGAATACAGCAGTCACAATGAGCTCAATATTAAGGGAAGCTGTATACTTTACGAACACAGCCCAAAGGTGTAGAACAGCAAACCACTAAGTTTCACATCATTTGCTGCCACTCCCACACACAATATGGACACCACAGAACTTCTGACTATCCTATGAATGCTTTACAGCCTGATTTCCATCAATTGAAGCCACACTTGTAAGTTATACTGCAAAGTCACTTGCACAGAGATCATTTTACTACCGTGGGGAAGCAGAAAGAAGAGTTTCTAGTATTACTAATAGTCCTAGAACAAACAAAACCATACCTAAAAAATTAACATGCAGCTAGATCTTCTAGCATGCTCTCCTGGGTAGGGGGAAGTATCCTCAGACCTACAGTGCTATTTCTACACTGAAACAGTTGCATCTTAGTTAACGCACATAAGCTGACGTAGCATGAAAAAACCCACAATGCTTCACATAATAAGCAATCTAAAAAACCTTTTGTTGTTGAGTAATTAAAAGGCAGGCAGAGACTAAGGAACACTGATAGTTTAGGTCAAGGTGATATTGAAATATTTTTTCTGTATTATACTCAACACTGGAAGAATCCTGCTCTTATCAGACTAATATGAGTCCTCTACTGTCTGTTTTTAGTAACTTTTTATTATCTTAGGTCAAAAAGGTTGAAAGAAATCAGAGCACACAAATACTTTTGCTTTTATTTGAAAGGGTTGGTGTTTTGGGGTTTTTTTTGTAGGTGGTTTTTTTGGGGTGGGGTTTTTTTTTTTTTTCTTTCTTTTCTTCATCGGGAGAGCATTAAAAATTTTAACCTTTTTCCCCAAGGCTGGAATTTCTGAACCTATTACAAACATAGCATAAAGCCTATATGTAGGGGTTTTTTGAGTTCTAACTGCAGTTCACCTCATTAGGTGTAGAAGATTCTATCTCATTTTTCCTACATGGATCAAAGCACACCCCAACAGAACTAAAAATATTATATTCTTCCTTCGATAGGGAAGTCCAGGCATTGATGCCCGGTGTCTTAAATTGAAGCTCTCCCTCTAACTATACATGAAGAGTAAAGTGAGAATTGATACATTAAAAATAACTGTCCTGTATTACAGTATCAGTTAAGCAGGTCTCTCTAGAAATTTTTTTTTTTTTTTGCGCCATATTACTTTGCACAGCTACAGCCCAAAACCATTTATTTTGCCTTACTCGGTGTTGGGACCATCTTATTAGGCACCGCTCTCATATCCTTTCACAAAATTAAGAATCAAAGTCTCCAAGAATTTAAGTTCCTTTCCTATCCCCTGCCCCTTTCAAGCCAGCTAATCACAGACGTTTAATAAGTCTTGATCCACGCCCCTAAAACAGGTAATTCTGAACTACGTATATTGTTGCACAGCTTTCAGCGCACACTGCTACTGCCTCAGCTAACCCCAGGAACTGCAATACCCTGAATTCACAAATGCTTCTTGCTACTGAAAAACGTACATTCATCCCATCTTAAAAATAAGGACAATGTCAAAAATTGCAATCTTTTTAGATGTTCAGCGATAAAAACCTGCATCATAAAGGAACAAGCAAAACTTATTCCAAGACACTGTCTTATAAGACAGAAGCCAAGTTGCCCTTGACCTAGTTAAACAGGAATGAAGAGTCCATACTTTGGTTTCCAAGAACCTTTCTTTCAAGATCCCTGATTAAAAAACATTTCCATGTAGAGACTGTCCTGATCTAATATTTACAGTATACTCATGGTAAGTGCTATATTTACAGACAAAATGACTACCCAGAGAGTTACCATGGGCAAAGACATGAGGGTTAGAATCAATTGCCACAACTTAAGATTCTTTTACTCTGCTGAAACCTGACAACACTTTTTCTGAGCATCTCATCTGCATGCTAGCATCATAATCCCCTTTGGCCAAGGCTTCAGGAGACCAAGCACTATGCTATCAAGATATTCAAATCGCCTCATAAAATTTATACTGTATATGATGTAAATGGTTACCTTAACCAGGCTCTAAGAGTCATCAATTTTACCTGAAACATATTCTCATCTCTGTTACTGCTTTGCTTAGAAGCAGCTGCACCTTTTGAACTTTCACCAGTCTTTTGTTTCTTTACAGGCTTTTCTGGAGCTGCTTGCTTTTTCCGCTTTGCCTTGGAACAAGAATAAAAAAAAGAAATGCATGAACCACAACTCCTTTTATAAGTTACAAAAAAGTTTACGTTAGAGGTCACAAACTACTACTATGCAATACACATTATCATCTTCCTTCTGTGAAGGCAGGAATCCAATACTGTACATTTAGAGTGGAATTTAAAAAAAAAAAAAATAATCTTCAAATGAGCCTATTTCTGTTCCCAGTGAAGTTTACCATAATACTTTGGCTTTAAAGAGAACTGAATTAGATCAAAATACGTTTCAAAAAGCCTACTCTTTTTGTGCAGTAATATTGTCAGTTCAGTAGTTTTAATTAAAATCTTAAAGTCTGATGGAAGTTTCACCTTCCTTTCCACTGAGTGCAATGAAAAATGCAGGACAGTTAACAACTCTTCTAAAAAAGAAAAAATAATAGATGAGGTAATGAAGAAAGGATCTGGAAATCAAATCCAACAGAAGAGGGTTTTTTTTGGTTTGGTGGGGTTTTTTTGTTTTGTTTTTTAAATCTGAGTCCAATCTCTGTCCATAGCATAATAAATTAAACATGTTTTTAAAACATTCAGACGATATCACCTGTAAATCAGATTACTTTGCTAGCAGATGCTACAAAGTTACTATTTCTACTAATGGTTATATAGTAATCATGCCCGCCCCAAGGAAAGAGTAATACAAAGATACCAAAAAATTAGTCTCACCTGCTAGAATCATATTGTAGATAACCTCTTTTAAAAGACAAACAGTTCCAACAAATATGGGAGGTTGTCACAGAAAAAAAACAAACCTTACTGCCCACTGAAGCAGACTGTTAGACTATGTCTTTTCAGGAATACATTCCCCTAACAACAACAAAAAAAAAAAAAATCACCTGACCATTTTCTCTTATATTAAGATTTGACAAAACACCTAATTTGCTAAGTGCAACCAAGTCACATTTGAACCAATTCAGTAAAGCAGACCGAGTCTCTTCACATACTGCACTAAAAGACCTGATGTCTGCATTACCACCTAGCATTTCTTAAAAAGATAAATTCACTGTTGTATTCAATTTTTGTTCGTAATGACTGGTACAGCTGCACAAACTTATAAATTAAATAACTATTAAAAATAAACGAGAACACTAAATTTATGCATTTAAAACAGTTAACGTTAAAATTATCAACTCAAAGACATTCAGGTTGGCTCAGCTTTTAAGTGAGAAACTAGCAGATGGTATTACAGTAAATGTAAGAATCTGAAACAGAGAAAAAGAACATGCAAACAAGATAAGCAAGTGGCACACGGGTGACAGGGCAAGTGGAGGTTTTTGTTTTGGACTTGCAAGTAATCCAGATACCAAAATGAAGGGGGACAGGATGGGGGACAGGGGGGACGGGTGGGGTGGTGTGTGTCCTCAAAATTAATCCAAATTCTTGCCACCAGGGGCAGCTTATACAGAATCCTTCTATCACTTGCCACAAAGCAGCAAAGAATTCCAGGAAACTTGTGGCTAGATATACCATATGGAAAATCCTGAAGAAAGCAAAATGCAACTTAAGAAAAAAAGTTTACTGCAAAGCAAAAAGCATCCACCCAAACCCTAATCTTGAGGGATTTGGGGGTGGGGTTTATTGGTTTTTGTTGTTGTTGTTTTGGGGTGGGGTTTTTTTTTTTTAAGTGTCTGATAAATCATATGGAATGATGTGCATTTTGTGACATAATGCTCACCTAATTCCTTAACCCCAGCCTGAAATATAAGAGTTAATACAGTAGTTATAAACTGCATATAATGTTCACCTTTTTGTCAACTTCACTATCTGAATCACTGGCAGATGAGCTTGAAGACACAAGTTCCTTTGACTTGGGCATTCTAGGAAGAGAAAGATAACATTAGAACACTATACAATGAATATGTTCCATTATGGCTAGAAAGCCATCTTCAAACCTGTTTGTAAAGGCTCATCTTATAAAAAACCCTCCCGAAGACTTTCCTTAACTCTATCCCAGCTGAAACCAGGACACTGCCTTTTCATATAAGCTTTAATACACGTTGTAGATGTGATCTCAAATACCCTTCCCTCTTATATCTCTTCCCCTTTTTGCTGCAACTGCCTTAAATGCAGTGTTTTAGATTCTGAACTGTTTACAAAGGGACAATTTTTCACCAGTTTCACATACCCCCGGGTATGGTAGAAACCATAATGTAAAAAAATACAATACTGTCCTCCAGCTGAATTCTCAATATTACATTCATAAATATAAACGATTAAGGCCCCAGCATTATCTATATTCTTACATGGGCATTCCGCCTAGTTGAATTTGTAAGCAACAGCTGCATAATCATCATACATGAAGCTAAAGTTCCCATCAATAATACAAGAGTCTGAAAAAACATCTTAGTTACAGTGAACTATAGTATTGCAATTAATATTTCCACTGCAGTTTTACCACATCAGTCACTAGAGTCTATTAATTTGCCAGACAAGCGGACATTCAACTTTCCTTGAATGCGTGCTGCCAGGTGTGCTTCTACATCACTCTAGTATGCAAACATGTGGTTAGATATAGTAGTCGAACATCTTGTCTGCTACTAGAAACTCTTTGTAACAAATAAATAGCTCATTTGTTCTTTCAGAATAAAAATAAGCATCGCAGGGAGAAACTGTATAAAATAAACTACAGCTAGGAAAGGCTAATAAAAGATTAAAGAATCATATCTCAGGAAAGAAAAAGGAATAGTAGTGTTTTTAAACTGGCAATGAAATAAACCACATGCAAAGAACAAAACGGAGTCTGAATAATGCTAATGGATCAATGTGATTCTAAAGTAGGGCAAATTCTGTCGTAATAGTTTGAAGCACAACGATAGAAGCTGTAGCACTGAAAATGAAACAGGGTATGGGAAGCACACATAAGCCACGCTGCAGGATGGAGGCAGAGGAGAGCTGGAACGGGACAATGCAAAGATAAGCACAGCGATGACATGAAATCGGGAAGCCGAACAAGAAGTCTGATACGCAGGGGGCGGGGGCACCAGCAGAGGATAACCCCAGAGTCCGCATCAGGATGAGGGAGTAAGAATATGGAGGAAGGTGGGGGCGGAAACCGGAGGAAAAAGAAATAGGGGGTGGTGGGTGCCCCTCGGGAGAAGCTGGCAGGCAGAGCGTGAGGAGACACCGAAGCACCGGGGAGAGCGAGGGTGGAATGAGGCGGGCCAAGCGAGGACAAGGGAAAGGAAGATGAGAAAGACAAACGAGTACGAGCTAGGAACACCAGGTAGGCGGATCCCAGCCGCCATTTTCCTCCCCTCTTCCTCTTTTCTACGGCTCGTGTTGCCCCCCAGGGGAAAGGAGCGAGGGCCCGATAGGGGGGCGCGAGCAAGGATGCCCAGGTCCTCCCGGGGCAGGGTGGCAGCAAGAGGGGTGCAGGTTACCGGCGGCGGCGGAGAGAAAAGGCAACACACGCACAAAAAAAAAAAAAAAAAAAAAACCAAAAAAAACCCCAAACAAACAAAAAAAAAAAAGGGTCGGGGGTCGTCAGTGGGCATGGTCAGATCCCGGCGTGGGGGGAACGGAGCCGGGCGGTTCCCCACCACCATTTTCTCCCTCACTCAAATCCTCTTTGCCCCCCCAACATGGCAGCGGCTCTTCCTCCCGCCCTATACCCGCTCCACGGCCAGGCATTCCTCCCGCAGGGCACAGCAGGCACTCGAGGAAAAGGGGAAGCCTCGCCACACGATTACCCAACGCGCCTCTCCTGCACCAGGCCGGGAGGTGCCGAGCCCCCGACAGCTAGGGATGGGGGATGAAGAAAATGGCAGCGGCCCCGACTAGACACGAGAGAGAATCCCAATACTCACCTCCTACTCCACACGCGGCTCCTCTACACCACGAGAGAAACAGAAGTGACGCATCGCGGAATCCCCGCCCTTGCCCTGCACCACGTGGGAGGGGGCGGGGGAGAGGTGTTTAAAGGGGACGCGTCGCTTTATTACTCGTTCCTACCTCCTCTGCCCTGGCTGGGGCTGCGGGGGGGGGAAGTGGAAATGGAAATGAAAATATGTCTCCCATGGGGCTAGTCCCTGCATCCGCCGCTTCACGCCAATCGAGGGAGGTCTGTGGGGCTGACGGCTGGGCTCTGCCCGCAGCCCAGCCTGGAGCCAGGTCCCGCCGGGGCTGCGGCCCCGCTGAGGGGAGACGCCGCCGAGGCCGGGCCTTCATCAGCTGCCTGCCCTCCGCTGAGGGGCTGTGAGAGGGGGCCGGGAGGAGGGCCCTTAATAAATAAAAGGAACCCTTAAAAAAAAAAAAAAAATCTGTAAATTGTTGTTTTCTTTTGCACACTGCAGCGGTTCCTCGATCTCGTTTAGAGCCACCCCGCCAGCAGCCGCGCCCGAGGGAAGGAGAGGAAACGCTGTGAGGTAGCTGCGTTGACTTTGCATACTGAAACCGCGACACCTGAGGCGCTGTTCAGGAAAGTGCCGGTTCCCCTTTCTTTCACCGGGTGACTTGAGTTTTGTTTTCTTCCTGACGGGCTTTGCGGTTGGGGGGCGGGTGAGCCTTATGGCTCCCATCTTGGCAGTCACCTTGGGTCAAGTGCAGGTCTGAAGTGCTGGGGACAGAAGGTTAAAAAAAAAAAAAACCCTCAGCTTCTGTTCTAAACACTTACTTTTTAAAAGCCCTCCAAGCAAAAAAAACCCTTGAAAATATAATCTGACGATAGTACTGCCTACTATGGCAGTAGGTTTAGTTCATCTAAACAAGTATGCAACAGCTTCTGAGATAAACCAAAATGACACCTCTTTGGAGGGGAGGTGGGGAAAGGTTCCCCTGCCCCCATCTTTGTGAAAGGAGAAGACTTTTAGCAGCCTTTACAAACTGCAATAGGCCAAGCATGCTGTTGGAGCATGAGTGGTTTCATGTTCTGTCTTCCTGTGTTACATATTTGAGCCTGTACTTTCTTTCAGTTTATGATGAGATTTATTAACATTAAAATATTATCGTAGTCAATACAACTTCACACAAAACTAACGCAGCCTGTCATTGTTTGCTTATCACTGTGCCAATAGGTCATGTAGTTGTGCTGTAAGCATGGCAGGATGCAAGTGCTTCAGATACCTGTTATCAGTTTAGTTTAGACCTTTTCTCATTATTACCTCTAGACCTGTGCTTTTGCTACCATGACAATGCAAGCTTTTTGTAAAAAGTGTAAACAAACTATCAGAAATAGGAAGTGGACTCTAGTCCCAATCCTAGCTTCCAGATAAAGCTATTGTTGGTACAGATGGTAGTGGGGTGGTGGGTGATTGGCCTCTGTAGTTCCAAGAACAAACACCTCTTAATAAAGTATTTAAAATCAAAAGTCTTGGGCTTTCTAAATTCCAAAGATCCCTGTTCATTAACATGGGCCAGGAAGATAAACATCATGTTTGAAGTGGGGATAATCCCCAAAAGTCAGCATGAGCGGCTGCAAGTCCTAAGCAATTTCTGAAAAAATACTTATGGGAGGTGGGAGAAGAGGTTTTTAGAAGGGATCCACGAGGTCTGCACAGTCCTCACTATGAATTGAGGTAAACTGGCTCTCAGTATGACCCTTTTTCACTTTAGTAGCAGGAAAACAGGAAGTTAATACCAGAAATTAAAAGTGCACTCTTTTAACTAATTTTTGGAAATTGGCTGTTTCATAATGTTATTATCTTGCAAAACAAAAAGAAAAATAGAAAAATATATAGTTCTTACTACATTCCTGGCCTTTGGAAAATAAAACTATGGTTGTTTACACAGAATCAAAGCACAGTAAATCATATGTGTGTAAATATAGTAATTATCACCACTGTGCAAATATCAAGCTTGTCAAGCCACATAATTGTGGAAGATGAAAGATGATCTTTTAATACTTAATGCTTAACTCCGGGGGGGGGGGGGGGGGGGGGGAACAAAACAAACAAACCTATTCCACACAAGATAGTCTCCACATATGGAATATTAATTTGAAAAAACATAGCTATTCTTTTCAAGGCTTTTACTAACTTTTCATATTAGAATAGTAATGGCAGTTCAGGTCTTTGTAATCCCTATCTGCTTTGCTTTCTTATAGGTCAATACCTGGTACACAAAGAATGCTAAGGTTTTAGGAGCATCACATTCAAATCAGCAATTCTTTATGCATTTTTAATCAAGTCCTTCAGCCTTGAAATAAATCAAAATGACTAAAAGAAAGAGATTTTTTCTGCTGGATCTTAATGAGTTAACCTCTCCCACCTGCAGTGTTTCCACCAAAGCAAGCACCAAGTTTATTTTTACAGCTGAATTCCCAAATAACAGGTCAGTGAGGGGAGGGAGTGTTTGCTAGGACTGGGGATTTCATGTTATGTTTTTCTGTAATGATGGGTTTCTTTTAAGAATTATTCTGGTAGTTGAGCTTAGTGGCTGTTTGAGCTTTTTGGTAAATTACCCTTACTATATTTTATTCTGTTTGAAAAGAAGATATTAAGAAAATATGCTGGCTTTAGAAAAGTGGGGAAGGAGCCTTAATTTTTCAAGGTAAATTTCTTCTGTTACTTTCCGAGTCATCTATCCACCCGAGGGTTATAGTTTACTTTCTGAGCTCTTAAAATAGATTTTTGTAATGGGTTTGTTCCCTCATCAGACACTTTCCTTCTGTAGCTGCCTTAAAAGGACTTAAATTCTTCTAGTTACAGCCTGATTGCCTCATTTCATATCACACATGTCTTTGGCTGAGAAGAATGTTGAAGTATTAGCTTTTTCTTCAAAGAGAAATTTTAGCATGCAGATTTGAATGGGAATGCTGAAAAATACAAGCTTATGCTTCTGATTACATAGCAATTATTAACTGCAGTTGTTGAGTCCTCTTGTTACAAATAGTAGAGCTGGTAGGAAACACATTTTGGGGCAGGCAGAATGAGGGACAGCTCTTTAAGATAAAGTTTTAGTAATCAGTGCTTACTAGTTTAAAAGGTGGGTGAAGAAATTGGCTGAGCAAGGGAAGGTTAGCCTATAATACAGATGCTAATTTTATTAAAGTGTCAGGAAAGAAAGTGTAAGGGATATTGCTAGGCAGTGTTTTTGCTTGTGTGCTGTAACTGGTTCATTTACCGTGTGTATATGATGTGTAATTTGAGTTTGCATTAATGCTTGTGTAACTTTGTATTATGCTTGAGTGTTAGGACGTTGGGTTTTGGGGTTTTGTTGGGGGTTTGGTTTTTTTTTCTGTTGCAATTTGGTATTATAAACACTGATAACTTCCATGTATGATTTAATAAATTATTTTATTAACACTTCTGTTGATATGGTCACTGCTCAATGTCTAAACCCTGTTGTTAAAAGGTAACACTTTTTTGCTTTAATCACTTAAAACTTTGGTGAAAACATCTGGTCTTTGTCTTCACTGCTTAAAAAAAATGTAATTTCACTTTAAAATAAGAAGGCTGATAAGCTGATGAATGTCTTGTCTCTGTGTAGCTATATGAAATAATTTCCAGGTGAGAAGGTAGCATTGGACTCCTTATACTGATTTTAAAAAAAACTCCTATCTAGGGCTTTTACAAAGAGAGCACTAAGTATTAAATTACCTTTTCGGGAAATAAAAGTGCAGCTTTTGTTAACATGTTCTGTACTTACTGTGTAGGAAAGCTTTAATCTGCTGCATCTGCCCTCTGGTGGTCACACAAAGGCACACTGGTAGCAGCTGAGACGTGCGTCTTGGACGTTAAAGTAAATTAGTAGGATTGATGACAATGCATGTTATTTGATGCTTTCTTCTTCTCACCATATTTTGGAGATCTCCTTTCATACAGATGAAATGAAGGTCAAAGATTTGTTTTTCTGAATGCTAGCTTGCCATTTTTGTCTGTGATAATTTTTAGATGCATTGAACTTTGGACAAATAGAGTAGCTGTACTATTTAATCCCAAATTAAAGTTTTGCGTTCCAGTGTATTTTTTAATTCTGGAAATTCTTGGCTATTCTTCTGTAATCTTAATAGGAACAGAGATGGAGAAGTTTTTTTTCCTATTAAAAAAAAAAATCTTTTGAATGTTTCACTAAAGTTTTTCTGACTTTCTTTGCCACATGATTTATACTTTATCACTCCATTTATTTTCCTTCCACTTATGGGTACAGAAATAGGTAAAGTTCAAAATGCCCTAAAGGATCTAATCTGAATTTATTATGGTTTCATTTTGAAGCAAATCTGATACACGTCTTACAGAGATGCAATCTTGTTTTATAACCCACTGAGGTTTTTTTAAGTATAGACTATGAATCTGATCCTGCGAGCTAGTAGTAACGTAAATAGATGTTATGTAATGGTTCACAAAGTCACCAGGAAGCATCAGATTCTTATTGGGAAACTGCTGAGGGAAAGACTTGCATAATACCACTGGGTTTTTTTTTTTTCCAAGAAAATGGGAAACCTTAATTTTTTTTTTGTCACACTTAGTAAGTGTGACTTCTCATAAAACGTTGTAATCTTTTTAAAGTGATATATGCACTGAAGATTCGATATGAAAAATTCAACTGGAAAAGTAATCTGAAACTTCTGCTGAAATTGCAGCTGAATTGGGCTGCCAAACAGGACATATTTATGTGCAGACATATGCAGGGCTGAAATCACAAGATATAGGGTGGAATATTTGAATTAGAATGACTAGAAATTACTTGGATGAAAGAAGTTATGAAACCTATGACAGAAATCTGTATTATGAAAAAGAAAGCTTTTTTTTTTTAACTCGGCTTTTGGAGCCAAAGATTGAAAAGAGGGTAAATATTCCAAATTCAACCTCATCAATCCAGAAGGAATAGGCAATTGCAGGCCTACCCACTTGCAAAATATAACTTTAGTGGTACAGTGTTAAAAGGTGTGTGAATGTCTGTGTGTGTATATAGATGCTTTTTTAATGAAATTGTAATTTTTAATGAAATGTGTATTGAATATGTATATTTATCAGTATATTGGAAGGTTTATAACTGAAAAAACTTGAAAGACTGGAACAAAGAAAACTTCCATTTCCTTTTTGTCCAAGTACTATGTCCAGTGGTCCAATTGTGAACAATTTTTCATAAAAACAAGGAGAGGAGAGTATAGATATCTCATTTATGTATCCCGAGTCCACTGAGGTTCTTGTGGTGGCAGAGGTCATGCCCTGTAAGTTCTTCTATAGAAGATTTGTGTAGAGCCCTCTCCTGAAGTACTCTTGTATATAGCTTCAGGATTAGGGCTTTTGTTTTTCTAAGCAATAGCAATTAAATGTCTTCACCTAATAGCTGCTTTCTTCACAGAAAAGCACTTTGAAAGTGCACCTCAGAAGTTGGAAACTTATTCCTTTTCCCATGCAGGATCCTTTTCCTATTGTGGTAAATTAGGATAAGAAAGAACAAGAGGTACAGTACTATTTAGTTCCTATGCAAAGCTAATAATAATGACCAATAAATTATGTTCAGTGAATTGGCAAGGATGTTTGGCATCTTAAGTTGCTATACTTAATATGTAGCTGTGTGGTGGGTTGACCTTGACTGGCTGCCAGGTGCCCACCAAGCTGCTCTATCACTCCCCCTCTTCAACTGGACAGGGGAGAGAAAATATAACGAAAGGCTTGTGGGTTGAGATAAGGACAGGGAGATCACTCAGCAATTACAGTCACGGGCAAAACAGAACTGACTTGGGGAAATTAATTTAATTTATTGCCGATTAACAACAGAGTAGGATAATGAGAAATAAGAACAAATCTTAAAACACCTTCCCCCACCCCTCCCTTCTTCCTGGGCTCAACTTCTCTCCTGATTTCTCTTCCTCCTCCTCCTCCCCCCCCCCCCCCCCCCCCCCCCGAGTGGTGCAGAGGGATGGGGAATGGGGGTTTGGGTCAGTTCATCACACGCTGTTTCTGCTGCTCCTTCCTCCTCACACTCTTCCCCTGCTCCAGTGTGGGGTCCCACCCACAGGAGACAGTCCTCCACAAACTGCTCCAATGAGGGTCCTTCCCACGGGCTACAGTCCTCCACAAACTGCTCCAATGAGGGTCCTTCCCACGGGCTGCAGTCCTCCATGATCTGCTCCAACGTGGGTCCTTCCCACGGGGTCACAGCCTCCTTCAGGCATCCCCCTGCTCCGGCATGGGGTCCTCCCCGGGCTGCAGGTGGATATCTGCTCCACCGTGGACCTCCATGGGCTGCAGGGGGACAGCCTGCCCCACCATGGTCTTCCCCACGGGCTGCAGGGGAATCTCTGCTCCGGCACCTGGAGCACCTCCTCCCCCTCCTTCTTCCCTGACCTTGGTGTCTGCAGAGTTGTTCCTCTCACATCTTCTCACTCCTCTCTCCGGCTGCAGTTGCGCAGGTTTTTTCCCCCCTTCTTAAATCTGTTATCCCAGAGGCGCTACCACCGTCGCTGATGGGCTCGGCCTTGGCCAGCAGTGGGTCTGTCTTGCAGCTGGCTGGCACTGGCTCTGTCTGACATGGGGGCAGCTTCTGGCATCTTCTCACAGAAGCCACCCCTGCAGCCCCCCCCCCCCAAAAAAAAAACCCTTGCCATGTAAACCCAATACAAGCTGTAATAATGTAAGCTTTAGATGATAAATGACTTTCCTCTTCTCGTTTGTTTTATGAACAAAAATATCTTTGTTGAAGTCTTACTGTCTAAGATGATTGCTGGTACTGTGGGATAAGGGAAACCCGTGCTTTTGTGAAGATTGTGGGAGATCCCAAGCAGGGATGTTTTGAATAGATGTGGCTTATGGAAAAGAAATACTTCTAAAATGATCACTTTTGAATTAATCCAGGAGTGAGTTTTATGAGTCTTGATTAGTTTAGATGATTAGAAAAGTGCACATCATAGTGAGGACAAAGTACACAAATGAGATGCAAGTATTTAAGGATTTAAGTTTTGCTTTGTTCAGACCTTTGAGAAGCATCATGGGGAACAGATGCAAATTCAGTCACTTTGAATGGGAGGTTATTGCACTGATTGTAATATACTGCCCAACAGGTTTTAGGAGCAATCTGATGGACTGCTGGTTCCTAGAAACTTCAGATAAATGGGCCCTGTATGGGTGAGGCTTTACCTCACATGTACAATAAGCACATGGGAACTATTGCACAATTTATTTGTGGACATGCATCAGCTGTGGCACCTTGGGGACAGGTCAGACAATGTGCACATGGCTTTAGCTGGATGACAGCTACGTTGCTCTTCATGTGTGTGGTTGTGGTGGTACACCCCGGGGCCCAGGTGAATCTAAAACTTGTTGCAAGGTTAGACAAGTCCTAGGTCTTGCTGTGAACCCTGCGCATGTGCACTAGCTGCAGGTGCTGCCTTCTAGCTCCGTGGCCTTGCAAGAGTGCTAACTAGGTACCTGCTGTGTATGTCAGTTTTCAGCTGACAATGTGCTTGTGTGGGAAAGCTGGTAAATACCGACACGTGCAGTATGCGTGTGGGGACAAACACCAGTATGTGGCAAGGGTGGTGGTGACCCATTTCACCTAGATTTCTGTTACTTGAGCTACCTACTGCGGTGTGTTGTGCCTTTGCAGGCAAGAATGAGAAACCGACCCTATCTTTGCAATATGAGTCCACGAGTACAGGTGCGGTGTGACTGCAGGTGCAGAACACGGGATAATGGAGGGAGGAAGGGGGTGGGCGGTACGTGCAGCGCTCCTCTGAGAGCAGCTCTCCCTCACGCCTGAGCCTCAGGGAGGGGGACTACAGCTCCCAAGAGCCTTTGCACATCCCGCACATGAGGATTCGCGCCTCAAGCGTGGCAGCGGCTCCCACGGTACCAAGCGCGCTCTTCTGCGGGTGGAGGGGAGGGGGCGTAGTCATGGGCTGGCCTACAGCTCCCAGCGGCCCCTCACGCATCTCGCGCGTGCGCACGGCCCCGGCCCAGCCGCACTCCGCCGTTGTCGCCGTAGGTGTGTGGGGGGGAAGGGAGCGAGCGCGGTGGTGAGGAGGGGGGAGGAGGGGGTGAGAGTTGAGAGTTCAGCTGCCGTTGTCGCTGCCAGTTTGGACTCATGATTCCTATATGCCCGGTAGTTTCGTTCACCTATGGTAAGTAACAGCGCTCGGTGTTTATGTGTGTCTGTGCGCGCGGGGGGGGGGCGGTGGTGAGGGGGAGGGGATGCGGCTCGCGCGCGCGGGGCGGGGGAACGGGGAGGGGGGTCCTGAGGCGCCGTGTCTGACCTGGCGCTCGCGCGCTCTTTCTGTCTCTTGTCTGTTTGTCCCCTTCTCTTCCTCCCCCCCTCCCCCCCGCCTTCTTCTCCCCCTCCTCCTGCTGGGCCTCCTGTCATGGCCCCGACCACCGCCGCTGCCGCCGCCTCTTGGTTATCGTCGCCACAGTGCCCAGCCGGCTGGGAGAAGATGCCAAAATGGCCACCGGCAACTACTTTGGTTTCACCCATAGCGGGGCTGCTGCCCAGTATAGGTAACCGCCGCGACCCCTCCCTGCCCTGCCCCTCCCTCTGTCCGGGCCCGGAGCCACCTCTCCCCTCTTGCCTCCGGTCCCGTGTCCCTGACCGGGATCTCCCCGCCCCCTCGGGTGTTGGTGCTCGGGACTGCTCCCATCCCCCGACCCGTGTGGGGGCATCTTCTGCACCCCGCTCCTCCGGGATGGTTATGCTTGGGACCCTTCTGCTTGTCTGCCCCGCCCGCGGCTGTATTTTCTTGTCCTCCTGGTAAGGGCCTCCCTGTATCCCCAGTGGTGTGAGGGTGGGGAGGTGGAGCTGGGCACCACGGAGGAGGAGGAGAATCAGCGGCAGCATCAGGTCCCAAGGCCCTTAAATTAAAATGGCCACTTGCAGTCAACAACACCAGCGAGTTACTGTCTGCCGCCCCCGGGCCCTTCTCCTTCAGCTTCAGGGAAGATGGGGCTTGCTCCCCAAGTCTTTGCCTCCCAATATGTCAGCGTGGGAGGATGGAATCCTTTTTAACATAGGTTAAAATTACACCAACCCAACCTATGGGAGACTGGATGGATAAGGGAAGAGCTGAAACACCAGAAAATACAGGGGACCATCTCATTCCACTGAAGCAATGTTATAATTAATGTCTCTCGGAAAGTAGAGAAGGTACTTTCAGGGCCAGGCACCTCTTAAAAAGATTTCCTACTTGGATATCTAAGACCAGGAGCAGGTCTTAGTGGAGCTCAGGGACCTGTAACTGTACATCTTGTATAGACATACTGCCTTAAATCTTTGTATCTTTGTACTCTCTATGCATCCAAATTGTGTATCAGAGTGTTAAAAAGTAATTGGTAGCATCTATTATCTCACTTTTTCTGAAATCAAATTACTTAATTTAGCAAAACCTAGATACAATCAGGAACATATTCACATTTTTGGCTTGTATTGGAGTAGCACCTTGAAGTCCACATTTGAATCTACATTATTCATTTCATAAATCTGTAATAAAGACCTTCCTTGACTCCTAAGTCTTGGTTAATGGGAAAAACAGAAGAATAAAGCAAATATATGAGGGGTTATTAACAAACGAATGCAGATGTGTGCTACTGTTAACTAGCTAATCAAAATTGCATACCTGACATACTTTCAGGAATATACAGTTTTATGGGGGTCTTGGAATGACTCCCAATCTATTCTTTCCTGGAAATGGACATAAAGTACATTCATTTTTATTTACTCCAATGTGTAATAGTTAGAGGAGAGGATTAAACTTAGCTCATCTTCTTGTTCTTTTAAGATTAAGTGCTCACAGTATGTTTATGTTTTACTTGACAGTTATAGTGAAATTTGAAACTGGGTCGTTATGGGGTATGAAGGAGTTTCTAAATAGCATAGAGCAATTTTTTTTTTGTAAGTAAACAATCTTTAAGTGAATAATAAACTGAGATCCATATATCTGCAGTTTTGAAGTGGAGATTAATTTTTTAAAATTATTATTCCTTTTATTGTGGAGCTGAGGTGGTCTATAGACTTAAGAACCTGAACAACTCATTTGAAACTTCCTTTTGAATTGCAATATAAAAACATATAATTGTAATAAAGTTCAAGTTCAAAACTGTTTTCATAGTTAATCCTAAATGTGTTCTTGAGAAAATGGAAAAACTGATTGAAAGAAGCTTTTTCCTTTGCTATCACAAGCGCAAGATACTATTCCATTTGCGTATCAGTAAAAGACTCTGCATCCTAGAAATGGTTTGTATATTTACCACATTTGAAAGTGAAGAGACAGCAGTCAGTGTTAAAGCAGTCCTTTCATAAGAATGAATTTAATATTTTGAGCAGAAAACACAGGAGTCACTTAAATTGTCTAAAAGGGAGCTTACCCTCATGAAGCAGATTTGGCAGGTCCTTAGTAGCTTGTTTACGGAGTGCTACAAAATGTATATTCCACTCCACTATATTTGAAAGAGATGTTGGTGGCAGGGGAAGATAATAAAAGATTTAATATTGCAACAAGTCCTCTAAGATTGTTACCAGTATTCAAAGTAACAGTTTATAGAATAACAAAATTCCTGTGTCATTAGAAACTAGGATAATAGAGAATACAAATGGATGTTTATCTGCATAGTTAATACATAGGTGAGTCTCATAAATCTACCAAAAAAAAAAAAAGTTTCTGGCCACAGGATGAATCCATGGATTTTAAAAAAAAGTTGCTCAAAATAGCAAGTTGTTTTAGGAGGGCAAATCAGACACTTGAAACTGAAGACCTTAGTTTTTTGATATATGCCATTTACAAGTCCTAGTGCTGTAGTTTTTATAGCAAGTAACAGAAACTTTCATAATAAACACATTATTAGTCACATTTTTTTGGGTTCTCTCTTGACAAAATGGCTGTCAAAAATTCTGATGCACTGGGAGAACTTTAGGCTGCAACTTTAAAGGAATCTCAGTCAGTGCTCCCTAATGATAATATTCTGAATTCTGTTGATTTCAGCACTTCAGCTAAGTGCAAAAAATCTGTGCAATTCTTTTTAGGATACAAGCCTTTCTTAGAATATCTCAAAGTATGAAACTTAAATCTTCAGCTGGAGACGTGCAGGAGAACAAAAACAACTTTGCATCAGAAAGAAGAGAGTCTAAATAGTTTCTGATAAATAATTTCAAAGGAGAAAAATCTGCTATACTAACTAAATATTTGAAAGGTGCTTGTAGTAAAGGTTTTCCATATTTAATTCTAGACTTCTTGTAGACCAGTATAAACCCTGTTGGAATTCCAGTTTCTCAAAATGACAATAGTCTAATTTGCATTAATAGTAGTGAAGGGACAATGTATTAGAACTATTGAGTTCAAGGAAATAGCTTCTTAAAATCAACAATTGAAAAGATGATGAAGCTATTATTGGCATAGAAATCACTGTGTCTTCCTGTGATTCTAGTTTACGTGTGGCTGTGGTGGATCATTTAAATACTCCCTCGTCCTTCACATGAAGGATAAATTAAAATTTGTCCAAGGAATATAGTCTTAACATTAAATACTGATATTTGAAGCAGTTATAAAGGCCAGATTGGTAGCTGCTCAGATGTTAGATCTTGGATTTGGGAAATTCATGAGTAGTGTGTGCAGGAGTTGATAATGTATTTAGTGTTGTAACAGTGTAAGCAGTATAGTTCCCTGAATTGACTAGATTAGAAGGGGAATAGATGTCTGTCTTTATTAGTTCATAAATACTAGTTTTCATAAAGCACATTTGAAATCTTAACTTGTTTCATATTTAATCAAAGGCAGCAAAAGAGCTAAGTGCCCTTTAAACCTATAAATAATGGATTAGAAGCATTCTTGTTCCTTTCAGTGTTGTCACTGCATAAAATTTCCTGCTGCCCCGCTCATTCAAAATTCTTTGTGTGCACTACCCAGTAATAACATCATGACTTAATGAGAGAAGCATTAGATTATGCAAATACTGATACAGGAAATTTCTCTGAATATTGCAATACCTTTGTACTTTCTGCTAGTGGTGGTATTGGGGCCTAAGGTTATAAACCTGTGTGCAATGCAAAACTCATCTGTTACTTATTTAAGTAACTGTATTAATCCATCTATTTAGGAGCCTGAAATAAATGTGGAATTTGGTGATACTAGTCCTCTTTGTGTGCGTGCGTGTGCTCTGTAGGCCATCTGAACCACTGTGTGTCTATTCAGTTTGAAATGAACAACCTAATATTGGCTTGTCTTTCATGTGTAAAAAATATTAGCATTCTTGATTCAGTGCTGGAGAAGAGGCATAGTTATGCTTTTATTTTAAAGTTGGCTGACTGAAATGTGGGGATGCTGATGGAGAGATAGGGACATTGAGAAATGTTTGGACAGAGAAGTGTGCAAATGTGGTGGTCTCAACCTTGTGTTAAGATTTTGGTTTCTGTTAAGAAGATAAAGAATCTTTGAGTGTCTGAGTTTCATCTTAGTGATGTTCATACTGTGTCCCTGCTCTAATGAGACAGGTCACAGATGGGAGATTTTTGGGTAGTTAGGAGTGATTTGTTAACTTTGAATTGCTATCAAGTAGTGTGAATATTACTAGGTGTGGTGAGCCTTCACAGATAAAGGCAATTGTAGCAGTTAGTCCAGAGCCAATCACAGTGCCTGTGAGTTTAGGTTAAGATGCAGCCATATGGAAGTAAACTCTTGCAATTATAGCTAGTTTGGCATTCAAGTGCAGTGCACGATGTTACAGGATATTTGAGACTGGTGCAGAACAGCAAAGGAAGGTGAAATGCTGTGGATGGATAAGTTGGCTATTGAGAATTGTTTGGGGGTGGAGTGTTTTTTCACATTTGCTAGTACTTCTAATTAACTTTACTTTTGTCTTCGGTGTCTGCCCCAGTTACCTCTTCTTCAACTAGATACTGGTTTCAAAAGTATTCAGTCTTTCAGAGATGTTAGGGCTGTAATCCACACAGGCCTACTAGCCCAAGCTTAAAGTATCACTAAACATAATTCAGACTTGTACTGGTGGACAACAGGAAGATAGGGACAATGTTGAGTAGGACTTAAGGCTTATTCTGAAGTGAAAATGTGCCACTAGACTTAAACTTATGTTAAGAAAAACATATATTCATCTTACAGTATTGTTATATGCACCCCATTCTATAATCATAGTTTTATCATAGGATGGATGTACATATATCATAGTGTAAAAACTCCAAATGCTTTCTTTCTGTGAATTTTATGCCCATGCTATCTTGAGTTGCATCGCATCTTAAAGGATATGCACTTTTAGCAAAAGGGACTTCACTGAATAGGATTGAGCTGCATGGTGCTGGTTCTCCTTTGTTCAATCTATGTTAGTCTTAAGTGCTATCTTAAACATGCTGTTCTAGCTTAATGTACACAGGAAGCCTCCAGTAAGTTACTGCTGTTTATAAAAAGATTTTGATAGACTTATTTTCAAATCAGTGAGGTCCCACTCTCAAAGGAGATATGCCAACATTAGAAAGGCAATAAGGGGCTCTGGGTTTATTAACATGGGCTGTATACTAGTATTGCAGTTGACTAATGATGGGGAGACGGAGGAGGTGGTGGTAATTGGGGAGGAAAGGTGCCTCACTAATCAGAGGAGCCTTTGTCATTTTTAGGAGGGAAGTCTGCCAACTGGTTTAAATTTGCAACAGGCTCATGTCTTTAGGAACTGAGCACTTGGGGAAGCTTTTCTGTTAATGGTATAGTTATATCCTTTGTAGTTGTAACCTTGAAATGGATTGATGGTTGTAGGCTTAACTCTGGGGTGTTAAATTATGTGTAAAATTTTGTCTGCTGCTTAAATGCAACAATGGTAGGTTAAAGTGTAGTTACATTATTGGTACCTAGAAAAGCAAAGTACTAGCTTAAGGCAGGAAATATAGAATGTTTTAAGAATTGAATACAATTTTCCATACTAGTGAAGTTTCTTTCCTTTATAGAGAACTTGCCAATTTTAGCATTTTTTTTCTGTTTAACATCTTCATTAATGATCTGGATGACAGGGCAGAGTGTACCCTCAGCAAGTTTGCTGATGACACAAAACTGGGAGCAGTGGCTGATATGCCAGAGGGTTGTGCTGCTATCCAGAGAGAGAGATCTCAACAGGCTGGAGAAATGGGCTGACGGGAACCTCATGAAGTTCAACAGGGGGAAGTGCCAAGTCCTGCACCTGGGGAGGAACAACCCCATGCACCAATATATGCTGGGGGCCACCCAGCTGGAAAGCAGCTTGGCAGAAAAGGACCTGGGGGGTCCTGGTGAACACCAAGTTGAACTTGAGCCAACAATGTGCCCTTGCCGCAAAGGCGGCGAATGGCATCCTGGGCTGCATTAGACAAAGTATTGCCAGCAGGTCGAGGGAGCTGATCCTTCCTCTCTAACCCAGCGCTGGTGAGGCCACACCTGGAGTCCTGTGTCCAGTTCTGGGCTCCCCAGTGCAAGAGAGACGTGGACATGCTGGAGAGAGTCCAGCGAAGGGCCACAAAGATGATGAAGGGACTGGAGCCTCTCTCTCCTCTGAGGAAAGGCTGAGAGAGCTGGGACTGTTTAGCCTACAGATGAGAAGGCTCAGGGGGGATCTTATTGATGTATATAAATACCTGAAGGGAGGGTGCAAAGAGGACAGAGCCAGGCTCTTTACAGTGGTGCCCAGTGACAGGACCAGAGGCAATGGGCACAAACTGAAACACAGGAGGTTCCCCTCTGAACATCAGGAAACACTTTTTCTTTTTTTTACTGTGACTGAGCACTGGTACAGGTTGCCCAGGGAACTTGTGGAATCTCCCTCCTTGGAGATATTCAACAGCTGTCTGGACATGGCCCTGGGCAACTGGCTCTAGGTGGCCCTGCTTGAACGGGGTTGGACCCCCAGATGACCTCCAGAGGTCCCTTCCAACCTCAGCCATTCTTTGATTCTGTGTTTTTTAACAGGGAAAATGTTAGTAGTTGATACTTTTTCAGGCAGACGTAACATCTCAAGCTCAGTTCTTTTTGTCTTGCATTATCATTGTGAACATGGCTGTTAACTAGACTTGAATAAAATAAATGTTTTGATAATGAAGGAAGTGGTATAGGCATTGAGCTGTCCGTTGTGTGCGACTGAGTAAAGAGAGGTAGATACAGAGCATATATTTGCATCACTGTTACAGATCCTTGCAGTTATGTTGTGATGTACAGTGAGGAAAACATTGCAGAATTTGATTGGATTTAAATCAGGTTGTGAGACTAAATGTGAAGATGAACAAAGCAGTAAGGGTGTATTGAAAACATGAGGATATTCATCTTTGAGATGAGTTATTGATAGTATATTGTTTAGCTATCCATTGCAATCGGTATTTTTTGTTTTTAATGGAATGACACAAGGATGTTTTTAGAAACAAGGAAGAGGAAGGGAAACTCAAAATTACTAGAGAACTGTCTTTTTTAGGCTGTGTGTAGTTAAAACATAGAATATGTTACCAGGGACTGTTAAAATTTAACAGAATTCAAGAGAGGATTGCACATGTGCATGCCTTCAGGTCTAGTGAATTGCGTTACAAACAATGTTCTGTTCACAAAGTTGTAATAATAGGAAATAATTTTCATTCAAGTTCTAAAAAGATAAATTCAGTCTGCAAAGTTTTATGCCTATAGTGAGTGACAGGCTCTAGAAAAACAGAAGTCTCTTCTAAAATACAACTTACTGTAGTGCGATATTTCATTTCACCATTTTATGCTGTTTATTGTCAAGTGTGTTTAGGAGAAAAAAGCTCATTTGATTTTTTTAATTATTATTATTTTGTTTTTACTTTACTCTGCCCAGGTTCCATTAACACACCTGAAACTTTATCTGACCAGTTACTCAGTAGTGCCTCTTCCTAGGTTAGAAACTGAAGCAGCAGTAGATTGTAGTGCTTCTTTCAGTTTTTGGAGAGTTAGGGCATACTTGTTTCAGTCTTCATATCCCTGAAAGAAAAACTGCAAAATTGTATTTTTTGCTATTTTGACTAATAGAGTAGTCTATGAAAATTTGAGAAATCTGGCAGTTAGGTCTCAACAAATATGGTTTCCTTAATGCTAAAATGTTCAAATATTCCTAAAAGTTAGAATTTGAGAAATAAAGCTTAATTAGTGTGGGGGTTTTTTTTTAGTTCAAGATATTTGTATTTTTAAAATTATTTTTAAGAGTAGCTTAAGTGTTGTGCTAAGCTAGCCTGAAAATCAGTTCTGCATTTGCATGCAAAAATACCTGCAAGAAATATGTTTTAGAAGTTGTCATTTCTGAGGAAGCTGGTAGTTTGGGTAGAGACAAAATTGGTTTTAGTCCTGATTGTAACTCTATATCAAAATAGCACTCTTCAGAAAACTAAAAAAAAAATTAAATGTCCTTTGCCTCTAGGAAGAGAGTTTTCAGTGTTCATTGCCCTAAACGGAGCTGGAATAGCAGCAGCGTTAATGTGTGTTGGTTGTTAGTACAGAGATGCACTGGAGATCAACATTTTTGTATTCCTTTGGCTTATGTGCACATGAATTACAATTCACTTTTGTTTTTAAATTAAATCAGTCAGTGTGATGAAAAGCAAGGCTTATAGGGAATCTTTTATGTGCTTTCCTCATATATATATACCTTTTACGTGCTATATATCTTATATGGAAATAGACTGCGTTTTTCTGAAAGTGTATTCCTCTGACAATAATTGCTACAGATACCTTATTAAGTTTCTTAACACATGACTTACTCCACAAATATCCTAATGTGGAAAATAAAATATCTTACAATCTTAAGTCGCCTGAAGTTATTACCTGGCAAAATAGATAGCATTATATCAAAGTGTTGCATTTTTTTGATATTGTTAATGTGCAATAAATAAATAAAGCTTTCTACCTTCAATTTATTTTTTTTTTTACAAAAAAAACCTCAACGCTTTTTTACTAGAAAAGGCCAATAGTTGGAAATTAAAAAGGACAAGAGCAAAGTGTTCTCCAGAAGATAATTTAGTATTTGTTTCTTAAATTTAAATGCTCTTAATTCTCTGTCATTCTTGGGCTGATAAAACAGGAAATCCAGACCTTCTATCAGTGTCACTATATAAAAGTAATTAACAAGTGAAGATTCTGCTACTTTAGATCTAATTATAATACAAGTTCTCATCTAAGCTTTTTTTTTTTGTGGAAGAATGTTGCTCGTTTGCAAACCTATATTAAATAGCTATTTAAATTAGACAAACCTGTGTGTTTTTGGAACTGGAGAACAATGTTTTGCTAAGTGGACACCAATACTTAATTGCTATTGATCAGCACTTTCTGCCTCCTAGCCAGCTTCTGACTTAAAATCATTTTAGGTGTGCTGCCATCTTTTTTCACTTTGGAAGCCCATATTTCTTTTTCTATATAAAAAACACTGCTACAGTTTCCTTGTTGAAGATCTTTGTACAGTTCAGAAAAGATTTTTAATTGCTTCTTGAATATTTTGGGTTTTGAAAAGGGGAACAAAAATTACTAACAGAAATATTAAAATAACTAGATTAATTATTTCATAATTAATGTGGAGTAGTGATGGCTAACACCTTTTTGAGAGCTTGTTCTCAGGGTGTGGGCTTTTTGTTGCTGATGTTTTAATACAACTTAGCCAAATGTAAGTGTTCAGGCTGGACTTCTCCAGGCTAAATACCTACCTAGAATTATATATATATTTTTTTTTAAAGCTATACTATAGTTTAATTGATTTTATAAGCTATACTATAGCTTAATTTGTGGTGTAGAATTGGACAGGGAGATCTTAATAACTCTTTGATGCCTTAGTGTTTTGGAATGGGGACTTAGAATTTGCAAATGGGAAAAATATTTTTACATGTTATACTGTTCCAGAATCACAGTTCTGAGTGTACACAGCAATATTAAACATTGATGCCATGAAAGTAGCTGCAGTTAGTCTTATGTCCAGCTTGCAAAGTATCAAAGCAAAACATGTATCTGTCTTGGGAAAACTTCATTTCACTTGGTGAAAGGAGTTTTGTACACCAGACAGCAACATGGACAAGGCTAATTTTTGCTGTGGCCTTTGCTCTGGGATGAATTCTGCAAGATTGTGAGCCAGTGTGGCCCTTCACTCCCCAGAAAATCAGATTGACATGGATTTGGAGATCAGTGTGGAGAAAGATACACAGTCACAGCTCACTGCAGTCAGTCTTATCTAGGAGGTTTAATATCATAGTGGTATTTCATAATATGTGGCACTTTTTCTGATACTAATGCATCAGAAAGATTAGTATTTTCCATCACTAATGTCAGTAGAAATTAGTATAGTTGTTATCCAAAGATTTGAGTCAAAGGTGGTTTACTTTTCTCATGCACTGTAGTACAATAATTGCGTGTAAAGAATTAATTCTCTTGATCTTGAGGTTCCTTAGGTAAGATGTGGAAGATGAGAGCAAGCTAGGTATACACTGGAGTGTAAAACTTTTGAATAGAAGCAAGCTTATTTGGGAGGAGGAAGCAAAGAGCATGGGGAAATAGGGATATGCATGCAGCAGTTTAGGGCAGGTAGGGAGAGACAAAAAACATTAGGCAAGGTGCTGGAAATGACCTGTAGTTGGCTGAAACATACATCTACAGAACCTGGAGCAAAACAATTGAGTGTAACATGTAGACTGTAAACTGGCTGTGGCTGGGATAGTGACAACACAGTGAAAGAGAAATCCGAGCCGGAAGATAAGTATTGAAGAATGTGTGTTGTTCCTAGAAAATAGAAATTAAAGTGAGCTTGGTGAGGAAGTACTGTTACTATTATGATCAGCTAAAGAAATAGGTGTGGTATGAATAAAATATATTCTTTTTTTAATGAAAATCTCTGGCTGAAGAGGTATTATTAGAGCAATACAGCAGAGTAAGATTTGAAACTTCCAAGTCCTTTGCCTGTAACTTCTTAAATCAAAGAATGGTGTTTATTTTGATAGTAAGTTAAAACACTGTAAGAATTGTAATATGAAGTTACCTTGAATTAAATGTTCACAAACTGGATTTGCTTTAAGTAAATGTTGGTCTAGAACTCATTTGCTTTTGAAACTGAATCTTTTATAAACTAAGGAAAAAATTCTTGACAGTGAGGGTGCTCAGACACTGGAACAGGTTTTCTAGAGCAGTCTTGCAATCTCTATTCTTGGAGATGATTGGAACCTGACTGGACACAAAGCCCTGAGAAACCTAATGTAACTTTGAAATTAGCTGTGCTTTGAGCACAGGGTTAGAACAGATGACCTCAATCTTTCTTTCAGCCTAAATTATTCTGTGATTTTTAAGCTCTGCCTAGTTAGTAAAGCCAGTTGGACTGCGTATCTTTTCATATGAAGAGCGCTAGAATTCCTTGAACTCAAAGATGCTAATAAGGATATTAGAATTTATTTTGGGGAAGAGAAGAATTGACCTACAAAGAAAACTTGCTAAGTTACCAGGTCAATCAGTTAGCTTCTCTGTCCACTTGTAATTTGGTTCAACTTTTTCCCATTGTGTTGGGGAATTAAGCTAAACTGAATTAATTTGTTGTGGTGAAGAACACATGTGTGGTTTGTTACCATAGCTCAGCTGACATACTGTATTTCATTGTTGCTCTAATAACTTGATCAGGTGTCTAAGTCTTTTGGAGTCTTATTTATTGGGACTAAGTTGAAATACTTGATGTGGTGCAGTATGGAAAATTATTACTTAAGGTAGAAATTATTAAAAGAATTGTAGAGAAGGAGCTGGTAGAGGTGGTTAGTAGAATTAGAAGAGTGATTATCAAATAGGAATAATTGCAGTGGAGTACCCTAGGGATTGGTCTTGAGTCTTACTTAGTATTTATATTAGTATGGTGTGTTGTGATATTTGATGCAAGGGAAATATTGTCAATACACAGGTAACTTTACAAGAAGCTGCTCTGAGGAAGCTAGACTGGAAAGAAAGCAGTCTGGAGCAGAGTGGGTAGCACAGCTGAAACTTCATCTGAAATGATGCATACAGTTCTTGCCATCTGTAGTAAAGAAAGAAGAGTAGATAATACTAGGATAGGTGCAAAGAACAACTGCAAGAAAGATCAGTGAAATAGGGAGTCTGGCAAAATAGTCTGGAAGGAGGTAAGTTCATCTCAGCAAATGTGATGAGGCACTAATCACCAAACAAGGATTAAAAACTCTTGTAAGTTAAATGAAGTTGGCACAAAAATCTTTTGATATAAATTAATTACATGAAAGTGTCTGGTCATCTTAATGTTAAAAGGTTCTTAGTAAGACCATGGGGAGAAAAAGAAACATAAATTTAGAAAAGATGTCACTGTGAATTTCTGTAACATAGTGTAACATAACTTTTAAAAAGGAAGAAGCAGTCAATTCTAGAATATTTTTCTTGTAGTCTTGCAAACTTGATCACTAGCTCTGCATGATGTTGCAGAAGCAAGGGGAACAGATTTGCTAAAGTAAACATGGTCATAGAACTATATTAGCCTTAGAAATCAAATGATTGGGGCTGTTAATTCTATACCATGATAAGGAAGTTTGATACAAAAATAGCACAGAAGAAATGAAACTGTCTGTAGCAGAATCTTGTTAATAGTCCTGCTCATAATGATCACAATCTCTTCACAATATTAAATACTGAAAACTGTCAGGCAGCTTTAATCATATATATATTCTGAGAAGAAAAGCATTTTCTTTGATAAATTGACTGATACTGTTACCTCATAGTGTGTTGTGAACACTGTACTGTATTTTGTAATAGTAACTTAAGCATGGTTTCATGAAACTTGAAAAGCCAAGTTAATGCTTCCTGGACAGGTCCCTGTTCTTTCTCTCCCTCCCATTTTTTTCCCCTGCTTCCATATGTATAACTTATGTGGGTTCTGGTACTCAGCAGACTGTTTTGTGAGCTCCAATGTTTCTAACATTTCTACCATGTTAGAAAATGAGACCAGCAAAAAAAAAAAATTCTCATAGTTTTCTGCTAAATTAATGAGTTAAATCAGTGCACTGAATAGCTTGACAAGTAGCAGAACTAGCACTAGGGATGGAATAGGATGGCATAGCCAGGTTTGGTGTGCCAAACTGAATTAAACTCACAACTGAATTAAATTTGGATGGAATGCAAGTGGTCTTTTAAGCAATCAGGGGCCTAAGATGGGAAGAAGGTAGAGTCCAGGCATGTAAGTCCAATAATAATAACAACATTTTCTCTGTGTTTCTGCTGTAAGAATGTTTGGGATTTTTTAATATATTGAAGTTAATGGGTTCTGCTGTAATTAAAATGACAAAATCAGTTTTTCTTAAAAAAAATTTACTAAACACAAGGGAGTTATGGAAATGTCTTTTGCAAAAATAATAGTATCTATAGTTAAAAGGTGCTTTGTTTCTGGTAGTTATGTCAGAGAGAATATTGCAGTCTTTAGGAAAAAAAATATTGTAACTTCTTGTTCCTTTTGGTTTTGAGCATAACCATGCTGCAATTCCACTTTGCCACTGAGTATGTTTGCTTCCAGTGAGATTTCATTTTTCTATTTTCTTCTAAAAAATAGGGGATACTACCTCCTTGATAGGCATGGAATTGGTTTTGAATTATCTTTTAATAGTGTTATGGAGATGTGAAACCCTATAGAGATTCTTAAATATTATTGAAAAGCAGTGCAGGAAGTGTACTAAAAATTTCAGAATAATCACTCAATCCCCATTTCATATCATTGTTCCAGATAGTGATATTTTGCCCAGTTCACTTTTTGTTTAAAAATAAAAATAATTTTTTTTCCGCTGTTAATATTTATTTGTTCTTAGTAAATAGCCACATATTAATGTCCTACCTGCAAATTTAAGAGAAGCAGATTAGTCTCAGCATGTGCCTGGAAGATTGCCAGAGCTCTGGTAGCAGTCTTGCTTGATCTGACTGTTCTTTTGATGCTTTGTGTTGTGAGGCAGTGGACTTCTATATGAGTGAGTGGGGCCAGCTTTTACAATTCTAAATTTTTGTGGGAAAAGTCCCTTATCAGAGGTGTATATTTAAAGTGTCTCTGCCTTAAATTTAAGAGTTCTGAGCTAATTTTCACAGAAGTCTTTAAAATCTCATTACTTTAATATGGTTTACTGAAAAACATCATGCGAGTGCAGGTCAGTAATGAGCTCTCACAGAAAAGTAGTATTTTTCTTAACTTGACAGGTATGTCAGTTTTATTGAAGAACTACTAAAACACTTAAACTTATCGGTCATGAAAAGATAACAGTGTAAGACTTCTGTATTATTTTGAATGAAAGACTTGGGTTCTTTTCAAGCAGTGGAACACAACACCCCCCACCCCATCCTTGCTAAGAAGAAAGTCATCACCTGCATGATATGTCTGCATCCACAGAAACTTCAAAATGATACAGCCTTTTTAATGGGGGTGGAAGAGAGGTAATAAAAGCCATTAAAGTGTATGATAGCTGCTCCAGGTCTGTTTGTAGAACAGACAAATATTAATCAAATCTGGGATTTTGAAATGTTTAGGCATTAGCTTAGTATGTTGAATTAATCTAATTATTTACTTACTGTCTTTTTCCAATATAGCCAGCAGCCAGCTTCGGGTGTAGCCTATTCCCATCCAACTACAGTTGCTAGCTACACTGTCCACCAGGCACCAGTCGCTGCGCACACTGTTACTGCGGCCTATGCTCCAGCAGCAGCTACAGTTGCAGTAGCCAGGCCTGCTCCAGTAGCTGTTGCAGCTGCTGCAACAGCTGCTGCTTATGGAGGCTATCCTACAGCACACACAGCTACAGATTATGGTTATACACAGAGGCAACAAGAAGCTCCACCACCACCACCACCTGTCACTACGCAGAATTACCAGGTGTGTTAAAAAAAAATTGTGTGATTTTTAAATTATATGTTAAGAGGAGGAGGCCTGTTTGGATAAGAGAATGTGATGATATTTATATTTTTTTTTCTTCCATGAATCACAGTTTGAATGCAACTCAAATTACTTAGTAGCTAAAACTGATAGAATGTGAAGTGACTGCAGTCTCATATGGCACATACAGAGGATTATCAGCAGTAGTACTGCAGGAGCTAAGATTTAGACATTCACACAATAAGCAATGAATTGACATTTGTCTCCAAATGATTTTGTGAACTACTGCTGAAATACTTGTCTCAGCTAGCCTAAATGTTCAAGTGGCATGCAGTAAACTGGGTCATGGAACTAATTTAGATGAAAAAACTGTTCCAATAAAAATTTTCAGTGGGAGATAGAAATAGTTCCCTTGTCAGATTCCTGGGTGCCACAGGAGCTCTAGTACCAAACGTAAGAGGATAGAAGATTACCCTAGGAGAGGAACTACCCTTTGGGTAGGTTTTGGGTACCCTTTGTGAGACCACTGCCTAACCTTGTGTGGCTACAGGCTTCTACAAAAGGGAACTGTTGTCTGTTTTCATCTTGCCCTGACCTTTGCTGACACTTCCTTGCGTTGAATCTAGCAGTTGTCAGCATTTGGGTGGGTCAGTTCAGGATAAGGATCCCACAGAAAACTAACCAACCAAAAAAGGAGTAGCAGCTTTCCACAGGATTGACAGGCTTCTGCAGGATTTGCTTGGTTCTGCACAGTTGTGATGCCAATGCAGGAGATGGAGGTGGGATCGTGTAGGGCTGTGAGGAGAGATGTGGTGGTACCTCAGACAACTTCCCATTCTTACGCTGGCTTAAATGTCCTATGAAACAACATCCTGTCAGTGACTTGTATTCCTCTTCAGTTCAGGAATAAAGAAACTTAGCAGTACAAATCAGAGTGCTGCATCGGTTTTGCAGTTGGAAGATTTCAGTCTGTAGAGGCTATCTTGGGACTTATCTAACATAAGTGTTTACTCCTGTTCAGTTTTTAAGAAAGAGTGAGAAGTTGCAGTTTTTCCTGTCTGTCTAGATTCACACAATGCAAGCATATATGCACATCAGTAACCCTAGCCCATTGGTTTCAATCAGACAGCTTAGATACAGAAAGATGAGGGGTTTTACATGGCCAGGTAGTTTCCCATTGGAAATATGAGCTTTATTTGTATTTTCATCAGCTTTTTTGCTACATTAGCATTTGTTAGTCAGTCTTCAGTGGATATTTCTAGGCTGGTGTGTTTATGCACAAGAGTTATCAAACTCTTATGGCGTGGCTCATAGTTAAAATGTGCATTTACTATGAGAGAGAGGACATTGAAATAGTATTTCCCTTGTAACAATTCTTTAACTTTTTAGTCCTAAACTTATCAAGGCATTATCTAGATTCTAATTAGTATTTTTGTTTAAAAGGACTATACTGTTGCTGTATGTTATAAATTCCTTTGTATGGCTTTTGTAATTTGTTACATATGGTAATGAATCGAAACATAGGAGTCTTTCCAGTAGCATGTTTACTCATAATTATGAGGTCATTAAACTAGTCAGTTATTAGATGCATTCAGACAGAAAAGAGTCCCCTAAACTAAAGAAAAATAATTCTGCTTTACACAGGTTGGATGGAAAAGAGATTTTATTGTTATATTTCTTTGAAATAAAAAGAAATTGTATACATTATTATATTTCAGCTAATGTAGTTCATGCCTTGCTACCTCTCAGTTGATTAACTCTTTATGCTTTACCATAAATATGGTGAGGATGGGAGAATATATGTACATGCATATAGTATCTTCCAAGCCCTCCCCTTCTAAGCTTACTAACCATCTCCTGAGTTCTGGAGGTTTTGAATGGGCTAATTGCCTTGCCCTTATAAACTAGATATGGTTCCCTAATGGAATAGTTGATACACCAAAAAGTAAAGAAGGCTTTAAAAGTATCACTTTCATACTCTAAAAAATATAACCAAGAAAAGTATTGTTGATGATGGGATTTTTAAAGCCAATAAAGGGTCATGTTTGTAAACTTGTGAATTTATTGTGGTTTGTGGAGATCTGTGGTGGTTTTTTCCTTCATATTTTACAGGAGTGTAATCTGATACAGTCGTCATGAAAAACTAGTGAGAATAGTTGCTTTTCGGTAACAAAAATAATTTGGAAGGGAAAGTGATTTAATAGCATGAGGTTAATTCCTATATTAAATCTGAAAAAGACCATCAGGGTTGTCTTCAGGCCTGAAGTATCTAAACATAAATTTAATTTCTTTAATGCATATATTAGTATATACTGTATCTGTAAATACTTTTTAAAATCTACTTTATTAGAATAGAAGAAAATTCTTTGACTCTGCTAATGATTTCTATTACTCCAGATATATACTTAAGGAGAAATTTGCTGGTTTTTCTTTTTTGAATTTTTAGGATTCCTATTCTTATGTTCGATCTACTGCCCCAGCTGTAGCTTATGACAGCAAACAATACTATCAACAACCAACAGCAACTGCTGCGGCTGTGGCTGCTGCCGCCCAGCCTCAACCTTCAGTAGCTGAATCGTACTACCAGACAGGTGGGTGGCATGATTCCTGTCATTATACACAGTCTGTGTACTACTTTAATACCTTAAAAATATGTCTTTGAATATTTCACATTATCCAGATTTTTTTTTTGTTTTGACATGTAATTCCTGTCAATGTGTAGAAAAATTTGCTGCACCTAGAACTTGAACGTTATTGTGACATTGCCATAAGTAACTATCTTTGAGGTTTGGATTGTTATTAAATACATTCAAAACGTACTTCTAGGCAAACCTTTTTGCTGAAGTAGGTTCAAAAAGTCAATGGTGGGTTCAGATGATAACTTGGTTAGAAAGACTTTTTAAATCTTTAGTTACTTAATGTATTGTCCTGGTTTCGGCTGGGATAGTTAATTTTCTTCTTAGTAGCTGGTACAGTGCTGGGTTTTGGATTTAGGGTGAGAATGATGTTGATAACACGCTGATGGTTTAGTTGTTGCTAAGGAGCGCTTATCTTAAGCCAAGGACTTTCCAGTTTCCCATGCTCTGCCAGCAAGCAGGTGTGCAAGGAGCTGGGAGGGAGCATGGCCAGGGCAGCTGACCCCAACTAGCCAAAGGGCTATTCCATGCCATGGAACCTCATGCCCAGTATATAAACTGGGGGGGAGTTGGCCAGGAGGGGCGGATTGCTGCTGGGGCATCGGTCAGTGGGTGGTGAGCAATTGCATTGTGCATCACTTGTCTTTTCTTGGGTTTTATTTCTCTTTTTTGTTATATTCCTTTTCATTACTACTATTATTATTATTATATTTCATTATTATTGTTGTTAGTATTTTATTTTACTTTAGTTATTAAACTGTTCTTATCTCAACCCACGAGTTTTACCTTCTTTCCCGATGCTCTTCCACATCCCACTGGGAGCAGGGAGGAGTGAGGGAGTGGCTGCGCGATGTTTAGTTGCTGGCTGGGGTTAAACCATGACATGTATGCAGTTCTTTAATTATTGGTATCATGAATGCTACAAAGCATAAATCCTATTTGCTTTTTTTACTATAATTAGGAATAATAGGAAAGTTTAGATGTACTTTGGTTTAGTGTACTCTAGTAAAAGTATTGAATGAGAAGGTTGTTTAAAAACATGGCAGCATAGTTAAAAATACATAAATAAATCTGAGGCTTACTAGTGTGAGCTGTGACACAATAAACAGTTGTGTGAATATGGTAGGTGATGCATAACCATTACTGTAAAAAAAAAAAAAAAAAAAAAACCAACAAAAAACCCAAACAAACAACCAAACTAAAACAAAAACCACTCGTTATGTGTTTATTCCCCAGCATATCATTAAGTATCACTTAATATGGTTTGCATTTCATTCAACTAAAGCATATCAATGTTTGTACACTTCTATTTTCTATCCTAATTAGCTCCAAAAGCAGGATATAGCCAAGGGGCAACTCAGTATACCCAAGCCCAGCAAACACGACAAGTGACAGCTATAAAACCTGCAACCCCAAGTCCAGCAACAACTACGTTTTCTATCTATCCGGTATCCTCTACTGTGCAGCCAGTAGCAGCTGCAGCTACTGTTGTTCCATCCTACACTCAAAGTGCAACGTACAGTACAACAGCGGTTACTTACTCTGGTAAGAATTTTGCATATTATGTTGCTGCCATCTTTGCAATTGTTACAGGAGAGGATTTAAATACTCAGAATTTTAGCAGTTTGTGTTCGATTACATCATTGTCTACTGAGAAGTATCAACCAGTTACATCAAAATATTTTGCCATTATTATGATTTATCTTTAAAAGAGGTTTGATGTTTGTATGTGCCTATTTTGTTACATGTGAGAATATACAAAGCTTTGGCATTGCTACGTGCACGGTGTTTTGTGACTTACTGTAAGGTTTGGAGAGAAAAGATGGGGGATAGAAAAAATAAGGAAACATCCACACAAATATAACCCAGGGAAATTGGGAGCATGCTGCCATCAAACAGCAGTTACAGAGACAGGGAGGAGCAGTCCAATATAAATCTTGTAAGTTTGGGTTGTCTTGACCCAAAATGGGAGGAGAATGGGTTCTAAGAAAAAGACTTTCCTTCAAACATTAGAAATCCAAAAAGTAGTTAAAGATGAAAAGATGTTAACTTTATGGCCAGATGGTAATCAACTGGCATATTATAGCTACCTTGAACTTTTTTGTTTTGTTTTGTTTTCTGTTTAAAAAGGGATTTTAAGACTTCCTTGAAACAGAGCCTAATCAGAAGATTAAAATAGTTGAACTAGTAGATGTAGAAAGTTTATGGGAAAACTGGCTCAAAGGTATGAAAGCCCAGTTTCCTTGATTTATTCAACTTTGATACTAGAAATCAAGGAGTGTGTAGACAGGGTGTGCTGCAGAGGTTTTAGCGGGCAAGCAGCTTCTCTGCACTAAAACAATTTAAATCAGTGAAATAGAATGTAATAGCACTAGCCATTCTGTCTTATCTTCCCCCCCCCCCCCAATATCTGTCCTCCTTTTCATTTTGGAAGACTGCTTACTTCAAGTGGCCTTTGATAAATCTTTTATTAAAATTCTTGTTACATCATACTCGGTCTTACCGGATGTACCAGGAAATTTCAAACATTCTTTAGGGATGCTTTGATATATCTAACATAACTGCGTGTCTGCAAAGATTTGTCTAAAATCAAATATATTCCTGATACAAGTGGTATGCTATGTATTTGTATACTGTGAAACATCAAGAAAAATTCAGACTGCCTAACAAGATCTCAAATCGTTTATATCCTGCCCTGCCCCCACCCAACTCTGTCATGCAGCATGCTTGGAATTAGTGTATTATGTAATTGATACATGATGTACAGTGATGTAACATTTATTTTATTTTGATCTTTGAGGTACCTCTTATTCTGGCTATGAAGCAGCAGTGTATTCAGCTGCATCGTCCTATTACCAGCAGCAGCAGCAGCAACAGAAACAGGCAGCAGCAGCAGCTGCTGCTGCTGCTGCAACAGCTGCTTGGACAGGGACCACCTTTACTAAAAAGGCACCATTCCAAAATAAGCAACTGAAACCAAAGCAACCTCCCAAACCGCCCCAGATCCACTACTGTGATGTTTGTAAGATCAGCTGTGCTGGACCACAGGTACCTGTATTATGTAATATTCTGCTATACACTTGAGTCATAATTTTTTTTCAGCTAAAAAAAAGACCCCTTTAAGAACATTTGTTAATTTTTAAAGACCTGATTCTATACTTTTACTAAAGGAATAATTAAATGAAAATGTGTGCTGTTATAGAAAGAGGTCCTATGAGAAGAAAAAAAGATGCATCCCCTTAGCTTGTACAGAGAAGCTTCAGCTGTGCTTTGGACTCCAGAAGTATTCTAAACTTTGAATTTGATTTGCTTTTTTAGCATAGCAAACTTCTTAGAAAATACTTTTTTCAAAACTTTGTGAATGGTAAGCCTGAAAATTTATTTTTCATTGTATTCCAGCATCCCAGTTTAGTTTCACAGTGGGTACAAGTGCATAAAAAGTAGATATCAATTCATGCAGAGTGTTTGTGTGTGTGTGTGTGGCAAAACAGTTCTTACTCTTTAGGTAAATTTGTCATAATTTCCCCACCCTGTCTGCTCTATAGATTGCCAGTGTTGATATAGGAACAAATAGCAACTTCTGCATTTCATTTTCAGCACAACTTTATTTATGCACTAACTTCTTTTGAATTTATTTTTTTTTGTTCTCTGGATACATTTAATAACTGTGGTCTTGCAGTTTGAGGAAAATTCAAAATCAAGAATAATTCAATGCAATGCAGAAAACTGCATCTCAGTTGCAGTTTTCTGATCTTATCAAGCTTTCAATGGTAATATCTGTTGACCAGTACTTGATTGAGGAAGTGAGAAGGTAGAGGAGAAAAGACCATATTGTATTACTTAAAAGTGGAATCCTGGTGGTGAAGAAAATTTCTTGGTCTTAGAAGTGACCTGCTTATGCCTTAGAGCATGTCATATGGAAGAAATGTTCAGTGTAGGAAGTATTTCTCGTACAAAACGTGTTTTATGCTATGTTCTATATTACATGTATTCACATGAATGATGAACGAGCAGTATAAAGACAGCTTATTGTGTGTGTATTGTTTATTTAAACAGACTTATAAAGAACACTTAGAAGGCCAGAAACACAAAAAGAAAGAAGCAGCATTAAAAGCTTCCCAGAACACCAATAACAGCAGCACTTCTGCTCGTGGAACTCAGAATCAGTTGCGCTGTGAGCTTTGTGATGTGTCTTGTACAGGAGCAGATGCTTATGCTGCCCATATCCGTGGAGCCAAGCATCAGAAAGTAAGAACTTTCTCTTGTCCTTATTATACAAGTCAGTAGTATATTTCTTCCCATCATTTTTTCTCATCTTAAAGAGGAGAAAATACGCAGAAACAATATAATTTGAATTATTTTGTTTAAAGATGTTTAGTTCTGCTTTTTGTTACTGTCGTGGTTTAACCCCAGTCAGCAGCCAAGCACCATGTGGCTGCTCCCTCACTTCCCCCCCCCCCCCCCCGCTTCTGGTGGGATGGGGAGGAGAATTGATGACTAAAGTAAAATATAATAATAATGAAATATAATAGTAATGAAAAGGAATATAACAAAAAAAGAAGAGGGGGAAAAAAAGGAAAAAAACCCAGTGATGCACAATGCAATTGCTCACCACCCACTGACCGATGCCCCAGCAGCAATCCGCCCCTCCTGGCCAACTCTCCCCTCCTGTTTATATACTGGGCATGACATTCCATGGTATGGAATAGCCCTTTGGCTAGTTGGGGTCAGCTGCCCTGGCCATGCTCCCTCCCAGCTTCTTGCACACCTGCTTGCTGGCAGAGCATGGGAGACTGGAAAGTCCTTGGCTTAAGATAAGCGCTCCTTAGCAACAACTAAACCATCAGCGTGTTATCAACAGTATTCTCACACTAAATCCAAAACCCAGCACTGTACCAGGTACTAAGAAGAGAGTTAACTCTATCCCAGCCGAAATCAGGACAGTTTCAAACTTATCTTTAAGCTCACTATTAGAAGGGCCTCGTTGGGAGAAAGGGGGGAAAAAATATTGCCACGACATCAATGAGAAGAGGATGTATTGGGGAAAGTATGTAAATCATAGGAAGAAGGTGTAGAGTAAGATGGGGAAAAGCGTCACTGAGGACATGCAGTAGCGTGCTTATGCCCCCTAACTCTTTTCAAGATTTTTCTTGACATTCTTCTTATTTGTCTGGTGCTGTGAAGCTCTCGGTGCGCTTTGAAACACTGTAAGCTGAGTCAGTGCCAAGGGACGGGACTATTATGCATCGCTTTTGGTATGTCTTGCAAAGAAAATTGGCATATGGGAGCAGGGAACAATGTCCTGTAGTAGACTTTATAATGAGTATGTTTGGAAGAGTTTTGATAAGCATGCTTTCCCTACTGTCTGGGTGCAGTTAGGTGGGCATTGTCAAATAAAGACTGTGGGCTGCACTGTGAACCCCTGTGACTTAGGTTTTAAATTTGACCATACAATAGTAAATGGAATGGCAGTGTAGAATGTGTGTTTAGATATTATAGATTTTCCTCATAACCCTGGAAAGATTAATGTCAGTAACAGATACAGTATTAATATTCAGCTTTTATAGCTCTTTGTATCTCAGAACACTGTACAAAGTGGCATCGGTAACATCATTCCTATTAAAATAAATAAATCTCATAGTAAATTTAAAACAATTTTCCCGATATTATCTTTTGTTAGTACAAGAACAAAAATTATAATTTAGATAGACTTGCCTAGTGTTCGTTCTTTCATTAATGAAGTTGAGCCATTAAATTTTTGGGTTGTGCCCAGTAACTCCATAGGTATATGGAGTATGGTATATATTATCTTTATATATTTGGATGTCGCTTTGTCTTCCTCATAGATAGTCACTAACTAATGCTAATTTAGGTTGTCATCAGTGTGTAAATGAAATCTCAAAGGACTCTATTTCTTTGGTACACTGAAGAATCTTGTGCATTCTACTGGAAAAAAGTAATTTTGAAGAGTTGCTTGAACTTAAATTTATAGTATTATGTGACATTAACATGTCTGTATTCTGATGGGGAACATGCTTAAAAAATAAGAACAAAAAACGAAGATGTGTATGTATACAGTTGTGTGCATATCATGATTGTGTACATGTGTTTGCATTAAAGGCATGTCTAGCAGATTTGGGTGGGGTTTTTTTGTTGTTTTTGTTTGTTTGGTTTGTTTTTTGTTGTGGTTTGTGTTTTTGGTTTTTTTTTTTTACTGCTACTTTCAAACCCAGTCTTTAGTTTTCATTTTGCATGTTTTGTTCTTATGGATTACATGCATTGCTTTTTCAGGTGATGGTCAGCTGTCACCAAAAAGTAGTATTCTATCTCAAGTATGTTGTGAAAAGGCCTCTGCTTATTACTTCTAAGAATAAGCATGTACCTCTTCACTTTCTATGAGATACTAAAGAGCTCTGAAATATACCTCTTGCATCCTCCTTAACTGTCTCTGCAGATGTGCCTTAAAAAAAAAAAAAAAAACCAAACCTTTGTCTAAGGAATATCTTCAGTTTTGCTAGGTAACCTGGAAAGTCTTTCAATATAAATACTCTTAAAATGTAGTGATCAAAAGAGACAGTGTTGTTGAATCTGAATTAAATAACTCTTATTTACAAATGTTATTTGGAACCAAAGTAGTTCAATGTACTACAATTTTTGGAGGGAGAATAAAAAGCAACCAGGCAACAAAACAGTCACGTTGAAACAGTTTGAGCAAAATGTTTCCTTGAGTTTTACTGGCTTGTGAGTTTATTGGCTTTCTGTTCTCATCTACACAAGCTTTTGGAGTAAATGTCTGAATTTCTAATGGAAATAAGCAATCTGAGATAACTATTAACTATTTCCTTGTTACAGATGACAAGAACTTTTACATGTCCCTTCCCCTCTCCCCCAAGATCACTTTTTGTAAAGAAGCAATAACTTTTTAGTTATATTGATTTATTTTAATTTTTTTTTACTGATATTGATGTTTCTGTTAAAGCTTCCATAACCTATAACAAGTTTGTTTTTTATAATTATCCCAGGGAGATCATATTATGAATTTCTCTTTATTATAGGTAGTAAAGTTGCACACAAAACTTGGCAAACCCATTCCTTCAACTGAACCAAATGTGATTACCCAAGCTACTTCCTCAACATCCACATCTGCTTCCAAACCAACTGCCTCTGCTTCAAATATAGCAACTAGCAGTACTGTGAACTCCTCTGTTGTATCCTCTGCAGTGAAAATTCTTACTCCCACGGCAAATGCACCACTTAACACGGTGTCCAACAACAAAACATCTTCAACCTCTGCTAATATAGCTGTAAAGAAAATATCTACACCGAAAATAAACTTTGTTGGCAAGTACAGAAGTCAGTCTTTATTTTGAAACCTAACCTATTCTATTTTTTTTTAAAGATCTTAGTGCAACAAATACAAATGTATTTAGTTAACTTTATGCATGAGTAACTCTGTTGTGTTTAAGAGAATTACTGATAGGTGAAAATAAGAATGTATATAAAAGTTTTGCTTCACAATTTATGGTGTTTTCTGCCCTGTTGTCTCCACCTGACCTCTCTTGGAGGCTTCTCCCACCTTCATAAGAAGCCTTCCACCTTTGGTTTCTTATGTAGTAGCTGTTGGAGTATTGCAGTTTATAGTCCAGTTGGTCCTAATTTCAGTTTACAGCATGGGCTGTTAAGGCAACCTGCAGTAGGTTGGCAGTTGATAACTGGGCAACTGAAACATCCTTGTAACACTGGAAATCTAACAGTGGAAACTTTTGAAATAAGCATGACAGACATTTAGAGATAGGAAGCAGTTGTTCAACAATAAGCTATCCTGCTCTTGAAGGAAAGACCTATGCAGTTGCAACACTGAGAGTATACTACCTTTGTTAGTACAAATATTATAAGGTTTTGAAGTACTTTTTTGGATCCATTTACAAAAAAAAATAATCTGATGACAAAAAAAAGATTAAAATATATTTGCTGAGTTGTTCCCATTCAGTCCTATCTCTTTTGAAAAAGCATGAAAGTGAATGGTGAAAATTGCAACTATATAAAGCAAAAGTTTTTCTTGCTAAAATAAAAAACTGTTTAAATAACTTTTTGTTAAACTTTTTTAAAAAAACCTTTAACTGTATTTAAAATATGTTTAAGTTTTAACTAATTTTAAAAGACTGATAATGCTTTGGCCAGAACATTGATATTTACAAAGAAAGTCTTCAGTTTGCACATCATGTGTAATCATATTCTCATTTTATGAAAGTTAACAATTTAACTTTTTTGATTTGTAGGTGGTAATAAGCTTCAGACAACAGGAAGTAAACTGGAAGAAATGAAATCAGCTGAAAGTGTTAAAACAACAACTGCTGCTACAGTACAAACACAGGAAGTAAAACCAGACATAGCAACTGAACCAGTGACTCCTACAGCTCTTGCTGCCTTGCAAAGTGATGTCCAGCCAGTGGGCCATGACTATGTAGAGGAGGTATTGATATGAAAATGTGGATTATTTTTTAACTATTTTAGTGAAAACTTATTCAACATGAAACAATCACAGAATGGTTGAGATTGGAAGGGACCTCTGGGGGTCCAACCCCGTTCAAGCAGGGCCACCTAGAGCCAGTTGCCCAGGGCCATGTCCAGACAGCTGTTGAATATCTCCAAGGAGGGAGATTCCACAAGTTCCCTGGGCAACCTGTACCAGTGCTCAGTCACAGTAAAAAAAAGAAAAAGTGTTTCCTGATGTTCAGAGGGGAACCTCCTGTGTTTCAGTTTGTGCCCATTGCCTCTGGTCCTGTCACTGGGCACCACTGTAAAGAGCCTGGCTCTGTCCTCTTTGCACCCTCCCTTCAGGTATTTATATACATCAATAAGATCCCCCCTGAGCCTTCTCATCTGTAGGCTAAACAGTCCCAGCTCTCTCAGCCTTTCCTCAGAGGAGAGAGAGGCTCCAGTCCCTTCATCATCTTTGTGGCCCTTCGCTGGACTCTCTCCAGCATGTCCACGTCTCTCTTGCACTGGGGAGCCCAGAACTGGACACAGGACTCCAGGTGTGGCCTCACCAGCGCTGGGTTAGAGAGGAAGGATCAGCTCCCTCGACCTGCTGGCAATACTTTGTCTAATGCAGCCCAGGATGCCATTCGCCGCCTTTGCGGCAAGGGCACATTGTTGGCTCAAGTTCAACTTGGTGTTCACCAGGACCCCCCAGGTCCTTTTCTGCCAAGCTGCTTTCCAGCTGGGTGGCCCCCAGCATATATTGGTGCATGGGGTTGTTCCTCCCCAGGTGCAGGACTTGGCACTTCCCCCTGTTGAACTTCATGAGGTTCCCGTCAGCCCATTTCTCCAGCCTGTTGAGATCTCTCTCTCTGGATAGCAGCACAACCCTCTGGCATATCAGCCACTGCTCCCAGTTTTGTGTCATCAGCAAACTTGCTGAGGGTACACTCTGCCCTGTCATCCAGATCATTAATGAAGATGTTGAACAGGACTGGACCCAGTATTGACCCCTGGGGTACACTGCTTGTTACTAGCCTCCAACTAGGTTTTGTTCTACTGATCACCAGCCTCTGGGCCTTGCCGTTCAGCCAACTTTCAATCAACCTCACTGTATGCTTATCCAGCCCATACATCAACAGCTTCTCTATGAGGATATTATGGTGAGACTGTGTCAAAGGCCTTACTGAAGTCCAGGTAGACAATATCAACTGCTCTCCCCTCATCTACCAGGCCAGTCATTTTATCGCAGAAGTTTATCAAGTTGATCAAGCACAACATCCCCTTGGTGAAGCCATACTGACTACTGATGATGATTTTCTTGTCCTTAATGTGCCTGGAAATGGTTTCCAGGATTAGCTGCTCCATCACCTTCCCAGGGATTGAGGTGAGGCTGACTGGCCTGTAATTCCCTGGGTCCTCCTTGAAGATAAGAGTGACAAGGCATTGAACCTGTAAAGGCTTGTGCATATGTTTACATTCTTGTATTGTGCATGTTTCTTGAGCTCAGTGGGGCATTCTTCATGTGGGTGGCATGATATATGTGGATGAAGTCTGATGTAAATTTTTCATCGTTTGTAATTATTCAACTCAATATGTTCAGGCTTGAGTTTAAAGCTGTGTACTCTTTGGAATGGAAGAACTTTGTTCTTTACCAAACACAGTGGTGTGTCTGTCAGAATTGAAAGTTCTATTTTGCCTTCTTTCAGTTACTGTGTGAACTTTTTAGCATGTTTTGAGATGGGTAGACATTATCCAGTGTCACTGAATTAGATTAATTTTTACATCAGCTTTGGCTTTTTTTTTTTTTTTTTAAAAACAATGTGTTATAACTTTATTTTCCAGGTAAGAAATGATGAAGGAAAGGTGATCCGCTTTCACTGTAAACTTTGTGAATGCAGTTTTAATGATCCTAATGCCAAGGAGATGCACTTAAAAGGGAGACGGCACAGACTTCAGTATAAGGTTAGTAGAAATGCTAATGCTTCTATCTGAAAATCCACCGGATGTCAGCTGACTGATTACACGTTCTTACATTTAAAGACTAGTCAAAAGTAGGTACTCTGAGTAAACAGCATATAAAAAAAGCTAGAGAAATATATTTCTTAGTCTGCATTACTACTTTAAAGACTATACTCCCTGTGAAACTGCTTTTTGGTTTGGTTTTATTTTTTAAACATTTTGAACATTGCTTTCAGGCAACCTTTGCAACATTAAAATATTGTACAACGTATGCAAGCAACAGTAGGTGCTTTATGTTGTTTACAATGAATTTCAAATAGTGTAAAATAGTAGTGCTCGATGTTTTTGGCAGAATAAACCACATAAATCCTTTGTGGAGACATTTGAGAAACAAGTGTTGCAGACTTTTTAGTCATGAATGGAGAGACACCTATACTGACATATGGTGTGCATTTTGATTATTATAAGATTATATAGGAAGAATCTACTGTGGTCACAGGAGATACAATGAGCCTGCATAATCATGAAAGGGATGAAAGAAGAGAAAAAATTGCCAGAAAAATGTATTCAGTAACTCATGATTATGCCCATGTATGAGGGACCCTTCAGGAACAGGGCATCAGGAAGCACATTGTAGTTAAGATGAAATGTTTTTTTTCAGGCTATAGAGTAGTCATCCTGCTACAGAATGAACAGCAAATTGCTTAGTATTTCATGTAACATTTTAATCTTAAATTGCTTTGTTCTCATAGTTGAAGAGGGAATTCATGCTATTTGTAATACGTTGCTATTTCTTTCCTTTAAAATACTGGATGCAGATTTTTCTTCTTCAACTATTCATTCAGTGCAGTTCTAAAACTGCATTTTACTCCCCTTGATTTTATCGTAGACCAGTAGTGTGTGTTAAACATGTCAGAAGAACTACGTAACCTTGAGATGACAAGAGGCAAACCAACATTTCATTCATTATTTTTCTGAACTAGAAAAAAGTAAACCCAGACTTACAAGTAGAAGTAAAGCCCAGTATTCGAGCAAGAAAAATTCAAGAAGAGAAGATGAGGAAACAGATGCAGAAAGAAGAATACTGGAGAAGGCGAGAAGAGGAAGAACGCTGGAGGATGGAAATGAGGTAATGCGTTCTGTTTTATCAATGAATGAGACAAAGGTGCAGTCAAATTATCTAAAACTAACTCTGCTTCTGTAGTTATTTTGAATACTTGTTTTGGGAACTCTGTACTGTCTTGTTTTAAATTAAGTTGTTATCCCTCTGGGTTTTTTATTTGTTAGTGTTCAATCCCTCTGAGGAATGTAGACTTACTAGAATTATTTGCTATAAATTCAGGCCCACTTTCAAAATAACCATTCATTTTAGTTACCCTCTGGAGTTCACTGGCTCATGACTACTAGAAATGAGTTAGTGAGGACATCCAAGAATTTATTTAGAATGGTTGGAAGTATTAACTGCTATATAAAGAGAACACTTTGATGCACTTCAGGCGATATGAAGAGGATATGTACTGGAGGAGAATGGAGGAAGAGCAGCATCACTGGGATGACCGTCGCAGAATACCAGATGGAGGCTATCCTCATGGTCCTCCGGGACCTCTAGGCCTGCTGGGAGTTAGACCAGGAATGCCTCCTCAGTCCCAAGGACCAGCTGTGAGTTTCTTAACTTGGGGGGGGGGGGGGAAGAATCATACTTACCAGGAGACACAGTTAAGAACTATAAATTATTCAGTGCTACTTCAGTTGTCTCTAGTGTTTCTTAATAAAGGATTTGGAAAAGTGAAGAAAAAATTATATACTAATGAAACTGTGTAGATGGATCTGTCTTCCAAAATAAGTCCACTTATATGACGAAAGGATGCCTTGAAGACAAATATTGTTTCTTCTGAAATACAAGTCACACTGGATTTGTGTACTACTTTTTATTTTATTTAATTGCATTATACTTCATTTATCTAATTGTGGACAAATGTATGGATAAAAAGTGATTGGATCATCAGTCCCAGAGGATAATGGTTAGTGGTGGGTTGTACTCTACCTGGAGGTCAGTAACAAGTGTGGTACCACATGGGTTTATCCTGGGATTTGTCTCATTAGCACCTTATCAATGATCTGAAAGGTGATGGAGTGAGTGCACGCTCATCAGTTTTGCAGCTGACACAAAACTGAATTGGTTCAGGGTGGGGAGAACAGTTGATACCTTTGAGGGCAGGGCTGCCATCCAGAGGGACCTAGGCAGACTAGAGGAATGGACCAACAGAAACTTTATAGAATTCTGCAAGGACAAATGCCTAATGCTGCACTTGGGAAGGTATAACCCCTTGCACTGAGGGGCTGGGGAGTGATAGGCTAGGTAGCAGCCCTGCTGAAAGGGACCTGGGGTTCTTGGCAGATAGCAAGCTGAACATGAGCCAACCGTGTGCCCTGGCAGCAAGGAAGGCCAACAGCATCCTGGGCGATATTAACAGGAGCATAATCAGTAGATAAAGGGAAGTGATCAGCTTTCATTAGACCCAAATTGCAATACTGCATTCAGTTTTGGGCTTTCCAGTACAAGAAAGATACTGATAAACCATAGCAGGTTCGGTGTGGGGCTACCAGGATGGTCAGGGGTCTGGAGTGCGTGCCCTGTGAGGAGAGACTTGAGGGATCTGGGCTTGTTCAGCCTGGAGAAGAGCGCGCTTCAGTGGGACGTAATAGCCTTCTAATACCTGTGCATTATAAAGACAGTGGAGCCAGGCTCTTTACAGTTGTGAGGGGGCGAGATACAACCAGCTTAAGCTGAGACAAAAGAGGTTCAGACTGAATACAGGAATTTTTTTTTTTTTTTTTTCACACAGACATTGTGCAGCTTCCATCTTTGGCGGTTTTCAAGAACCGACTGGATAAAGCCCTGAGCAACATGATATGGTCTTATAGCTGACCATGGTTTGCACAGGAGGTTGGACTAGAGGACCTCCTGAGGTCCCTTCCTATTTGAATTCTTCTGTGATTCTATGAAAGCAATCATGGATACTTTATTTTGCAGCAGTATGCAAGTATTTCCCAGTTAACAGAAAGACAATAGATATTTATGTTGGGGAGGTACTTTTGATCCTGGGATTTCATAATTTGTTTATTTTTGATACATTTCATGTTTTTTTCAGACATGATTGATTGTGACCAGTGTAAGTTGTTAAGGACACTTCAGTTCATGTTTTGTTACATTTCAATGATTTGAGGTTTGAATATTCTGTTGTTTAGCTACATGTTTGGTTTTTGGTCACATATCATCTGTGAACTTGAAAGTGTACCCAAATTTCAGAACTGTGCTTTTTTGTCTGTTTAGCCTCTACGCCGCCCTGACTCCTCTGATGACCGCTATGTGATGACCAAACATGCAGCTATATATCCAACAGAGGAGGAACTTCAAGCAGTCCAAAAAATTGTTTCTATTACTGAGCGTGCTTTGAAACTTGTTTCTGACAATATGACTGACCACGAAAAAAGTAAGAGCAAAGAGGGAGATGACAAAAAAGATGGCAGTAAAGACAGGTATTTTTTTCTTATTATTTTTTAAAAATTTCATCACTTGTTTCTGAAGTCATTTTATGTTTTTCCTTGCACTGTTATCAGTGCTTCCAGGGATTCTGTTCTCTTTGGGTTTTGATATGACATATGTCACTATGGCCTCGAGTATATGGAATACTCCTATCTTTTTTCCACTTTTCTATCTTCAGGATTAGTTTAATGGTTTTTATATTATTTTAAATGCAACTTTTAACTATAATTCACAGAGCTTTGAAAGGAGTTTTACGGGTAGGCGTTTTGGCTAAAGGTTTGCTACTCCGTGGAGACCGAAATGTCAATCTTGTTTTGTTATGTGCTGAGAAGCCTTCAAAGATGTTACTTGGTCGTATTGCTGAAAGTCTTCCCAAACAACTTGCAGTAAGTAGTATTTAGATTTTTGGATTTGAATTTTTGTAAAGATACTGTAAAAATCTGTCCTCAAGTCAAATGTCTGCAGGGCTGACTGTGCTGCATTTCATAGCTCAGGTTCAGTTTCTTTTCATTTTCTGAGTGTTTCTGTCTGAATTCAGGGACTATGCTGCATGTTTTGCTTTCTGTATATTGTGTCTATACAAGTGTCTAGGTGTTTATGCTAGTGGTGTAGTATCAATCATCATTTAATAGATTTAATTTAACTGGGAAATAGAAATGAGCAGAAGAAAGACTATTATCCAATTACCAGAAGTGATAGAGGTAATTTGTGCAGTGTTACAGGAAGCTTGCACTGCCTGAAGGTCAAAGTTCTCCATTAATGCCAGTCTGTTTGTACTTATGTCTTGGTTCCAATTTGTATGTGTCAGTGCTTTGTAGTCCCGCAATTAGTTAACTAAGTCTTGTGGTTTGGTTTTTTTGGGTGGGGTTTTTTTGTTTGTTTGGGTGGGATGTTTTTGTTTTGTTTTTGTTTTTGTTTTGTTTTGTTTTTTTTAATTTGGCACTTTAAAAAAAAAAAAAACCAACCCAAAAGTACATGCAGTCTTAGACCATTCAGCAGAATTCATATAAACCATTTGCTGTATTTCTACAAGAAATGAAATTACAAAATAAAGTCTTTAGCTCCGGTGCTCTCTACTGAACAAAACCTGTCCACCATCATTATAGAATGCTTGTCACAGCATTAGTATTTCAATGCAGTCTGGTAAAATGCTCGGCAGAATCAGTGGCATGGTAGAAGCATTAGCAGGATCCAGATTAATTAGAAAACAATCTTGGGTTTGCTCTTGTTTGAAATAACAGAACAGAAGAAAAATTAAAAACTGCACATCTTGGTCCGGCTTTGTGGAGAAGTCACTTGTCCCTGTAGTTTGTGGAAGAAGGTGACAGAGGTGCCTACAGCTTCCTTTTGGGGGTATTTAGAATTATTAAATCTAGTTGCAAGAAGCAATTCTGAATAACCACCTTGTTACTCTTACTTCTCCCCCCCGGTGTTTATCTTGCACTTTGCTCTCATCGGAGGATGTTGTGACAGCCAAGTATAGAATGTGCCTAGCAGTACCCATCCTGTAACTGCGAGCTTGAAGAACCACCACTGCATCTTTGTGCTTTTTAAAGGCTCCTGTGTTCCAATGAGAAACATATCCAATTGGCATTTTAAGTGGCACCGAGGCTTTTCTTTATCTCAAACACTGTCAAGATTCTTGTTATGTAATTTACTTAGTATATGAATTTCCTTTATGGGTAGATTTTTTTCTTTTGCATGCTTGGTGACTGCTGTGTATTTTCATTAATGATTTGGAAACAGTATGAAGTCCATATATATCTTAATTGTGTATACTGTTGTTTCTTTGAATACAGAGGTATCTGCTTCATATAATTATATTGTGTTTCTGTCTTTCTATTAAAAAGACTATGTTGAAATCAGTTTTCTTCCCCATACTTTTCTTGGCCACATGCTAATAGAAATTTCTGTTTCTCGATATTTAGGTAATAAGTCCTGAGAAATACGATATCAAGTGTGCAGTCCCAGAAGCAGCGATAATTTTGAATTCATGTGTGGAACCCAAAATGCAAGTTACTATCACACTGACATCTCCAGTCATTCGGGAGGAGAACATGAGAGATGGAGGTTGGGAAGTTGTTAAAGATGTTACTTCTTTCTCACCTGTGTTTATATGTTTATCTCTTCTGCTTAAGATGGCATTAAGGTCCTAGAAGGCAACATGCTGGCACAACTAATGTATTTGATCGAAACCTTGTTTTTCAACAACCAGTCTTGGTAGAGAACAGTTGGTTAAAATAAATGCTTATATGATGTGTTTAATTTTTAAAAATTCTAACTTTATGTCCAACCTCAGCTTTCTGGAAAAGGTACAAACTTGACTTCCCCCCCCCCCCCCCCCCCCATAAAATTATGTGGAAAACTAAGTATTTTATAGCAAATGGCTATAAACTGGCTTTCTAGAGCAGTCTTGCCCTAGGAGAAAGATTGTATGGTTTTAGAAAAATCACAGGGTTTTGGGTTTAAACTGGATCAGTATTACCATCACTTACACATTCCAAATAGCAGTGCCACTTAAAATGCACTTTTATAATACTTTTGATGGTAACAGTGCTTCTAACTTTAAAAGACGATGCAATTTTTTTCCAGCTCTCTGAGGTTGCTTTTTGGTCTGGAGTGCTTTTTGAGTATATTTAGGCTCCTGGTATTACAATCAGTCTTCTATCCAACTGGCAAACCCAGACTAGTACCATAAGAAATGGCTTTGTCGCTGAGCTGAAGCAGAAGGTGGAGCTTGTAAATCAAATTACCTTTCTGAAGTTCACAGTTTCTCTGGTGCCAGCAGTGTTGCTTTAGGGTCTGTTCTGTAACACTTTCAAAGCTCCAAAAGCTTTTAAGCCAACAAGCATGATTAATGTCTGCAGTACATTGGTTCTTTTTGTTTACGGGTCAGATAAAATTAACTTTTGTTTCCTTTTAATCCTGTATTTTCATAGTTGAAAGAGATCATGGCAAACAGGGTTCTGGTGTTTGACAGTGAACCTACAGATAGGAAATCTAAGGCTATCTTAACACTTCTCATATGCAGGTTGAAAAAATTGTATGTTGTATATATTCATGTGCTTGTGTATATATGTATTTATATAAGCCACAGAGGCTTTTTTATTTCATCTCATCATTACATGTCCTCTAAAATACTTGAGGTTTTTATATTGCATTAGTAAATGTTCTGTAGCTATGACTAGTGCATTGTAAGCAAGCTGTGTTAACAAAGTCGTCCTACATAATTGGAAAGAAAAATTTCAAGATACATTCTTTAGTTTGGATGACTTCTGAAGAGTCTTTGAGTGCTTTGTACATGATTTTTAAGCTGTGCATATTATTCCTAGCTATAAAGACTTTGTATGTGTACTGTCACACCCGACCAATTCTACTTGTTTTTTGACAATCTGTGTAACGTGACTCTCGGTTTGTCTGTGCTGAATCAGACTTCACATATTATTTAAGTTCATAAAGAATACTTAACTTAAAAGATTTGATTATTAAATTATGTTAACCATTAAATGAAGTTAACCTTAAACACCATGTTTATTTCTTAATGTACTGTGCAAAAGTGCAATATTGATTCCTGCCACAATACTCAATTTCAATTTTCTGGCCTAAAATTCTATGATGTAGAGTAAAAAGAAAATAAATTTCAAATTACTACGATCCATCCCTTAATTTATGTCACCTAAAGGAAACAAATCTGTATTTTTATCTGACCCACACTTGAGTTAAAATTATCATTGAGTTTATTCACTGCTGAATGCAGTACTGCCTCTAGGCAAGCAAAATCAAGTTAGATTTCTCTTCAAGACACTGAGCAGTATAAAATGGATGTGCAGAAAAGTTCACTTTTGAAACTAGAGCAAATAGAAGACTGAATTGCAAATTATTGCAGCAAAGAAGGCCTTATGAAGACTGCTGCTTATTTTTTGCTGCAGAGTAATAGTATGTGTTTGTGTGTTTTCTTACTGCAGCTTCTCATGCTCTGTGTCTTACAATGGTTTAAAGTTGTTTGGTGTTTTTTTGTTTGGTTTTTTTTTTGTTTGTTTGGGGTTTTTTTAGCCTGCTTGGGGAGCTAGTTCAGGTGTTAAGGAAGGCTTTACCGGAAGAATCAGTTTGAGTAAAGATGAGACTAAGATTTGCATGTGGAGTAGAATCATGTTTGATGTGTAATAATCCCATTACATGATAAAAGGCTAAAAAAAAAAAAAATACAGTGCGAAATAAAATTGGTAACTGCATAGCTACTGTTCCTTACAGTATTGTGCGTTTGACAGTTTACTGAATCTGATATATTCAAAGTGCTCTAACCCCTGCTGTGGAATCTTTCCTTCAGCAAACAAAATGTACATACTTATAAACGCATATATGTGTGCGCGTGTGTCTTTTTTTTTTAATCCTTAGCTAACAGCCCCGGTCCAAAGCCTTCTAGCAGAGGGACTTGATTCCTGTCAGGGGTTGCTGCCAAGACATCGGAAGGATTTTTGACCAAGGTTTTCTAAAGCTCAGTGTCACACCTGCCATGCTTTACAAAGGAGGGGGTTTGGATGCATAGTCCTAGCATCTACTGTTCTTTTGTGTGGTTTTTTTTTTTTCCTTCTTTTTGTCTTTGTCTCTCTCCTAATATTAAGCAGTGTTCACACTAGTCTTGAAATAGTTGACTGGGTAAAATGTATTTCACGTAATAAAACTTACCAAAATTGATATACCTGTTAACTTTTAATGAAGAGGTAGTGTGGACACAGCATGTCTAACTGAAGATTAACCCCTTATATTTAGGTTAGTAATAAATTAAGTTATATAGGGTAAGAATTCGTGTTTGTGTTCTGTAAATTAATTCAGTTTTTTTGTCTTAGCTTTGACAGAGTGGTAGGTTAGGCATCTGAATTTAGTTAAATAGTCTTTAAGGGGTTAATCCTGAAATGTGAAACAGATGCAAAAATCCACAGATTAAGTATTACAAGAGTTTCCTTGATACATTTTTTCAGTCAATGTATTCTCAGTGCAATAGGTGCATTGCAACTTCTGACTTAGTCTTTTTAAGTTTCAAGGGTATTCATATGATATCTATTAGTAGCACATTTTAGATCGACATTTCCAGCACTAAGATTCTCTTCTGTGCACTTAAACTGTAATTCTTTTTAGTAAAATTATTTTCCAAATTGAAGTTTTTCAGAGCTAGAAGTAACTGGAGTTTCAAATTATGTAGTGAATTATTGTGATAAAAGTTTGCAGTGTCACCTATTTGCATATTAGTTTTAGAAGAATGTAAAAAAAATGACTGATTAGGCTACTAGACCCAACAGACCCATATTTTTATTTTTAATTTCTCAACCTTTCTTTGCCTCTTTTTACCTGCTGTGGGTTTTCTCTAAATGTACTCCTTGTCTTTTATATCCAAGTTGTACTTGTTTCATCAGTTATCTTACCTGGCACCTCTCTTGTATAGGTTTGAGGTTTTTTTTGTTTTATTTTAAATGAAATACCACTTTAAATGTCTTCATTTGCTCTGTAAATGCCTTGTTAGTGCAGTTTTTCTTCTTTCCACTTTAAAATATAGTTCATAAGATTGAATAGCTGTGTGAGAAGATACCAATGTTCTTCACAGCTTTGTTCTTATTTTGAAATCCTCCCCCTTTTAGCCCTGTGCAGAGCAATGGGACTATCCTATAAAAAAAAAAAAAAAACCCAAATATGAATGTAGTACTTCAGATTAAATTTAATGATTATGTTGCAAAGTTGTAGCACCATGTTCATTCATGGCTTTTTAGTTCTCTGTAAAGTATCCTACTATTTATTTTACATTTGTGTATAAATAGGTGGTTTCAGAGCTGTGTCTCTGCAGCATCCCTAGAAGCTTCTCCTTGCTGGCATGTTTCATATTTTTTTTATATATATATATATATAAAAAATTTTATTCTCAGACTTACCTAAATTTATATCTTGCTGAAGTAAACTATATTGTTCCATACAGCCAGCTCCTGTGAAATGAATGCCATTGAGCGAGGGCTTTTTCTTTCGTCGTATCTGGTGTATCACCAGTTATGCTACCAATATACTTTGTCACTAGTCACAATAGCCATTTTCATAATTAGTAAAACAAAGAACTTTTAAAGCTGATCATTGCATTATATCCCTATAATTTTTAAGTAACCCAAAGATACCATTTCATATTGTTCAGTGGTTCCAGTTTCATTGATTAAACCACTTCCAAAAAGGCCTTGTGGTCTTTTCCTTTTTGGTAACAAAGTAATCAGCTTGGTAATTTAATTAATCCTTTTCTGAACATTTAAATATACAAGATCTACTGTATTTTCTTTATCTTTCAGACATTCTGCTTTGTTTTTTAAACTATTTCTTGCTTTTCTTTTTCCTGCTGAGTCTTAAGTAAAGCAGTCCCTTTTCAGATCCTTCCTTGCATCCTAAATGATATTGGAGCACGTATATCATGGGCTGAGGAATTTACTTATATGAGTAAGAGAGAGGGTACTAGAAAGTAATGGAACTCTAATACTGAAGAGCATTTCACATTCCTTTAGTCGGGTTTTTTTAAAGCAAAATCATTTCCATTTTAAGTTTAAGGTATGATTAAAAATAACATAATTACTAAACATCTAGTACTTTTAAGATTTTTTTTTTTTATACTTTTTCTTTTAAAGAGTAGGTCCCAAGTAACGTGTGACCATTAAAATTTACAAGAAACTAAGTTTGAATGTTTCTACTTGGTTAAAGTGGATTTTTGTGTTCCTTCTGTCTTGTGTTCTCTGTGCTGGTGCACTGTGTCCAACCATCCTTCCTTCACTATTTAATTTTAGGGGATATGTGTTTTTCCGGTGTTAGCTTAAATAAAGAAGTACTATGCATTGCATAATCTGCAATGCATTTGAAAACAACCTGAGAGCTAAAGTATAATATGCTCTTGATCTTCATACTGGGTTGATGCCCTAATCCTAATTGAATGGCTTTTATTGAACATTTACAGTTGTTGTTCAAGTGTTTAAACTTTAAATGGCATGTGTGACATTGAAGCTACTTTAAGGAAGTGTCTTGCTCACCTGGTCAAACACCCATTCCTCACTGCATTTTGCCAATTCAATCCATTTTAGATGTAACCTCGGGTATGGTGAAAGACCCACCGGACGTCTTGGACAGGCAAAAATGCCTTGACGCTCTGGCTGCTCTACGCCACGCTAAGTGGTTCCAGGTTCGGAACATCATTTTACTTTCTTCTTGTAGCCTTATGAGAGATTAGTTCAGTTGCAATATAAATGTTTAACTGTGTGAAAACACTCAGCGTTGTTCATGCTAATAATACTTAATATTTTTCTGGTCCCTAAATTTAAATGTAGAAGGTTGAGTATGGAGGAACTGCTTTATGCGGTTATTGCTCATTTGACATGATACCACCCCACCCCACCCCACCCCCCCCGGTCATTGAGAAGGCGATGTTGAAAGCTTGACTCGCTTGGGGTGATTAATGTTGTATATTTGTTATATATTCCATAAGGCTGCAGAGTAACTTTTCTTTAAATAATGGAATATGTGTTTAAAGCTTTGTGTTTAGATTTAAGACTTTTTTCCCTATTTCTTTAAGTGTATTAAGTGTAGGGAATGAAAGGCGAGAAGCAACTGTTTGGTTTAGTGACTTTGCGTTCTGGCAAAGGCACAATAAAGAAACCAAACAGATTCCCTTGACCTTTCAGTCTCTATACCTATTTCTTAGACCTTTATTCTTTTTATTTCTAATATAGAAAGATACTGTATTTATTGTTACAAGTGAACATAGGTCAAAGTGTACAGGGGATCAAGAAATATTATTCTTGTATAACCTGTGTGCACTTTGATTTCTACCACCTTAAATTACTAACCTTGTATAAAATACTGCTGTAAATGGCAGCTCATGGAATAAAGTTGTAGAATGATTTGTTTCAATCTTGTATCTGAGCTTCCATTGAACCAGTGGTGTTTTAGTCTTTCAACAAGTCCTATTTGCTGTAGGTGTTGGGATTAATTAATTTGATTTTGCATTGCGCTCAAGGCTAGAGCTAACGGTCTGCAGTCCTGTGTGGTTATCATACGTATTCTTCGTGATCTCTGTCAACGAGTTCCAACTTGGTCTGATTTTCCAAGCTGGGTGAGTAATGTTCTTTTGAATGAGTCTTTTAATGCACATGGTACTGCAAGTAAAGCATAGGAAAGCGTTACTACAGTTTTAAAATGTAGACTTTTTCAAGGAGTAATGTAGGGTTTTGTTTGGGGTTTTTGGGTTCCCCCCCCCCCCCCCCAACAAATGATCCAGATTCCCTCTAAAAACTTAATTTTCTGAGGTTTTGTCATTTGGAGCTGGAATTTTTTTTCAAAAGGAATTTTCTTGTTCTTTTGAATTCTTTGTGGGCAGCATTCTTTTTCAGCATTCTTATTCTTATTCATTTTTAGCATTTTTTCATTTACTCTGTATAAAAGAATCTATTTTTTTTCTAACCACCTACTCTGAGTTGCTTGGACTTTACTGAAACTGATTGAAAATAATGTCAGCTGTACCCAGATAGCTCTGTGATAACAGAAATGCTACTTGAAAGAATAAATCACAGTAATTCCTGCGTTCATTAATATATCCTTTCTGCAAGATGAAATACCACAGTACTAGTCTGTGGATGTGTCACCATTACCATTTTAATCAGTGTCACTTAGAAACAGATCTCTAGGTTGTACCCAGTTACCTCTCTCAATTCTTGCAGCCGAGTGTTCTTGGAGCATTCCTTTTATATTGACTATCTTAAATGATGCTCTCCAGGAGTGCAACTTGTGCTCCAAATATTATAACAGATGTTCAATCTGTGGACTGGACAAAGTTAGTCTGAAACAAAATCTCTGAAATGTATATATGTGGAGGTAAACTCAGCTCTGACTGTTTTGTTTCATAGACCAAATCCTGTTGCACTGTGCTGCTTCCTAATGTAGACTTTTCAGTTTTGGCAGGAAGAGTGCTAACATTGTCAAGACAGTTACAGTAGTTGGCATTATTTCAATGAGAAATGTTTTACAACTGTACTAAGCTTGCAGACAATTTTATTAAATTACTTCTGATAATATTTATTCAATATTTAAAGTAAAAAAAAAAGTTCCAGTTTCTGTGCTATACTTCATGAAAGATACACTGTACAAATATAGCTTAAAAGAAGCTTAGTAGTATGTAAGTGCCCTCAATATCACTATGATACTGAGTTGCCAAAGAATAAACCCTGGCATACTTTTAGAAAAGCATCCTTAGAACTATTGCAGCACACAGATGAAGAACAAGGAATGTTTTTTTTTTATTTCTCATAATATCTGTTCTAAGGCACAGTCAGAAGGGAAGAGAGTTATGAAGCATTGTCAGGCCTAGCTGTGTCTCAGTCCTCTCCAAAAGTGCTTCCTGGCTTGCTCCTGGTACTTGATGCATTGCCAGTGACGTGAATCAACATTGAAGTCTGTGTAGTCAGTTGTTCTTTTGGCCTGTTGGCAAAGTCTTACTGACGAAAACAATGACAGAATGAAAATGGTGATTTTAAAGATATGTAATTTCTGATAGTCACAGATGAAATTTTGTAGATCAAAGAAATATATTTTTCTGGATACAGAACTTCTGACCTGTATGCTAGAAGTCTGTTACAAGCCAAAGAGCTGCCAGAGCTTTTCAAAAAGAGCCTAAGTAGTTGTAATAATAGAAAATATTAGGAAGTCTAAACACAGACATTAGTATCAACCTCTTTATATACCTAAAAATAAAAACTAAATTAGAAGAATTTTGTCAAGTTCCTAAAAGTTAGAAGGAACTAATATTTCAAGGTTGATTATTCCCCCCCCCCCCCCCCCCCAAACTTGAAATCCAGCTTTTCGTGCACATAAACAGCAGGGCATCATAATTCACATTTTCCTAGGATTAAGTTGTGGACTTTAGTATGAGGATCCAAAAGAACTAGACTTGAATAAATGCAATAACATGAACTGCTTTTTTTCTTTCCTGCTGTATTTTGTTTCATACTTGAAAACAACTAAATTACTGTTGCTAAAACTCAAAAGCTTGATCCTGAGTGATACAGCGGGAGTACAGAAATACCATGCTCAAGAATTGAAATTTGTCAGTTAAATTGAGCTAAAATAGAAAGGAATGGGCACCCTTAGTGAAGGATTGTAATCAACACTGCCTATAGTTACTTGCATGCATTAGAATAGGCATTTATTCTTGGAAAATAAAAATAAAAGGCAACATTTGAACAACTGTAAACTTGGGAGAGGAACCAAAAAACAAACTCCCAAAAAACCCCACCAAAAAACAAGAGGCACACATTGTTTGAAAATGAAACTTGCCAAAGAGGTGGTATTGAAACATCCATTTAATGCTGAAAAAGCTAAGGAAAGCTATTCTTTACTTTTGCAAATATCTTTTATAGGTTTTTCTGGAAAAAATAGAGCCTAATAAAAGTAAACAATGGAAATATTCACAGAAAAAAACAATATTTAAAATACAGCTAATCACTTAAACCATTTTAACTAATATCAAATAATGTGTAAATTTTAGAAAACCCGTTTATCATCAAGGTTTTTTTACACTTGTTTAACATCTGAGTTAGTGTTAGCCTATATCCAGGAAAAAACTTGCTGTGAACTTCAGTTTTACTAAACTGAAGAACTAGTAACCACTTAAATGTTAAAAGGTCATTAAATTTTTGATGCTTTAAGTTTCTGTATTCTTGTAGAAAAAAATAATTTCTCTGTAGCATCCTGTTAATTTCATTAGATGAATGAAATTCATAATTTCATACTGTGTGCTGTTTATTCATGTGGCTGACAGATTCCAGTGACCCACCATGTTTCATGCTCTCTCAAAAAATGGCTGGACAAGTTGTCTACCTGCATATGTAGGCTACTACTGTATAAATTTCTACAAAACTTTTGAACAACTTGTGATGAGAAGAAGCATATCAGTATCAGTACTCAATGTTAATCTTGCAGCAGCTTTCTTTTTATTCATAGTTATCTGATTTTTTTCCATTTTAACTGAAAGCATTCTGTGATGTGTAATGTTCTTCAAAATTCCAGTATCAAAAGTTCTGTATTGAACAACAGTAGTAGGTTGGTTGGTTTGTTTGTTTGTTTTAATCAATCTTCTAAATTGGCTGGATTTTCTTATTGTTGGTCTAGGCTATGGAGTTGCTTGTGGAAAAAGCAATTAGCAGTGCTACTGGACCACAGAGTCCTGGGGATGCACTGAGAAGAGTTTTTGAGTGTATATCTTCAGGAATTATCCTTAAAGGCAAGTTGCATTTGATCAGTGTCTGTATACTTATGCTTAACTAATGTAAAATCTGTAATCTTGGTTGAAATAAGGTAGAGATGTGCTACTAATTAGCCTAACCGTTGTAGGTGGTCCTGGCCTTCTGGACCCTTGTGAGAAAGATCCTTTTGATACGCTTGCTGTAATGACAGATCAGCAACGAGAGGATATTACTTCAAGTGCGCAGGTAAGGAAAAGTATGTGTGAACTAAATTTGATGGCTGGTTTTTTGGGTGAGGTGGTTTTTTGGGGGTTTTTTGGGGGTTTTTTTTTTTGTTTGTTTGGGGTTTTTTGGTTTTTTGTTTGTTTTTTTTTTTTTTTTTTTTAAATGGAGCTATATGGTGGACATGAATTTTCCTTTATTAGAATATAGTCCAGTCTTTCAGATGATCAGTCTTAAGCTAGGCAATGAAAATGTCACAACAGAGAATGTATAATAGTGTTCATTTTTGCACTAAAATTAACGTATTTTCCTGAAAAGTTTGAAGCACTCCCATCCTATGTATATATATCTGTAAAGATGCTCACTCTACAGTAGTATGTTATTAGATTTAAAATTACATTGGCATTTAATATTTTATAAATAAATCTGTGTAATTTTAATTTTTAATATTTATTGTATCCACTTACAGTATTGACCATTCACGCTTGCAGCCTAAGAGGTTACTGCCCCTACCTCTTCATTTGATCCTTTTGCTAAAGATTACTAATGCGTAATGGGACATGTCACAAGCCTTGTCTGCTTCAGTGCAAGTCCAGCAGCTAAAACACATGTATATTATTTTTAAGCTAAGATGATGTACTTTGTACAGAAGCAGCAAATGTGACATACACATTTTATTGTGCATTTTATTGTGCGTTTTATTTATTATGTGCATTTTATTGTGACTTTGGGGGAAGGAAGAGGGAATAATAAGAGCTAAGGATAATATACACCACTAATGTTCTTCATTAATTGTTTGACAAAGTACTCGAAATTGACATTTGTTTCTAACAGAAATATCTTCTTTCTACCATTTTTCTAGTTTGCACTGAGACTCCTTGCATTCCGTCAAATACACAAAGTTTTAGGAATGGATACGTTACCACAGATGAATCAACGCTTCAACATCCATAATAATCGTAAAAGGAGAAGGGACAGTGATGGGGTTGATGGATTTGAAGCAGAGGGGAAAAAAGACAAAAAAGATTATGATAACTTTTAAAAATGTTTGTCATCAGTGCTAAGATCAAAGGTGATAAAAAGTCCATTTGTTGCCTTGCTTTTAAACAGACATAATAATGTCTGTTTAAAACATCCAAAACCAACTCGGTAATTAGATTTGGAAGAGAACAACCTAGCTCTTCTGTGAGATTCTGAATATTTTAATGGATGTACTGTATCAGACAAATTATGGATGGAAAGACTGCAAATGGAAACTCTGTTGTCATTGGAAAAAATAGTTTGAGGGTTTTTTCCTTATTGCATTTTCTTTAAATGTGTTGCTAACTTTAGTAACTTTTCTTCTTTTTTTATCTTTTTTTGTCTTTAAGTGCATTGTCATCTTATCTTGATTGTATTTAATGCAGCATTTGTGCTTCTGTTGCTATGTGTATTTTGACTTTTTATTTAGAAGTTTTTTTGTTTGCCTTTGACACTAGTTGTATAAGTTACTTTGTGTTAGATAGTATAAACTGTTCCCCTCCCAATTAATATTTTACAGAACTTTATTTTGTAAAGTGAGACTGCAGGAGTATGGGGGTTTTTTTTCCTAAATGTGAAGGGATTACAACACGTAATTATCCTGCCATTTGAGTGCTCAGAATTAAATGTTTTTGCCAATCTTGTGGCATTTGTCTCCTTAGTGTGATATAACGGTGTAATTAAGACAAATTTGTGTTAATCTAATCAAGATTGCTGTTAGTTGTGCATTAGCAGTATAAAAGCTAATATATACAGTATGGTCTTGCAACATTTTTAAAGCAATTACATAATTGATCAAAGTTTTGCATGATGTTTTTGTTTTTAATAGAAGGACTTTTAAAACTATCACTTTAGGTTAAATGCGTAGGTCTTTGTATGATTGACTTTGTGACATAGCAAGGCCAAAAAATAACTTTCTGAATTTCTTTTCTCAACATACGAGCAGAAGCGGGCATTTCCCATTTAGACAAAGTTAGTCATTCTTTTCAGTCAACTTTGTCGATAGGATATTAATGTCTCTCAGCCCTTAAAATAAATGTTTGTTATATCAGTGCCTGTGAGGTTATTCCTTATAGCTATTCCTGTATAAACTTTCTGTGATTTTTTTTTTCAATAATTCAAATTTTAAAAAGTGAAGTATTACTGAAAAAGTGAAGGTTATCGAAGAAAAAAAAAAAAAACCAGAAAATTATTTGATGTGGCCATAGTGTATGCTTATGTCTCTTTCAAAAAGCTAAATATAGCAGTGGTGTAGTAAAGTTACATCATACTGTTGATGTATGCTCTGGTACATAGGTGTGATTTGTTGTCACAGCACTACGGTGGAATATGCAAATAAAAACTAAAATGTATTAAATTACTAAAATTCATTATACACTGGAAACTGAAGTTTCACTCATTCTGTTCAATGTGTGTTATGCTTTGTTGCACACATTACAAAGATCATTTGTTATTTCTGGTACAATTTATTAAAAAAACCCTTTTGTTCCATTTTGAGGTTGAAAAAATCTTTGACCTTTTTAATAAATAGCTCTTGGAGTAGGGGGATGTTTTTGTTTGCAACACCTACTGCTGACAGCATGGGCCTGTGGAATAAAAATACAATATTTTAGAAAAATAGAGGGAGTCTTAAAGAAAAATTTTAATACAGTGTTCTTCAAGCATCAGATTGCAATTTTAAAAGGAGTGGTTATTAGTGGTTAGCAAATAAAAGGAAAGCTTTCTCATTGTAGGAAAGATTTCTTACCAATTTCAGCATCAGAAATACAATAATTAATGTGCGCTTTAAAATTACTTTAAAAAAAGATTACACTAGTTTCTGTTGTCCAGCCTTGATGCATAGCTCCAAGCATGTGCTTGTTCTTAGTCTTTTTTTAAGAGGATATCTTGCTGCCATGGTGTCTAGTTAGCCATTACTATTTCTTTTGAAAGCTACAGGTGCTATTCATGTGGCTAGTTCAACTCCATACCAAAGTTTCTTTCCTCATAAAGCAAACTTGTCTATTCAGGCATGTGACCCTAAAATTTAGGATTAAAAAGGTCAAAGATGTATTTTGGATTTCCTGTATTTTTGTTCTACTGGCTTTTAACTCTTAACCAGTTTCTGGATCTCTTGAACTATTGTATACTTAAAGTGATTCCACATTAAATATGAAGCTGTGACCATGATTTTTGCGCTGTGTGGTGAAGAGTGAATTTGCAGTTTGTTTCTGTTTTTCCTGCCCATTTTAACAGGCTATTTTAACTACGTAACTTCTGACTCTTGTTAAGCTAAGAATGGAAAAACAAGGTTTTAAAAAGTACAGAGCTAGCTTTGATTTTAAATATTACATTGTGCGCTTAGGAAGACAAAACTAAGACCAAGTAATCAATTTACAAACAAGTAATAATTTTAATATCCTATGTGATAATGCTAGTGATTTACTAATAAGCAGTGTTTGCCTTTTTTATTCAGCAATGCTGGTGTGTTAAATCTCAGTGCCAGACACTATAGTCATAATACACAAAAGAGAAATGTACACAGCAAGAATTTTCCCCTCAGTGCTCACTTTAGAGGAACAATTTGGTAAAAAGAGAGCTGTTTTGTTTTGAAGCTTTTTCAAGCTTTGACTTGTCTGCCTAGTTTTTAAGTATGTCCTGTCTGTGAGCAGTGTGGTTTCACATGTGTTCCTGTATAGAGGCATTGGTAGAAATGCAAGACTGTTGGACACAGTCCATCAACTTCTTGCCCTATTATAAAATTCTATATGAACTGTTAATCTTATAGAGCTATTGAATGTGATGGGTTCATTTGCTGCTTCTATTTTTAGACCTATTTCACTACTCAGAAGTGATTTAATAGTACTTAAAATTACTGTACCTAGTAACTTTCTGAGACTTGAAATCAACTTTAAATATGCATACAAATTGTTGTAGAAATATTTAACGTTCTTGTTGCTTGTTGAATATCTGCTGATGATTAGTCTGTTAAGTATTCACACAATGCCAAATTAATTTCTTTATTTAAACAATTAAGACTTGTTTGGACTACCCAAATAGATTTTATCAGCATAGCACTAGTAATAGAAGAAAAAAAAAGAAATTAGGAGGCATAATTTGCAATCTTTTTTTTTTTTTTTTCCACTTGCATCGTAGGTTTACAAAGTACAGTGATAGATTCAACCAAAACATCTGTGTTCATTCTGGTTTGGTTTTTTTTTTTTTGGGGGGGTGGGGGTGTTGTGTGTTTTTGTTTGTTTGGTGTTTTTCCTCTGAAAGCTGTAAGCCAAAGAGCTTTCCTAGCCAAAAAGGCTAGCAAATTAAATTTCTTCTGAGATTCTTTTATAAATCTTCTCAAGAGTTCTCTTTTCCTGCAGTGTGGTATTCCTCAGCCTTTTTAAAATGAAAGACACCTAGTCTTTTGAGGAAGAAAAAAAAAAAATCCAAGGAGTGTCATCTACAGTGTTATCACAATGGTTTTGATTTACATCCAAATAAAAATCAGGCTTAATTCTGTTAATATCTGTTAATTTGTACTCTCCCATTTTGTTCCATTTTCTCATTTGGATTTATGAAAATGTGCAAATGTTGTATATGTATTCCTAGTATTGAGAAAATTTATGGTTATTGGACTGCTTTCTGATGTTTTAGAGTTTGCATTTTAAGAAATGCTGCCCTAATAATATGTGGCAAGTGTAAAGTTCCTAACAGGGTAAAGTTCATTGTTTTTCATGGATACCTGGTTGGCAGTTATTGCTGGGGATTTTTATCCTGCACAGTGCACACTTTCCCACTTAACATAGCCTTAACATATCTGCATTAGCAAAGGTCCTCATTAAGGGTTGTCATCTTTAATATGTGTGTTTTCTTAAACTATTTTGCAAAGCCAGGGCCATTAATATTTATTCTGAAGCCAGTGATTCGTTTATTGCAGGATAGTTTAAAGCCTATCAGCTTTTAGAGGCTCAGCCTAGCTTAAATACTTTCACATATATTCTACATCAATCCTATTTCAGGTTGATATCCTAAATCCAAAGAAACATAGAATGGTATCAAGAAACCTCTATGGATTTTTGAAGTTTCCTATATTTAAAAAACCCCAAAGATTTTGGAATGGAATAGCTGACAAAGAGAAAACAAATCACACTTTCTACAGTAAAAGGTTACTTTAAAAGGGAGACAAAAAGCCTCTTGTTTCTACATGAGAATCACAAACCTTGCTCCTTATGTAAGCTTTTCACTTTCCTTTTCTACATGCTGCATCATGTTTGTATTAATTGCATGCATATATGTATGCATATGATTAGGAAGAGTTCTGTCCAGAATATGTAAGACACCCTTATCACAGACTTAACTTCTGGCACACATTTAGATTTGTCATTAATTTGCTAGTTACACAAATTAATGTTTTCTTAGTAAGACAGTAAGCTGAGCTGCATTGCTAACAATGTGAGAACAATATGGGAGAGATGAAGGTGCCTGAATACAGGGATTTACTGCCATTTTATAGGCTCCTCTTCCCCCCCCCCCCCCCCCCCCCCCCCCCCCCCCCCCCCCCCCCCCCCCCCCCCCCCCCCCGCCAAAAAAAGGAGGACAGGTTTCTCAGAGGCCCAGGCCCATATCTGCCAGCCCCTTTGTAATGGGTTTGCATGGCAAGGTTTTGGTAGTGGGGGGGCTACAGGGGTGGCTTCTGTGAGAAGATGCCAGAAGCTGCCCCCATGTCAGACAGAGCCAGTGCCAGCCAGCTCCAAGACGGACCCGCCGCTGGCCAAGGCCGAGCCCATCAGCGACGGTGGTAGCGCCTCTGGGATAACAGATTTAAGAAGGGGGAAAAAAACCTGCACAACAGCAGCTGGGAGAGAGGAGTGAGAAGATGTGAGAGGAACAACTCTGCAGACACCAAGGTCAGGGAAGGAGGGGGAGGAGGTGCTCCAGGCGCCAGAGCAGAGATTCCCCTGCAGCCCATGGGGAAGACCATGGTGAGGCAGGCTGTCCCCCTGCAGCCCATGGAGGTCCACGGTGGAGCAGATATCCACCTGCAGCCCGTGGAGGACCCCACGCCAGAGCAGGGGGATGCCCAAAGGAGGCTGTGACCCCATGGAGAGCCCATGCTGGAGCAGGCTCCTGGCAGGACCTGTGACCCCGTGGAGAGAGGAGCCCAGGCTGGAGCAGATTTGCTGGCAGGACTTGTGACCCCATGGGGGACCCACGCTGGAGCAGTCTGTTCCTGAAGGACTGCACCCCGTGGAAGGGACCCATGCTGGAGCAGTTCGGGAAGAACTGCAGCCCGTGGGTGGGACCTATGTTGGAGAAGTTTGTGGAGGACTCTCCCATGGGTGGGACCCCACGCTGCTGGAGCAGAGGAAGAGCATGAGGAGGAAGGAGCAGCAGAGAGAATGCGTGATGAACGTCATGACTGCAACCCCCATTCCCTGTCCCCCTGCACTGCTTGGGGGGAGGAGGAGGTAGAGAAATTGGGAGTGAAGTTGAGCCCAGGAAGAAGGGAGGGGTGGGGGAAGGTGTTTTTAAGATTTGTTCTTATTTCTCATTATCCTACTCTGATTTGATTGGTAATTAATTTCCCCAAGTCGAGTCTGTTTTACCTGTGCCGGTAATTGCTGAGTGATCTCCCTGTCCTTATCTCGACCCACGAGTTCTTTTCCATCTTATTTTCTCTCCCCTTGAGAGGGTGAGTGATAGAGCGGCTTGGTGGGCACCTGGCAGCCAGCCAAGGCCAACCCACCATAGTCCTTTGTGGTGCCCAACGTGGGGCTTGAATCAGGGAATAGGTAAGCATTAAGCAAGCTATGAGTTCTGCTTTATCATGAATGACTACTTTTAAGCAGCTAAACAAAGTCCTTAAAGCTCTCCAAAACATATTAACAGCCTCTATAACTTATATCCATTCCTGTGCTGTTATAGCCTCACAATCTTATCCCATTATTGCCATGTGCTGTTTACATCTCGTTCGGGTGTGGTCCGCATGCTCATGTAGCTCAGCTTTGCCACCTTCCACAACAGCCACACATGCAGCAACTGCAGTGCTCCACAAAAACATAGAAGAAAAAAGAAGTGCCAGGTGATTTAGGAGGTTGAGACTGAAATGATTTAGGGCAGCAGAGCTGTGGTGCTTGTAAATGTTACATGAAATGTCACTGCAAATGAGCTGGGAGGAAAGGTGAAGTGAAAGATAAAGAGAAGGGACTGATCTTTAATGCATCTATCCTACTTAACAGACAAAACTGTACATCTAGTGTTCATGCCTTGCTCCGTTACATTTGAATGAAGAGGAGAATGTTGGAGAGTCTGTGAGCACACATCTCCAAACACTTGGAAATCAAAATGCTGCACAGCCAAAAAAAAGTGCAGTTTTATGCAGCAAATCAACAGGCTCAGCTGGGCTGATATTTGAAACGAATCTGTCTGCTTACAACAGCAGAGAGCGCTGTGTCGTTAGCAGCAGCTTCCATTTGGAAAGGCAGAGTTAATTTTCACATTGCTGTGACAAGCACAAAGTGAAAAAGGTGATGTTTGAGCTACTCCAGCGTTCCTCTCTATTGCCAAAGGATGCACTTAAAAAAACAAAAAAACAAACGAACACCACCAAAAAACCAAGCCCCTGATGCAGTAAAGTTGCCATGGCAGCAAAATCCAATATAAAATCTCTGCTACTGCATAAGAAGAGCGCAGTGGTTAAAAACACAATTAGGATTATTTCATTAATAAATTAAAAGTAAATACTTTTTGGGGTAAAGAAATTAAACGTTTCAGAGAGTAGACATAGGAGAAGGGAGAAGAGAGATTCAATTTGTCCAGACTCACTGGGGGGCTGCAAAGAAGAAATGAGCTATAGAAGTTCTCCCAGGTAACGATTCCTGCTGAGGAAGGCAACCTGAGAAAAAGGTTATAAAGAAAGACTTGAGAAAATGTGTCAGAAGAGTATATCTGGCAAATCATTGGGAACAGGAGAAGAAAGATGTTTCAGATATAATTCTTGTGTGAGGAGATAGTGTGCATTTTTGCTTTCTTGCATCCATTTCTTACGAAAATTCTTGCAGCTGTGTTGTCTGCCTCTCCTGCTGCCAGGGATGATTTCAGGGTAATAGATTCAGGATAAGCATTCCTCATATGGCAGTGGTAAATCATAAACCAGGATTCTGGATGCTTTAACTAACGTCCCCAGCATGTTCTCCAGCATATCCAAAGGCATAAGATGTGTTAATTTACAAGCTGTGACACCAATTCAGAGCTTGTATTACAGAAGTAGCCAGGGCTGAAGTGTTTCCCAAGGAGCAATGAAGCAGAGTGAGAGAAAACAGACCTGAAAGCCAAGGGCTTGGAACAAAGTCCACACAAGAAACTTCCACCAACCCTCTGCTGTTTTATGTATTCTCCCTGAGGAACAGTCCCTCTACAAATGTCACCCACGCATCAGACAAGAACAGAAGATTTAAAATAATTTATTTCCCTGGAAAAACGTTCTGGAGTTCTGGAAGCACAGGTGGGTTCTGGAGTCCCCAAGACGAACGTTTCAAAATACCCATCCGACATTCAGGTGTGCCAAACTCCCGTGCAGGCATCAGCATGAACATGTTTTAATTCTAGAAAGTTTGGTCAAGAAACTTTCCAAAGGCCTGGAACCGAAAACCACAACAATTCTGGAGAAAAATGTTCTAGCAAATCAAAGACAGTTGCTAACAGGGAAGAATACATGGTTTTATGAGATTTCTTTAACAAGATTTGCTGCTTCTATAAAGTTTGCTGCTTCAAAGATTCATTTGTCTTAGCCAAATAAAGGTTTACCTTGCTTAGACAAAGGTCTTTTTGGAGTCAGGGACAAAAATGGGAAGCTAAAGCCAGCCTCTAGACTCACATTTGTGTTTTACCATTAGTTTCTACTAAAGAGCACGTAGCTTTCTTTAATGGGTGGGTTTGTGCCTGTTTCTTAAATTATCTGGGCTGCAATTTTTAGTTACAGCAACTGTATGGGAACTGAGGATGACAGCATGAGCATTTAGCTGGATGGCTTCTGTCAATACCCCAGATACATGATTAGTGAGTCACACGTGCATTTTTCATTAGGAAATCAAAGGCAAGAATATGTCAAGGGCCTGGTAGGCAAAGTAAAACAAACACATTTTACTTCAGTCATGCTAGATACAATTTTCACCGCTAAAGGAAAGAACAGAAGAGACAGGACATCGCTAGCAAAAGCTTCAAGTCTCTATACGTACTTTACAAAGAGAAGAGGCTACTGTCTAGGCCTAATACCAAGTATTTCTCCCTATGGATACACTGGAACCTGCCTGTCCTGTACCGTGTGACTCAGATGCTGGATGGTTCTCACTGGCTTCTCTCCTCCTAGAGCAGGAGTCCTCATGGCCAGTAGGAAGAGTCCTATGAGGAACAGCTATTTAGCTAGATGGACCAGACTCCTAGCTGGTGATGGATAGCTGGAAATCTTCCCCAAGGACTTTCCATCCACATTATGTTTGGAGAAGTTACTTGGGCAGAAAGAATCAGGGCCACCCAGTAACTCCAGCAAGGACCCCTTGGCAGCTTTTTCCACCACCCAGCTGTCCTGAAAGAACCCTCATTTGTGTTTGTTTTTCCTTGCAGTTCACGTACCCGTGCATCTAGGACCGAGGTAGGTTTTCCATCCCACTTCATCATATCCTCTCCGTGGTCACGCAGGTAAGACCACAGGGTACCCCGTGGTGTGTACCTTCTATCTCCTCTCTCTTGAGCAGAGGGAAGCTTATTCCTAATAGCTGAGATATTGGTCCGTACAGGTGGGAGGCAGAACTTATCCTCAAATCGCTGGAACTCTTGGGACAGTTTCTCTGCTATTATGTCTGGCAGTTTCTCCACAGCCACGACGAGGGAGGAAGTGAGACTTTCTTCGTATTGCCGAAGTCGGCGAGCCAATTCATCTACTGTTGGTCCCTCCTCGTCTTTCCAGTCCATTACTGCCAATACATTGGCATAGGACAATGGTGCGCTCTGTGTAAACTTCCGCCACATGGGTCGTGCACATTGGACTTCGTCTGGATCTGTGGGTAACTGCCCATTGTCTGGGTCATAATAAACCATCTCCCGCACAGCTAATTCCCTCAGGTACTGGATACCTCTCTCCATGGTGGTCCACTTGCCTGGGTGACATACAACATCTTCCTTGAAGGGATACCTTTCCCTCACACCTGACAGGAGTCGCCTCCAGAGGCTGAGGGCTTGTGTCTTTTTTCCAATCACTTTGTCAATGCCCCAGGGGCAGAAACACAGCCCCACCATTTGCCATGGACTGATCCAGACTGCACTGGAACAGGGTGAAGCTCCGGAACACCTGCAGTACATTGATGACATCATCGTGTGGGGCAACACAGCAGAAGACGTTTTTGAGAAAGGGGAGAAAATAATCCAAATCCTTCTGAAAGCCGGTTTTGCCATAAAACAGAGTAAGGTGAAGGGACCCGCACAGGAGATCCAGTTTTTAGGAATGAAATGGCAAGATGGACGTCGTCACATCCCAATGGATGTGATCAACAAAATAGCAGCTACGTCTCCACCGACTAGTAAACAGGAAACGCAAGCTTTCTTAGGGGTTGTGGGTTTTTGGAGAATGCACATTCCAAATTACAGTCTGATTGTAAGCCCTCTCTATCAAGTGACCCGGAAGAGGAACGATTTCAAATGGGGCCCTGAGCAACAACAAGCCTTTGAACAGATTAAACGGGAGACAGTTCATGCAGTAGCCCTTGGGCCGGTCCGGGCAGGACCAGATGAGAAAAATGTGCTCTACACCGCAGCCGGGGAGAATGGCCCTACCTGGAGTCTCTGGCAGAAAGCACCCGGGGAGACCCGAGGCCGACCCCTAGGGTTTTGGAGTCGGGGATATCGGGGATCTGAGGCCCGCTATACTCCAACTGAAAAGGAGATACTGGCAGCATATGAAGGAGTTCGAGCTGCCTCGGAAGCGGTTGGTACTGAAGCACAGCTCCTGTTAGCACCCCGACTGCCGGTGCTGGGCTGGGTGTTCAAAGGGAAGGTTCCCTTCTACACATCATGCAACTGATGCCACCTGGAGTAAGTGGGTTGCACTGATCACACAACGAAGTCGACCAGGAAACCCCAGGCGCCCGGGAATTTTGGAAGTGATCACGGACTGGCCAGAAGGCAAAGATGTTGGAATATCGCCAGAGGAGGAGGTGACGCGTGCTGAAGAGGCCCCACTGTATAATAAACTGCCAGAAAGTGAGAGGCAATATGCCCTGTTCACTGATGGGTCCTGTCGCATTGTGGGAAAGCATCGGAGGTGGAAGGCGGCTGTATGGAGTCCTATATGACAAGCAACCACCGGCTGGCTGGGAACATATCCCGTGCCCCATGCCACCGCCCGGAACGCTATCCTGGGCCTTGAGAAGCAAGTCTTATGGCGACATGGCACCCCAGAAAGGATCGAGTCAGACAAGGGGACTCATTTCCGAAACCACCTCATAGACACCTGGGCCAAAGAGCACGGCACTGAGTGGGTATATCACATCCCCTGTCATGCCTCCGGGAAAATCGAGCGATACAATGGGTTGTTAAAGACTACATTGAGAGCAATGGGGGCTGGGACCTTCAGACATTGGGACACACATCTAGCAAAGGCCCCCTGGTTAGTCAACACTAGAGGATCTGCCAATCGGGCTGGCCCCGCCCAATCAGAACTTTTACGGGCTGTAGAAGGGGATAACGTCCCTGTGGCGCACATGAAAAATATGCTAGGGAAAACAGTCTGGGTCACTCCTGCCTCAGGCAAAGGCAAACCCATTCGTGGGATCGCTTTTGCTCAAGGGCCTGGGTGCACTTGGTGGGTGATGCGGAAGGATGGGGAAGTCCGATGTGTGCCTCAAGGGGATTTGGTTTTAGGTGAGAACAGCCAATAGATTAAATGGTATGATGTTGATTGCTAAATAACCCTGCCACCGTGTGTCGTCACTGCTATAGTTGCTATATCAATGGTATTACAGGAAGAATCACCCAAATTAATGAAGGATGAACTTTGATAAAACCGAGCGAAGCGCAGTAGTGATGGAACCAGGACTGACTGCAGCATGCAACAATCCAACACCACACACCATCCTCCTGCTGCGCCCAATGTCACCCGCCCGCCGCACCACACCGAAGCCCGATCCTGCTCTGCCGACTGAGCGGACTTTGCACCATCCCTCCTGCCCAGACAGACTGTTATGACAGATGGAGCCCAAAGTCATGGACTGAATGAACTCAACAGACATTGGATAGAGATGGCCCATAGACCGCGGGAATGATATCTGTGTGTATATATTAGAAGACAGGAAAAGTGGTGGTGATTAATTGGAAATGTATTGGAAAGTGTGGGATCTGGGCATAACGTAAATGGTATAGAATAAGGGGTGGATATTGTCCCGGTTTCGGCTGGGACAGAGTTAACTCTCTTCTTAGTACCTGGTACAGTGCTGGGTTTTGGATTTAGTGTGAGAATGATGTTGATAACACGCTGATGGTTTAGTTGTTGCTAAGGAGCGCTTATCTTAAGCCAAGGACTTTCCAGTTTCCCATGCTCTGCCAGCAAGCAGGTGTGCAAGAAGCTGGGAGGGAGCATGGCCAGGGCAGCTGACCCCAACTAGCCAAAGGGCTATTCCATACCATGGAACCTCATGCCCAGTATATAAACTGGGGGGAGTTGGCCGGGAGGGGCGGATCGCGGCTCGGGAACTAACTGGGCATCGGTCAGCGGGTGGTGAGCAATTGCATTGTGCATCAGTGGTTTTTTTCTTCCCCCCCCCTTCCTTTTTTTGTTATATTCCTTTTCATTACTATTATTATTATTATATTTCATTATTACTATTGTTAGTATTATATTTTACTTTAGTTATTAAACTGTTCTTATCTCAACCCACGAGTTTTACTTTTTTTTTTTCCCCTCTTTCCTCCTCCTCACCCCACTGGGAGGGGGAAGGGGGAAGCGGCTGCGTGGTGCTGAGTTGCTGGCTGGGGTTAAACCACGACAATATCAGATGAATCTCTGTACAAACTGTGGCATATTATTAAGTAAAGCAGCACCAAACCCTGTAGGTCTTAAGTACAGTTAAAGTATCATTAACTGATGGGCTCAATAGTGTTTGCATGTAGGTGAAGTCCAGACTCTTCATCTCTAAACATGAACTTGCAAGCTGAGTGTTAAATCTCCACAGACTGCTGTCTTCTCAGAACTAGATTTGTGTTCTTAAATGACTTTAGATAAAGTGACCTAAAATGGCTGAGACAGTCTAGCAGTTCACTACTGCTGCTTTCAGATGTGATGGCAGGCAGCACTTTGTTTCAGCTGAGTTAGTGAGCTGAATTAGCTCAGCAGTCTGAAAAATGCCAAAGTTAACATAAGGGGAAGAGCTCAGCTGCCTGGCTGGGAGTTATGGCAATGACTTGTTGCTTTTTTATTTTTTTTTCCCCCTGGCTTTTTAACTTATTGGATGTCCTGGAGAGAACTTCTCTCTTAGCAGCAAGCTATTAGATCAGGCCAGTATGTACAGTTTGTACTGCTTCACAGTTAGCTCCTTGTTCCTCATAGATGGAGAGCCTGTTAATCACACAGAGTTAACAGGTGATAGCTTGATTAGGCTCTTAAAAACCTCTTTTGTTTTTAAAATTAATTATACTTGCATGGGAGAGGCTTTTGACCCTTCCCTCAGATTCTCTAATGTTTCCCCTGGAAATGTGGAAGTTTACATGATTTGTAGCTCTTAATGCTATTTCATAATGTGAAAGTAAGTAAAACTAGCAGTAAGCTGTAACAAGGTATCAGCTGATATTCTGATCCCTTGTCTGTGGCCATCTGAACTTGGGGCAGTATTGGTGGTTTTCTTTGCTATGGAGTACTGGTGGTTAACCACTAATATTTAAAAATATAGCTACAAATTGTCCATAAGAGTGTGTTAACATGCCATTGTAATAGTAGTCTGAACTCAACCACACAGCAGATGTTTACAATTAACAGCTTCTTTTATTGAAAAGGCTTGTTTAGAGCCAGATCTCCTAGAACAAATTTTTTACTTCAATTTGGAAGAAGTATCATAATTGACAAATGATTGCTTTCCCTCAATTCTCTTATCTGACGCATCCTCCAGTTGGTCTAGTGATCTGCATTTCTGATGTGGACTCCTGTAGTTCTCACTTAAAGCAGGCTTCTGTGCTACAACATACAGGAAACAAAATACTTTGTCGTATACTGGGCAAGTGCCTGCAAGGCTTCACTTCTGAAGTATGAGCTAGAACAGCTTTTCCCAAATCTTGACAATAAAAAGCCAACATGACAAGAGAGGTATTTACTAAGCTGATGCTCATCTGAGCTCTGGAGCCTGAATGAGGGGGGACATTCTGGGTGCAAACCAAAGCTTCATCGGGCCTGGTATTTTTTTTCTCCCCTCCTAGAGAAAAAATTAGCAGATATTTAGGGAAGTATAAGGCAGGTATACTGTCTTGTTTGAGTCCAAATTGTTTCTTCTTTCTTTTACTCACGTGTTTTATGAGCAAACCTGGCAGCTAGGTATCAGAATGTAATTTGGTTGGTAAAAGTCAAGAAAAATTATAAGTGTCTGCTGGGAGGTTTGGGTGTTTCTATCCATCTCCTCTTTCTGGATTCACTTTTAAATAGCTAGTAAAGTAATTTTGGTGTGTGTAGTGAAGACAATACTTACTAAAGAAGCAGTAGTAAAAATCAAGTAATGCTTGTAATATTCATAACTGTGCAAATATGCATGAATATCACTTTATCGGTGAAACAGTTAAGAGCAGCAAAACTTGTCATAAGCAGAAGCTTGTAGGCAAGCTTCCAGCCAGTATTTCAAAATGCATGGAGGTCATCAGCTTTCCAGGGTATATATCTTTTGGTCTTACAGCTGTTTCCCAAACCATGCCTATTAACTTTGTCTTCAGAGATAATAGTTGGTGCATTATTTGACTTGTGAAGCAGAAGGCTTTAATCTCTTGATGATTTGATTTAGAATCTATAAGACAATTAGCAAACCTCCCTATGAACTCCTGAAGACGGATGACTTGTCAAGCAGCCTTCCATCTCTGAAAGATATCCAGACTGTGTACACAAGATTTAAGCAGCTGTTTTTGATAGGTAAGTCAAACTTTTAAAGTAGTCTTTCATCTCTAAAGTGACTGAGATGCAAAGCATAACAATGCTGTTTTGTCTCATGAATGCAGTCCTTGTCTTGATTGGTGTCTTGCTTTTGACTGTGGTTAAAAGCAGACTTTTAAATATGTAACTGAAGACTGTGCTTATGACTGGCACGTTAATGGAGATTTGTAGTTCTTAGACTTACTACCTCTTGCTAAGCAATCTCAGTATCTGAAAATGACTTTTAAAGAGAGTGACTATGATTGGAGTTTAAATGTTAGTTGGAATAAATTAACTGGATTGAAACTTATGTGAGAGATTTTTCAGTCTTCTCTTGTCCATTGAAATTGAATGTTAAGTGTTAAGGGTTTTTTTAAGCCTTTGGGCTATGTCAAGAGTTGAGGCTAAATGCTAATTATTTTTTGCCTTAGCTTTTGTTACAAATTTGTCACATCTCAAAACATGAAGTGTGAGCTTGCTTAAAATTCTGTCACTCTGGCTGTAGAGCTAAACTTAACTACTGTAAATAGCAAGTCCACTTAAAAGGAATAAAAATGGGAGCCATGTGAAAGTATAATCTAGGCTTTCAAGCTCTTTTCTGGGACTCCTTAACTATTTTGCTGTCATGAAACAGTACTTTGACCTCACCTCTTGGCAGAAAAAAGGCTCCACGCCACCTTGCAACTGTACAGCGTGCCATTAGGCTGTTTTGGACAGTGGGTCTTCTACAAGATAATGAGGGTAAATGTTGCAATAACCTGTTTGGTGGCATGCTGAACACTGGGGCAGTTCACCTATGGCTATTGACGTTGGACATAATGGAACTGATAATCACTGAGGAACTGTATATTTGCAGTGTAGCCTACAGACAGTATCTAAGTCATATTGGTTTTATACTTGGAATTTAGCTGGTAAACTGATGTTGATTGCAAATTAGTATGAATGGCTTCTGGTAAATATGCAGTAAAGATTTTGGTGATGCTGAAGAGAAGTCTAGGATATATGAGGTATTTGGCAGAGTTTCACATTGAGGATTTTTTCTAGAATACACTGTCAAATCCACAGTTAATCTTTCATACTACTTAGGAGCTAAAAATAATTACCTGTATTTTCATGTAGATTCTGGTAACTTATCCTCCTATAGGAAAAAGGCCAAAGCTTGAATTTAAGTCATTTAACATCTCTCAGGAAACGCTGTGTATTTCAATGGTGTAATTGTATTACTGTCTGTCATTACTTGAAACAAAAGGGAATATGTTAAAACTGCATTCCAGTAAGTGTTTTTGTCTTACAGCATTTTAAATAAGCTTTGTTAGTAGACTATAGCACTATGCACTAGCAGTCTGAGAAAACCATTCAGGTAACTTCTTGCAGAAGTATTAAGATCTTACAGGAATTGACTACCTTACAACTATTCTTCAAAGCCTGAACACATTAACCATTATTTTTTGTTCTATACATGCCTAGTTAATTTGATTTGGGTAACTTTCAGTGTGACTTAAATTTCCTGAATACATGCCCAAACTGAAAAGAAGTTTCAGTTATAAAAATCCTCATTAAGTAAAGTAGAAACCACAATAGTAGGTAGCTGCTTGAAAGAGGATTTTTGATGGGGAAAGTTTGGATCCTCTTAAATTGTTCCTCTTATTTGAAATGTTACAAAGGCAGATGCTGATTTTGCTAGACTGCTCACAAGTCTCAGTGTTTGCCATTTCCCCACATGCCTTAAATGAGACTTAAACATTTCAGTTTTCAAATCCTAGTGGAGTATTTCTTCATTGTCCTAGAAGATAGGGAGGAAGGGAAAGCTTTCTCTCTATTGTGATGTTATTAAGCAAAATACCTTGATTAAGGGGTAAAACAAGCTGGAAGTGTTTTGTTGTGCCTTTAAAAAGAAGTTCCTGTTTTGACTTGGAGATGACTTTGGCTGGGGGAGAACTGCTAGACCAAGCAATTGTTTATAGAGGTCTGCATACAAGTGGTTGAGTCTAATCAGCACAATTGAACAGAACAAACAAACAGCCACACTCAATGTGGCTACTCAACTTTTTGGAGTAAAACTGAGTTCTATGCTGTTTGTAATGTAAGAGAACTAAAGAACACTTCAGTATGGAATATAAATGTCATTGCTATGGGTGAAAGCCTGTTATTTCTACAGGAAAAAAAGACAGGTATCATGGGTTTTGGGTGGTTTTAAAGGACTGGAAATTGGTACTATAATTTTGCCTTGGTTCAGAATGGACAGAGGTCTTTCAAATAGTGATGGCAGGCTAAATGGAACATGAGATTTGGGTACAAGGGAATATTCTAAAACTCATGGAAAGAGGGTGAACTGGGGAGTAAAGGGTATCTTACTAGAAGTGCTGTAATGTATGTACTTTAAAGGGTATCATACTTAAAGGTTGGAAGTGAATTTGAAGATGTTAATCAGAAAAGATTGGAGAAAACTACATCTAATGTAAACAGAACTGACTAGGGAGCTTTGAAGATGCATTCTAATGCTTAAGTTGTGGAGAACTTGTTTCTGTGGCCAGGGTGAAATGAATCAGGGAAAGAAAGACTTTTTTTTTTTTAAATGTGTAATGAACAGAATGGGGGGCATGAGCAGGCATGGAGGCAGAACAGCTACAGGAACAAAATCAATAGATATATGCTTGTGCACTTGAGAATCATAGATGCAAGCTGTAGGGTAGGGAAGGGAGGAAGTGTGGTATATCTCAGTTGTTTCTCAGTAGTAGAACTGTCGTAGACCTTGGGCTTCAAGGTTTATGTCTTATGCAGGAAAGGTGATCTGTTCTGGTTTTAATTGACCATATCAGCTTGAGAGTTTTCCAGTTTCTGAATACTGGCTTTGATAGAAATAAAAGCAATAGAGATTTAGGTTGCATTTAACCAGTGTCATGGTTTAACCCCAGCCAGCAGCCAAGCACCACGCAGCTGCTCCTTCATTCCCCCCCACTCCCAGTGGGATGGGGAGGAGAATCGGGAAAGAAGGTAAAACTTGTGGGTTGAGATAAGAACAGTTTAATAACTAAAGTAAAATATAATACTAACAATAGTAATAATGAAATATAATAATAATAATAATAATAGTAATGAAAAGGAATATAACAAAAAAAGAAGAGGGGAAAAAAAAAGGAAAAAACCCTAGTGATGCACAATGCAATTGCTCACCACCCGCTGACCGATGCCCGAGCCGTGATCTGCGCCTCCCGGCCAACTCCCCCCAGTTTATATACTGGGCATGAGGTTCCATGGCATGGAATAGCCCTTTGGCTAGTTGGGGTCAGCTGCCCTGGCCATGCTCCCTCCCAGCTTCTTGCACACCTGCTTGCTGGCAGAGCATGGGAAACTGGAAAGTCCTTGGCTTAAGATAAGCGCTCCTTAGCAACAACTAAACCATCAGCGTGTTATCAACATCATTCTCACACCAAATCCAAAACCCAGCACTGTACCAGCTACTAAGAAGAAAATTAACTCTATCCCAGCTGAAACCAGGACAACCGGCTACAAAAATCCTAGTGAAATTTATAACAGTTTAATGACTTTGTAGTATTGCACTGGCCTCCTGGTTTATCTTAGTTATTCCCTTTTTTGATGTATTTTAATGCTTCTCTTCAGTTGCAGTGAAAACTGTTTAAAACTTTTTCAGGTATTCTTACATCCCATAAATTTGTGTAACCCCCTTCTAAAACCCATTTGTGTTTCTGACTCTAATAGTAATGAGTTTCAAAATCCAGCCTCCTTCTTATGTTAAGCTTTAGATCATGCTTTAGAGTTAAGGCAAGTGAAACTTGGAAGTAAGAATTCCATCTCCTCTGATTAAACCTTTTCTTTTCCTTTCCCATTTTGTCAGCAGATTTATTTACTTGGTTTGGTTGCTATGAACCTACAGCATACTTTTTCTAAAAGTCTGTGGTGCTACAAAACTTTACTGGTGTTTGTAGGACTACTTTACTTCCTCATTTAGTTATAAGGTGTTGACTTTAACAGTGATTAGGATTTACTGACTCCTTGGTATTGGCTGTCTTATAATCCTTCATAACTGAAGGGTAATACAATGGATGACTATTAAGTAGCACTATATATGTGAGTAAACCAATTTTTGGTTTTGTTGGGGTTTTTTTTGCAGATAATAATACAGACTTCTGGGCAACTGATGTGAAATGGTTTTCATTATTGGAGAGCACAAACTGGCTAGAGATAATCAGGTTTGCTATATCTAACTGTCCGGGTTTCAAATTGCTGTTAAATGCATTTGTAATGGGTTTTCTAGCTAGTTTCTTGAAATATGAAGACATTCTTTACCTCCAGTAGGAAAAAAATTAAGACAGGCTTATGGTCCCATTTATATCTCTTATTTCTACAACTTGAGACAGTATTTTTACAGCGCAGAATTGTGTTAAGCCTCCCGCATTAAAGGATGTGAGAAGCAGCAGATCTTTCCAACTACAACTCTTCCAGCAAACCTATTAAAACTATAGATCCAGTAATTTCCCTCCTGCACTTAGTCACCTTCTTTCCAAACTGAAGAATCTTATTTGTTTCTTGCATGAAACCTATTCTGTGTCTCTGACTAGCCTTGCCATTCTTCTCTGTACTCTCTACTTCTGCAATACCCTTTAGGATGGGATGAACTGCAGTATTCGAGATGTTAGCCTACCAAAGATTTAGAAGACAGTTGTTCTCAGTTTTGTCCCCTTCCTCTCCTGATTGTTCCTCAAGTTCTTTTTTCTTATCTCAGCAGTCCACAGTGAGTAAGTATTGGTATGGTGTTGGCTAACTTAAGGCTTGTTATAGTGGAATGTTGAGGGTTTTTATTTTTCAGTGTTACTTTATGCTAGCTCTGTTTGCCAGTTTATTCTGTGATTAGCTTGTTACCATGAAGTGCTGCTGCAGTTTTCTGCAGTCAGCTTCAATTCTTTCTAGTCTGAATAACAATCAATAAATACTGATAGTTATTCATTCCTTATTCCAGAATGTAAATGTATGTTGAATGAGAGGTTCTAGCGAAGATCATATGTTGAGAAATGCATTGACATAACCAAGATTACAAGTAGTTTAAATGCCAGCCCAAGTTCCTAGCCTTATGTTGTTTTGAGACTGGTCATTTCCATGCTTGGATCCAGTTGCTTCCTGGATCAGCCTCTTCTTGGCTCTTGCAGTCAGTAGGAATGCCTTCTCAGCTATTCTAGATGCTAGAACAAAGAATCTGACAACTCCATACTTACGAAATAAACTGTCAGCTTCTATTAGTGACCTAAGCAGTTGCAAGAATCCTAGTTTGTGTGCAAACTTTTGCTGAAAATACAAACTTTATGAAGAGTTAGGTCTGGAAACCAACAGTGTTACATCTGGGTTTGTGACTTTTAATTCCACTCAGTCTCCCTTGTGTAATGATAATCTCTGAATAAATTTTGTCTGCATGTTTACAAGATCTGATTGCTGATCCTTCCCTCTGCCTCTCAAAACCAGATTATGGGAGAAATATACCATGTAGTTGATTAGAACATAAGTGTGGTGATGTTGACTCTTTCCAGGATAAAGATCTGGCTCTTAGCAATTGTAATACTTTAGTGTGTGTGATGGCTGGTATTGATCCATAATAAAGTATTGTATTACAAATGTACAAAGATAACAACTGGAAATGCATGAATAATGGACAAATAAAGATACTTCTTGAAAGTTTGCTCTTGAGGCTAAACACTTATTATTCATTTACAGAAGTTGAGCATGATTTTTGTTGTTTTAAAGGACTAGGCAAGTTTCAGTAGTCTGAAGTTCTAACCACTTTTAGGGGACACACTAATGTAAGAAACTTAACCGTAAAAATGCTATGAAAATGTTTGCTTATCTTTTCCTGTACCACAACAGGCAAGTCTTGAAGAAAGCAATAGAAGTTGCTGAGTGTCTGGAAAGACAGCATACAAACGTTCTCCTTATAGGTAAGAATTTCATGAGATTATCCTATATGTATATATATATTTTTTTAATTTCTTTAGATGTAGCTTAAGCTGCAGAATATGGAGCATGAAAACTTTTCTGAAAGGATATTTTTATGTTCTAGATACACACTGAATACTATGAAGTCTCTTTATTAAAAATACATGAAAGAATATGCTTATTGTACACATAGAGCAGTTTATTTTCCTAGATTAAGTAATCACATGGAAAACCAAACTTAATGTTAACCATTAAGCTATTTTTGAATTAGTGATTTAGGTTTGGTGTTGTTTTTTCTTTTTCCCCACACACACACACTGCCATTTGAGAAACCTAGTATGGGGAGGAGATGTTTCTAGAAGGCACCTGAAGGGTGAAGAATGCATGTTGCATGAGGAGGCAATTTCACACCTTGTGAAAAGATGCATGCAGGATAGGAAGGGTAAGGGTGGATAACTAGCCTGGTAGCATGGGGCAAGAGGGGCAGACTGTGGGAGACTGAAGGGTGTAGGCATCAAGGTTGTTGTAGTAAAAGTTTGCTTTTTGCGGCTTTATTGTCAAAGTATTATCCTAGTATAAGTGTACAAGAAACCTTAAGTTTTCACAAAAAGAAGTATTGGAAACATGGATTAACTTCTCTCTGATGGTATAACACTTGTAAGAAATTGTGAGCTTCTCTGAGCTTGAAATACAATTTTGTTTGTTTATGTGAAGCTAGCAATACTTTGCTTTCTTACCCAAAATTTTAGGAATGGCTTAGTAGACAATGTGGTTTCTGTTCTCTTCTGTAGAAGAGAGTACTACTGATCTGTGCTGTTGTATTGGGTTTGCGTGGCAAGGTTTTGGTAGTGGGGGGCTACAGGGGTGGCTTCTGTGAGAAGATGCCAGAAGCTTTCCCTATGTCGGATAGAGCCAATGCCAGCTGGCTCCAAGATGGACCCGCCGCTGGCCAAGGCCGAGCCCATCAGCGACGGTGGTAGCGCCTCTGGGATAACAGATTTAAGAAGGGGGGAAAAAACCTGCACAACAGCAGCTGGGAGAGAGGAGTGAGAAGATGTGAGAGGAACAGCTCTGCCGACACCAAGGTCAGGGAAGAAGGAGGGGGAGGAGGTGCTCCAGGCGCCGGAGCAGAGATTCCCCTGCAGCCCGTGGGGAAGACCATGGTGGGGCAGGCTGTCCCCCTGCAGCCCATGGAGGTCCAAGGTGGAGCAGATATCCACCTGCAGCCCGGGGAGGACCCCACGCCGGAGCAGGGGGATGTGCCCGAAGGAGACTGTGACCCCGTGGGAAGCCTGCACTGGAGCAGGCTCCTGGCAGGACCTGTGACCCCGTGGAGAGAGGAGCCCAGGCTGGAGCAGGTTTGCTGGCAGGGCTTGTGACCCCATGGGGGACCCACGCTGGAGCAGTCTGTTCCTGAAGGACTGCACCCCGTGGATGGGACCCACGCTGGAGCAGTTCGGGAAGAACTGCAGCCCGTGGGAAGGACTCACATTGGAGAAGCTCGTGGAGGACTGTCTCCTGTGGGAGGGACCCCACGCTGGAGCAGGGGAAGAGTGTGAGGAGTCCTCCCCCTGAGGAGGAAGGAGCGGCAGAGACAACATGTGATGAACTGACCACAACCCCCATTCCCCGTCCCCCTGCGCTGCTCGGAGGGGGAGGAGGTAGAGAAAATCGGGAGTAAAGTTAAGCCCGGGAAGAAGGGAGGGGTGGGGGAAGGTGTTTTTAAGATTTGGTTTTATTTCTCATTATCCTGCTCTGATTTGACTAGTAATAAATTAAACTAATTTTTCCCCAAGTCGAGTCTGTTTTGCCTGTGACGGTAATTGCTGAGTGATCTCCCTGTCCTTATCTCGACCCACGAGCCTTTTCTTATATTTTCTCTCCCCTGTCCAGCTGAGGAGGGGGAGTGAGAGAGCAGCTTTGGTGGGCACCTGGCAGCCAGCCAGGGTCAACCCACCACAAAGGCATTCTTGGTGCTGTCTAATTGCACTGTTGAAATGAAATACTGTCTGAAGTTACAGAGAATACTATATAGATAGAAGTTACAGAGATACTATATAGAATACTATATAGATAGAATACTATATAGATAGCCTTCATGTCTGTACTCACTTGCATCTAATAATGTTGTTCAGCTATTGAACATATAGAAATCATGAGTAGTGTCGTTGCAACTCTGTGGCCTCTTCTATGAAAAGCCAATTTCTTAATTTCACCTTGACTTGGTCAGAATTCTTTTCTAGCAGTCTTAAATGTGACCTGTTTGTTTTGGCAGACTGGTGAAAGCCTCAAGACACAAAGCGGTCCTTTCAGATTTCTTACTGTGTGGGACTGGTCTGTGCAGTTTGACCCCAAGGCCCAGGATTTCCTGAACAACCCTCTTTATGCAGAGAAGCCAAAACCAGATAAAAGTCAATGGAAAACTGCACGATTGAAAGTAAGATATGTGCTGCTTAACTTGTATTTTTTAAATGATAAATATATTTTGCACAACTCAGTCATACTTCAAACGTACTTACAGTGGAAGCATTGGTGCAAAGTTTTAATTGACAAAATACATGTACATCTCAGACTCGCCTGGGTCTTAAGAATGCAATTTGCACCCACCTCAGTTATAAATCACTGTTTTACAGTTACTGTGCATAGCTGTGAACTTAAGTTTTTTGTTTGTGTGTGTGTTGTTTTTTTTCTTTTTTCTTCGTACTTTTGTGCAAGTGTAGTGATAACTTCCTCATGGGACTTACCATCCAGGTGAGTTGCACTGACATGTTTGAAGTGAGTTTATTTTGTTGTTCTAAGGTTAGGTACTTAATCTGATAAGATAAAGGTCATCTAGTCCAACCCCCCTGCCATGGGCAGGGACATCTTCTACTAGATCAGGTTGCTCAGAGCCCTGTCCAACCTGACCCTGAATGTTTCCAGGGATGGGGCATCTCCCACCTCTCTGGGCAACCTGTGCCAGTGTCTCACCACCCTCATTGTAAACAATTTCTTCCTTATATCTAGTCTGAATCTTCCCTCTTTCAGTTTAAAACCATTGCCCCTTGTCCTATCACTACATGCCCTTGTAAAAAGTCCCTCTCCGCCTTTCTTGTAGGCCCCCTTTAGGTACTGGAAGGCTGCTATAAGGTCTCCCCAGAGCCTTCTCTTCTCCAGGCTGAACAACCCCAACTCTCTCAGCCTGTCCTCATAGGAGAGGTGCTCCAGCCCCCTGATCATCTTCATGGCCCTCCTCTGGACTCGCTCCAACAGGTCCATGTCTTTCCTGTGCTGAGGGGCAGGTGGAGGGGGAACCACCACCAACAACAAAAAAACCCAACTGTCCAGAGTATGGAGGATTATGAGTGGACCACCTCATTACTGGAAAGTAGCACAAATTCAGTAAGAAAAGTTTTGTTTGGGGTAGCCTTTTTCGATTGTAATCTCCCTGTTTTGTTGGTTAAATTCTCTTCTGTACAAAGCATTCTCAGGTGAGACACTGTCAGTATGATCTACAGCATTAATCAGGGAACTATTATGTGGTAGAAAGCAATGAGGAAGCATTGGATAAAAACTTCTAAATCAAGCGCTCCTTGACTTGTGTGGCTAGCTTAAACTAAACATGGAAGTCTAATACTTGAATGCATGCAAAGAATTCTCCTTTTTCAAAGAAAAATGCTTTATTCATTGTTACTTCATTGCTATAGTTACAGTGCAGGGAAGGTATCTTGGAATACTAATTATGCTGTGTGAAGTATTTGGTGTATTAGCTATTGAAGAGTAACAGTTTTAGACTATATAACAAAGCAGTGGCTGTGTTTAAGTGACTTTTGCTTGTAAGTATTTTCTGAATACAAGTTATGTTTTTTTTTCTTCTTTTAAGATGTTTTCTAAAGTCCCATCAGTATTTATCTCAGTATATTTTTCCTTTCTTTCCTCTTAAAGCATCAACGGCAACTTTCTTTGCCATTGACACAAACAAAATCTTCCCCGAAGAGAGGATTTTTCAGGGAGGAAACAGATCATTTAATTAAAAACGTTCTGGGTAAAAGAATTGGTAAGTTTATAAATTCTTCAGATGAACCTCCTAATAGCTTCAGGGAATTTTATGATAGCTGGCATAGTAAACCTGTTGACTATCACAGTCTTCTGTTACCTCGCATTGATGGCCCTGAAATCAAAGTCTGGGCACAACGGTATTTACAATGGATTCCTGAGGCCCAGCTTCATGGTGGTGGTACAATAGCCACAGCTGCCAAGATTTCAGACTTGATGGAGGAAGTGCAAAGCTTGCAGGTGAAAATGAATGAAGAACATAGTCAAGCTATTTCCGGAGATGTACATGCTGTTCCAATGCTGAGAAATTCTGCCTGTTTGTCATCCTTGTTTCCATTTGCTTTACTTAAGAGACAGTCTATCAAACCAGCTTTACCCACTAGCACCTGGAAAGACTTGGAAGATGAAGATGACTTGGTCAAGAGGGATGATGAATTTGTTGATCTAAGTGGTGATATGTCATAAAGTGTATATAAATTAAAGTATGAATTGTATGTGGCTAAGCTGAGTTTTACATGTTGTGCTGTATCCTAATATAAGGAACTCACTTGAGCATCTGCAGCCTGTTTAATGGGTTTGTGAGGTTAAAAAAAATCTTGGTTGGAAAGAACTACTTGCCATGATTAACTGAGCATATTTTGAACTTCCATTTCACTCTTAACAGTATTTATTGCAGAAACACATTTTTAGCATAGATGTAATAAAAACAGAAGTCTAGGCTGGAGTAGCCATATGGAAACTTTGTTCAAAAAAAAAAAAGAAAACACCACATTCTTTTCTGATTTAAAGGTGGAATACTAAATACATACAGCAACAATCACTATTTTAACATAAACCCTCTTCCCCTTATGTTAAGAATACTAGGATTGGAAGTACTGTGACTAGGAACTGTTAATGCATCTGCATTCCCCCCCATGTAAAATAAACAGGGGAAGGTGCAACTAAATGTGCATTTAAAAATAAGCTTTTTACAGCTGAGGAATAAATTTGTGGTCACCAGGGGTTTTCTGTCTACTGTGGCATCAACTGAAGTTATGTGCTTGTCAACCTCATCTTTTCTGACAGTGTTCATCTTTTGGCTTGTGGAACTTCACCTTGTGTGGTATTATAATAGCAGCTTGGCTGCTCTAAGCCTGTGTATGTGCTTAACTTAAGGATCGGATGCAAGAGCTTAACTACGCATTACAAGTCTTATTGTGTGGCTGCTGTGCTATATGCCCTTGCTGTCTTGGAATATTAAGTCCCAAATGTTTGCCGTTAATTGTAAGAAATGGCCCAACTGTGAGACTCTAATTTGCCATGAGTATTTTTTCTCCTTTTAATAGAGTGAGATTTTCATTCTGACTTCCCCATTTATGCCAGTTGCCTTTGAAGCTTTCTGTAGCTTGCACTGAAACCCTCCACATAGAAGGGAAGACTTTTTTTTTTTTTTCTGTAATCCTACAATGAAGCTGGATTTGCAGTCTGTTGCCACTTGTCATGAGTTGGTGGTACAGCTTATGAATGTGGTGTTCATACCATATGAACACTTGCATCCTGTTGCTGGATGTTATAACAGTACCTCAGTGAAAAAAGCCATAAAGAAATGCCTGTTGACTTTGATCTACTGTATATATAAACATACACAAAGTATTTTTACTGCAAATAATTGTCCTTTGTAAAGTTGAATATTATTTGACTGTCAAATCTATTTTGAACCCTTAAATTCTAGAATGCCCCAAGAATGGATGCAAGTCATAACATCGGTTACAGTGAGGGTAGACATTGAATACTTTCTCTATTCTCATACCAATTTAGAAATCCATGCTGGAAAATTCAGGTGGTGGAGAAACTGTTGCTTAAATTAAATCAGCTCAGTGTAGTCAGGTATATTAAAATGGATCACTTCACACTGAATTGTAGTTAATATGTATAGCAAAAATTTATCATCAGACCTCAAAATAAATTAACATGTTAGAATAAATGTATTAATGGGGCAAGGGGGAGAGCTTAATGCAACTCTATGCCAAACTGAAGCTTCTTGACTCTTGATTGCCTTAAGTCTTAGTAGTGCGAGGACAATACTTGAGTTTGTAGCATTTTATTTAAAAATGCACTAGCACTTATGCTTTCTTCTGTGATATGTATGATCTTACAGCTAGCACTTGCTAGAATGGGCTGTCCAGCACATGTCCTTCAGACTTTATTATTGTAATTCAAGTGACTCATGTATGCAATAATACTTTGCATGTTGAATGAGCAATGCATTTTTATGGGGAAGAAACGCCTGTCATTCTAAGGTCATTTGGGTTCAAAGGTTTTTTAAACACTTCCATTAGAAAAACTATTAAAATATTAAATGGATTTTTCTATACTTTTGATCAAACTGTTGTAACGTTTCAGTCATTAAGATTACATATTTATATTAAAGAACAGATGTTGGACATCTTATTTGTACATAAGTTATCAGAAGTTTATATAGAGGAGAAATATATATATGGAATTGAATATGGGAACACCTCTAATGTAAATACCATTGTTATTGGTTTTCTGCACTGTGGGATTGGAAATGTACTTAATATTTTTACTCCAGGCTTCTGTTTATATCTCCAAGTTTTTACACTGAATGCAAGCTAGAAGCTTTACAGGTTGTTGTTGTTGTGGGTTTTTTTTTAATACTGTTATTTCTCTCTAGTGGGCTGTTTGGAGACTGTCAATAAAATATACTTCAACGTATTTGTAATGAAATGAGAATGTATGTTTAAGCTCATATTTTGCAAATGATGCTTTAAATCATAGCAAACTATAATCTGCAGTGACAAGGTGTGGCGGGTTGACCCTGGCTGGCTGCCAGGTGCCCACCAAAGCCGCTCCCTCACTCCCCTCCTCAGCTGGACAGGGGAGAGAAAATATAACGAAAGGCTCGTGGGTCGAGATAAGGACAGGGAGATCACTCACCAATTACCTTCACCGGCAAAACAGACTCGACTTGGGGAAAAACTAGTTTAATTTATTGCTAGTCAAATTAGAGCAGGATAATGAGAAATAAAACCAAATCTTAAAAACACCTTTCCCCCACCCCTCCCTTCTTCCCGGGCTTAACTTTACTCCCGATTTTCTCTACCTCCTCCCCCCGAGCGACGCAGGGGACGGGGAATGGGGGTTTGGGTCAGTTCATCACACGTTGTCTCTGCTGCTCCTTCCTCCTCAGGGGGAGGAGGACTCACACTCTTCCCCTGCTCCAGCATGGGGTCCCTCCCACGGGAGACAGTCCTCCATGAACTTCTCCAATGTGAGTCCTTCCCACGGGCTGCAGTTCTTCCCGAACTGCTCCAGCATGGGTCCCTTCCACGGGGTGCAGTCCTTCAGGAACAGACTGCTCCAGCATGGGTCCCCCATGGGGTCACAAGTCCTGCCAGCAAACCTGCTCCAGCCTGGGCTCCCCTCTCCATGGGGCCACAGGTCCTGCCAGGAGCCTGCTCCAGCGCGGGCTTCCCACGGGGTCACAGCGTCCTTCGGGCATCCCCCTGCTCCGGCGTGGGGTCCTCCACAGGCTGCAGGTGGATATCTGCTCCACCGTGGACCTCCATGGGCTGCAGGGGGACAGCCTGCCTCACCATGGTCTTCACCACAGGCTGCAGGGGAATCTCTGCTCCAGCGCCTGGAGCACCTCCTCCCCCTCCTTCTTCCCTGACCTTGGTGTCTGCAGAGTTGTTCCTCTCACATCTTCTCACTCCTCTCTCCCAGCTGCAGTTGCTGCTGCGCAGTAACTTTTTCCCTTTCTTAAATCTGTTATCCCAGAGGCGCTACCACCATCGCTGATGGGCTCGGCCTTGGCCAGCGGTGGGTCCATCCTGGAACCAGCTGGCACTGGCTCCATCGGACATAGGGGAAGCTTCCGGCATCTTCTCACAGAAGCCACCCCTGTAGCCCCCCCGCTACCAAAACCTTGCCACGCAAACCCAATACACAAGGCTTTTCTAGTTATATACTGGGTATTTACAGACTGTAATGAGGAGGAAGCTGTGCAGTTTTGACCTGGCTATGCTTATTGGAGAGGTGCTGTCAGTTCAGGAAAGAGGAAAGTTCAGTGCAATGTAGTAGGATGATTATGGGAAGTTACTAAGGTGGTCTAGAAAGTGTCTGCTGAATGTCAGTATTTGGGGTTTATTAAACACTGTTTATGTCAGTCTTAGCAATGTACTTGTCTTTCCCTCATTTCAAGGGGGAATGCTGTTCTTACAGTATTAAACTAAGCAACTTCTTGAAATTACTACAGCAGAGTATTTCTCAAACCAAATGTGTATTGAGCATGGATTGGGAGATTGTCACAGTAAACCATAGAGTACAAATGAAAAACATCTAATTTTTTTCCAGATATTACAAGTTACTAGCATCTGCATGAAAACAGCACTAGCACAAATCACACCTTCAAAAATCATGCCACTTTGCATATTTCCTAAAGAGAATGTTACAAGACTGTGACAGACTTGTTCTTGAAGTCTCATACAGTAATAACTTATGCAGCTGTGAAGTGCTGGGACATGTTGTAACACAAGGTGTGCCTCTGCCTCACCCACATCTTCTAAAGATCAGTGAGTGTACTTTGACCGCTTGGCTTTGATTTAAGACTGCATTCACTGTAGTGAAAATTTTCAGCCATTGATGTATACCATATCGGAATGTAAACATGTACTTTATAAAGGTACTTACAGCCAACTTGGCCTCCTGATCTCTTGCTCCAGCTAAAGCTTTTTCTATTCATGCTCAAAGCATGGAAGCATAAATTCTTCAGCAGGTAGTAGTATACTTTCTGTAGTGGATGTCTGTCGTGGTTTAACCCCAGCCGGCAGCTAAGCACCACGCAGCCGCTCGCTCACTGCCCCCCCACCCCTGGGATGGGGGAGAGAATCAGGAAAAAAAAACTCGTGAGTTGAGATAAAGACAGTTTAATAGGACAGAAAGGAATGAAAAACAATGATAATGATAATAATAATAATATGACAATAGCAATACTAAAAGAATTAAACTATACAAAGCAAGTGGTGCACAATGCAATTGCTCACCACTCGTTGACCGATGCCCAGTTAGTTCCCGAGCCGCGATCCGCCCCTCCCGGCCAACTCCCCCTGTTTATATACTGGGCATGACGTTCCATGGTATGGAATACCCCTTTGGCTAGTTCAAGTCAGCTGCCCCGGCTCTGCTGCCTCCCAGCTTCTTGCACACCTGCTTGCTGGCAGAGCATGGGAAACTGGAAAGTCCTTGGCTTAAGATAAGCGCTCCTTAGCAACAACTAAACCATCAGCGTGTTATCAACATCATTCTCACACTAAATCCAAAACCCAGCACTGTACCAGGTACTAAGAAGAGAGTTAACTCTGTCCCAGCCGAAACCGGGACAATATCCACCCCTTATTCTATACCATTTACGTTATGCCCAGATCCCACACTTTCCAATACATTTCCAATTAATCACCATCACCTTTCCTGTCTTCTAATATATACACACAGATATCATTCCCGCGGTCTATGGGCCATCTCTATCCAATGTCTGTTGAGTTCATTCAGTCCATGACTTTGGGCTCCATCTGTCATAACAGTCTGTCTGGGCAGGAGGGATGGTGCAAAGTCCGCTCAGTCGGCAGAGCAGGATCGGGCTTCGGTGTGGTGCGGCGGGCGGGTGACATTGGGCGCAGCAGGAGGATGGTGTGTGGTGTTGGATTGTTGCATGCTGCAGTCAGTCCTGGTTCCATCACTACTGCGCTTCGCTCGGTTTTATCAAAGTTCATCCTTCATTAATTTGGGTGATTCTTCCTGTAATACCATTGATATAGCAACTATAGCAGTGACGACACACGGTGGCAGGGTTATTTAGCAATCAACATCATACCATTTAATCTATTGGCTGTTCTCACCTAAAACCAAATCCCCTTGAGGCACACATCGGACTTCCCCATCCTTCCGCATCACCCACCAAGTGCACCCAGGCCCTTGAGCAAAAGCGATCCCACGAATGGGTTTGCCTTTGCCTGAGGCAGGAGTGACCCAGACTGTTTTCCCTAGCATATTTTTCATGTGCGCCACAGGGACGTTATCCCCTTCTACAGCCCGTAAAAGTTCTGATTGGGCGGGGCCAGCCCGATTGGCAGATCCTCTAGTGTTGACTAACCAGGGGGCCTTTGCTAGATGTGTGTCCCAATGTCTGAAGGTCCCAGCCCCCATTGCTCTCAATGTAGTCTTTAACAACCCATTGTATCGCTCGATTTTCCCGGAGGCATGACAGGGGATGTGATATACCCACTCAGTGCCGTGCTCTTTGGCCCAGGTGTCTATGAGGTGGTTTCGGAAATGAGTCCCCTTGTCTGACTCGATCCTTTCTGGGGTGCCATGTCGCCATAAGACTTGCTTCTCAAGGCCCAGGATAGCGTTCCGGGCGGTGGCATGGGGCACGGGATATGTTCCCAGCCAGCCGGTGGTTGCTTGTCATATAGGACTCCATACAGCCGCCTTCCACCTCCGATGCTTTCCCACAATGCGACAGGACCCATCAGTGAACAGGGCATATTGCCTCTCACTTTCTGGCAGTTTATTATACAGTGGGGCCTCTTCAGCACGCGTCACCTCCTCCTCTGGCGATATTCCAACATCTTTGCCTTCTGGCCAGTCCGTGATCACTTCCAAAATTCCCGGGCGCCTGGGGTTTCCTGGTCGACTTCGTTGTGTGATCAGTGCAACCCACTTACTCCAGGTGGCATCAGTTGCATGATGTGTAGAAGGGAACCTTCCCTTTGAACACCCAGCCCAGCACCGGCAGTCGGGGTGCTAACAGGAGCTGTGCTTCAGTACCAACCGCTTCCGAGGCAGCTCGAACTCCTTCATATGCTGCCAGTATCTCCTTTTCAGTTGGAGTATAGCGGGCCTCAGATCCCCGATATCCCCGACTCCAAAACCCTAGGGGTCGGCCTCGGGTCTCCCCGGGTGCTTTCTGCCAGAGACTCCAGGTAGGGCCATTCTCCCCGGCTGCGGTGTAGAGCACATTTTTCTCATCTGGTCCTGCCCGGACCGGCCCAAGGGCTACTGCATGAACTGTCTCCCGTTTAATCTGTTCAAAGGCTTGTTGTTGCTCAGGGCCCCATTTGAAATCGTTCCTCTTCCGGGTCACTTGATAGAGAGGGCTTACAATCAGACTGTAATTTGGAATGTGCATTCTCCAAAAACCCACAACCCCTAAGAAAGCTTGCGTTTCCTGTTTACTAGTCGGTGGAGACGTAGCTGCTATTTTGTTGATCACATCCATTGGGATGTGACGACGTCCATCTTGCCATTTCATTCCTAAAAACTGGATCTCCTGTGCGGGTCCCTTCACCTTACTCTGTTTTATGGCAAAACCGGCTTTCAGAAGGATTTGGATTATTTTCTCCCCTTTCTCAAAAACTTCTTCTGCTGTGTTGCCCCACACGATGATGTCATCAATGTACTGCAGGTGTTCCGGAGCTTCACCCTGTTCCAGTGCAGTCTGGATCAGTCCATGGCAAATGGTGGGGCTGTGTTTCCACCCCTGGGCGGTCGATTCCAGGTGTACTGGACGCCCCTCCAAGCGAAAGCAAACTGCGGCCGGCACTCTGCTGCCAAAGGGATTGAGAAAAATGCATTAGCGATATCAGTTGTGGCGTACCACTTGGCTGCCTTTGACTCCAGTTCGTATTGAAGTTCCAGCATGCCTGGCACGGCCGCACTCAGCGGCGGCGTGACTTCATTCAGGCCACGATAGCCTACTGTTAGTCTCCGCTCTCCGTTAGACTTTCGCACTGGCCAAATGGGGCTGTTAAAGGGTGAGCGAGTCCTGCTGATCACCCCTTGGCTCTCCAGTCGACGAATCAGCGTATGGATGGGAATCAGGGAGTCTCGGCTGGTGCGATATTGCCGCCGGTGCACCGTTGTGGTAGCGATCGGCACCCGTTGTTCTTTGACCCTCAGCAACCCCACAACCGAAGGGTCCTCCGAGAGACCGGGCAAGGTGGACAACTGTTCAATTCCCTCCGTCTCCAAGGCAGCCATACCAAAGGCCCGCCGGTACCCCGTTGGGTCCTTGAAATACCCTCTCCGGAGATAACCTATGCCAAGGATGCATGGGGCCTCTGGGCCAGTCACAATGGGGTGTTTCTGCCACTCATTCCCAGTTAGGCTCACTTCAGCCTCCAATACAGTGAGCTGTTGGGATCCCCCTGTCACCCCAGAAATACAGATGGGTTCTGCCCCTTTATAGCTTGATGGCATTAGAGTACACTGTGCCCCGGTGTCCACTAGAGCCTTGTACTCCTGTGGGTCTGATGTGCCAGGCCATCGGATCCACACAGTCCAGTAAACCCGGTTGTCCCCTTCCTCCGCCTGGCTGGAGGCAGGGCCCCTCTAGTCCTGGTCAGAGTATTTGTTACTCACTTCTTGTAAAAATGACTTAGAGGTCCCTTCAAGAGGGTCAGAAGCCCTTCTACTTTGTCTGGAAACCGGAGCGGCATCTTTCCTGGAAGAATCCCCTTTTCTGGTTGTTTTTCCTTTCAATTCACGTACCCGTGCATCTAGGACCGAGGTGGGTTTTCTATCCCACTTCCTCATGTCCTCTCCGTGGTCACGCAGGTAAAACCACAGGGTACCCCGTGGTGTATACCTTCTATATTCTCTCTCTTGATCAGAGGAACGCTCACTCCTAATAGCTGAGATATTGGTCTGTACAGGTGGGGAGTAGGAGGTTTTGATCAGTTCGATCAGTTCTTCGGACTTTTCGGACAGTTTTTCCACAGCCGAGACACAGGCTCGTAGGGATGAAGAGAGATTTTCTTCATATTGCCGGAGTTGGCGAGCCATTTCATCCACTGTCGGTGCCTCTTCGTCTTTCCAAGTTAGTACTGCCAATGGGTTGGCATACGATGATGGTGCGCTCCGTACAAACTTCCGCCACATGGGTCATGTGCATTGAACTTCATCTGGATCTTTGGGTAATTGTAAACTGTCCAGGTCATAAAAAATCATCTCTAGCACGGCTAATTCCCTCAGGTACTGAATACCTCTTTCCATGGTGGTCCACTTGCCTGGGTGACATATAACGTCTTCCTTGAAGGGGTACCTTTCCTTCACACCTGACAGGAGTCGCCTCCAGAGGCTGAGGGCTTGTGTCCCTTTTCCAATCGCCTTGTCAATGCCCCCTTCCCTAGAAAGGGATCCCAGCTGCTTGGCTTCCCTACCCTCTAATTCCAGGCTACTAGCCCCATTGTCCCAGCAGCGGAGCAGCCAGGTGATAATGTGCTCACCTGGATGACGGCTGAAATCTTTTCGCATATCCCGCAGCTCACTCAGGGATAGAGATCGGGTGATTACCTCTGGTTCTGCCTCTTCCTCCTGTTCTCGTGATGGCCCTGGTTCATCTTCATCCTTCGCTACACGAGCTGATTTTTTTGTATATTTCTTCTTCTGTATAGGGGCGACTGATACCGGCACAGGTTGGTTCTCTGGTTCAGCCGCAGCACCTGTCGTGGGGGTCGGAGTAGCCGCAGCGCCTGTCGCAGGGGTCGGAGTAGCTGCAGCGCCTGTTGCAGGGGTCGGAGTAGCCGCAGTGCCTGTCGCAGGGGTTGGAGTAGCCGCAGTGTCTGTTGTCGGGGCTGGAGTAGCCGCCTTGCCTGTCGCTAGGGTTGCAGTAGCTGCAGTGTCTGTTGTGGGGGCTGGAGTAGCTGCAGTATCTGTCGGTCTGTTTTCCCTCCCTTCCCCCTGAGGGTGCTGCACAGTATCGAGCAGTGTTTGGTAGATACTAGCCAGGGCCCAGCACAGTGCGATAAGTTGTGCCTCTTTGGAATCGCCACAGCATTTTCCTTTCAGATAATCTATCATTTTATCAGGGTCCTGTAGTTGTTCGGGAGTGAAGTTCCAAACCATTGGAGGTGAGAAGTTCTCTAGATACCTGCCCATATTCTCCCACATGCCTTGCCACCCATGGTTATTAAGCCTCGGGGCAGATTTCCGAAAGGTATTCTTAAACAGTTGTTTAACCTTAAACAAGGCCTGGAACACATTCAGGAGACATAACAATAGGAACATGCTGGTTTGAACATCCCAAGGATATTCAAAATTCTCAAGAGCCACTGTAATTTGCCTGGAGGAGAAGGGGAAGGTGAAGAAATGTGTCTCCCCTGTGGCTTGGCTCTCCGATGAGAAAAGGTCCAAGGTGTAATTATTAATAGTTTCTGATAGACGGCTCCCGAAGTACGGAGGTGACGGCAATGCTGAGTACAAATACCAGATTAGTTCCACGACCAGCAATTCTATCGTATCATAAGCCAGTGTTACAAAGTAGAACACCATGATAACTCTGGCCCAGTTCCCACGGGTGATAAACAGCACAGCAGGGAGCATATACTGCAAGTAAGGTATCACATAACGCACCTTTAAGAACAAGTGCACCAACTTTGAGAGCAAATACATCAACATTGTGACCAGCAACTATTGAACTAATATAATGAATGTTTATAACAAATTTGTTCTAACACATTCCAGTCAGATTTGTCGTTATCTCAACCCGTCGAGCCCCACGTTGGGCGCCAAAAAGGACTGTCGTGGTTTCACCCCAGCCGGCAGCTAAGCACCACGCAGCCGCTCGTTCACTGCCCCCCCACCCCTGGGATGGGGGAGAGAATCAGGAAAAAAAAAAACCTCGTGAGTTGAGATAAAGACAGTTTAATAGGACAGAAAGGAAGGAAAAACAATGATAATGATAATAATAATAATATGACAATAGCAATACTAAAAGAATTAAACTATACAAAGCAAGTGGTGCACAATGCAATTGCTCACCACTCGTTGACCGATGCCCAGTTAGTTCCCGAGCCGCGATCCGCCCCTCCCGGCCAACTCCCCCCTGTTTATATACTGGGCATGAGGTTCCATGGCATGGAATAGCCCTTTGGCTAGTTGGGGTCAGCTGCCCTGGCCATGCTCCCTCCCAGCTTCTTGCACACCTGCTTGCTGGCAGAGCATGGGAGACTGGAAAGTCCTTGGCTTAAGATAAGCGCTCCTTAGCAACAACTAAACCATCAGCGTGTTATCAACATCATTCTCACCCTAAATCCAAAACCCAGCACTGTAGCAGCTACTAAGAAGAAAATTAACTCTGTCCCAGCCGAAACCAGGACAGTCTTATGATGGGTTACTTTTGTCACACCAGAGATTACCTTCATTCTAGTCTGTAGCTGGAAACTTCATATGCATTATTTACTGCCCAGTATACACTTGAAAAGTTGAGCTGGAGAAACAATTTTTTGGGAGGGCACCTCCACATTGAATACAAAGGGAGTAGAAATGAGGCTGTTCAGGCTGTGTTAGAAGAACGTGGTAGAGACTGCAAACAGTTCTGAGTCCCAGAGAGGCTTGCTTGGGAGGTAAGTTTGACTTTAAAGTGTCAGTTTTAAACTTGTTACGAAGACTGAGAAGAGATTAATAGAGGACTGCTAACGTCTTGGCAAGTGTTTGTATGGGCAAGGGATGCTTGATGCTGCCATGTTTTGGACTACTGTAAAGCCTTGTCCTCATGTGGAAACCCTGTGGAACAGTAAAATGCTGTTGCTCGCTTGCAGCCTGTTACTCTGCTTCCAGCAGGCATTTGGTTTCTCAGTTTTTTCATTTCAGTAATACAGTAAAATGAACTAGGTATTTCCCTTAATGTTTTGCCTGGATGCTTAAAGCAGGCAGATAACATTTACCTAGGAAGTGCATTTGTTAACTTATTTTGTGAACAGCAGAACTATGAAGACTGATTTCCCATGATGTTGTCTTGTCCAGCCATACCACAGTTCCCTTAACTTCATCCTTTCTTCTGGCATTTCCTACCCTTGCTCATACCATAGCATCTTCGGTCTTCCCTCTCTCCATCTCCTCTCTGTTCTTAAGTCATGTGCTGTATCAGCAGTTAATAGATTTGTCATTTCTACTAATTTGCTGGACAAGCCAAATTTAGTATCTTGGTTCCTGGGGGACCAAGTAAATGGACATGACTTGACTTGGCCAGGCCGTATAGTCTCCGGACTGCTTGTTGGAATCTAATAACTTTTGAAATCTGTTTCTGTCAAATATGATCAAAATCATCTACTGGTGTCCTGGTTTTGGCTGGGACAGAGTTAACTCTCTTCTTAGTACCTGGTACAGTGCTGGGTTTTGGATTTAGGGTGAGAACGATGTTGATAACACGCTGATGGTTTAGTTGTTGCTAAGGAGCGCTTATCTTAAGCCAAGGACTTTCCAGTTTCCCATGCTCTGCCAGCAAGCAGGTGTGCAAGAAGCTGGGAGGGAGCATGGCCAGGGCAGCTGACCCCAACTAGCCAAAGGGCTATTCCATGCCATGGAACCTCATGCCCAGTATATAAACTGGGGGGAGCTGGCCGGGAGGGGTGGATCGCTGCTGGGGCATCAGTCAGCGGGTGGTGAGCAATTGCATTGTGCATCACTGGGGTTTTTTCCTTTTTTTTTCCCCTCCTTTTTTTTTTTTTGTTATATTCCTTTTCATTATTATTATTATATTTCATTATTATTATTGTTAGTATTATATTTTACTTTAGTTATTAAACCGTTCTTATCTCAACCCACGAGTTTTACCTTCTTTCCCGATTCTCCTCCCCATCCCACTGGGAGTGGGGGGGAGTGAGGGAGTGGCTGTGTGGTGCTTGGCTGCTGGCTGGGGTTAAACCACGACACAGTCTCACTTCTGAACTCCCCCCATTAAGAGCAAGTGCATCCCCTCCAAAAAACATCTTCTGGAATTTTCTCACTCTGTCATAATCAAATCCACATTTGGTGTCTAACAGGTCATGATGGCAATGACTGTGCAAAGAAGTTCACAGCAAGATAGTAAGGCATAGTGCTCTGTAACACTGAACTAGCACAAGATTTTATTCTTCCGTATTTTCAAAGACAACTTTAAACGTAACAAACTAATTAGACTTTCTTCCATCCTGTTTTGACTCTTGAATGAATCAGGGAGAAGCATAACCCAGAGATGTCTGCATGTTTAATCTACGAATGTTTATCACATGCTTTGTGCTCCCTGGACAGAAGGTATTATGGAAGGTATTATCATCTGTGCCAAACTTAAAAACCTCCTGGCTGCCATCAGAAGTACAAATCATCCAGCACAAGCTGGGTATGCAACCTCTGCCAGGAGCAGAAGGGACATTGCAGTGCACTTGGCTGATTTCTCAGGAACAAGGTAACTCGAAAATGCAGCTTTATTTCCTTTACAACAGTCTTTACAGAGGCTCAGAGATGGCTGCTGCCAAATATTTCTAGATTTTTCTTCCATTTCCCCTGTCCCAGCTGCTCACACACCTTTGCTGAGTTGATACAACCACTAGTTCCTGGAATCTTTATTTTTCTCCCTGACTGACCCCATGCCTCTGTTTGCCTCACATTTACTGTGTTCTAAAATTACCACTCATTATTTGATTCTCTTTGTGTGGATCTTTGGTCATAACTAGAGGGTGTAAACCTACCAAAAGTAATCAACATTTTATTCTACACACACTTCTGAATGAACATGAGTAGTCTCTAATTAGACAACAAAAATACCGTTCTAATCACTATTTATCTTGTAAATTACAACTCCATGGAAACATTTTCTTTGCACCATCTGGCTTTATGTATATTTTTAATGAGTTGATGAGTATTTATATACTTTACAAGGAACAGACAGTAAAGCGTTTGTTACATTAGGAAGTGAAATAAAGATTTTTCAAAACTGAATTTATATACAGTTCATTGCATTGAACATTTTCAATTTTGCCAAAAAAACCATGACAGTCAGTTTTGGTGGAGGCTTCACAGGACTCATTTTACTCAATGAACATCTGTTAAGCTGCACATTTTTCCTAGTGATGCTGGTTGAACTAAACCCCTGTGTAGAAATGAAAGCACATCTTCATTACAAACAGCACCTTAACTGATACTTTTGTCCTTATGATTTCAGTATTATAATTGTAATATTAAAATAACCAGTACAGATTTTTGCTAATGAACAGTATCACTCAGATACAGGGAGGAAGATGCTATTAAAATACAAAGAGTTTCAGGAACTAGCAATCGTTTGCACTCTGCAGGTGATGAGAAAATGAGAGGATCTGGAAATACTTGAAATAAAGAAAACCTTTTTGAAATGAATGAGCAAATGTGAATAACACCTTTGCATGCCTGCCTTTGGTCTTCCTAAAATGCCTGTCACTGTCTCTAAAAAAACCACAATTTATTGGTTTTGTATATACAAAAATTAAAAGCAGCACTAAATTTTTAACTCAAAGCCCCTTGAAGTTAAAAGAAATCTTATTACTGACTTAATGGCTGCATCTGATTTTATATGAGCTAGGTGTTAACAGCTGGCACTATGCCACTGAAAGTAGTAATTCTTCATATTTTTGAGAAGCCTAAAACATCATCCTTAAATCATCCCAAGGGAGAGGCTTAAAAAGAGGCTTATTGGAAAAGATATATTGCTAAATTTTGACTTTGTAAAGTGATGATGTAAATGATGTCTAACTATTGGGCATTAAAAGCTGTCAAAGCAAGGGTTTGTTGTATGGACAGAAAGAGCCATATCAGTAGGTGCTTTTTACTTAGAAAAAGTTGCTGCTAATGTTGCAAAGTTAATTCCTAAAATCAACAAGAAAATCCCAGCTGGTCTGCACTGGCTAGTGAAGGATTTATTTAGTAACCAGAAGAACAATATGAGTAAAACAGGTGCAGCTGAAACCAAAAGAGAGAATATTACATGACCACTATGTACTAGACACTATTTCTGTGGTCACCTGGTCATTGACTCTAGTTTCTTCCCACTTACAATATCACACATTAGTCTGCTCAGTTATCGTCCCATATCTCTCAGCTCCTCCTTCTCTCGTCACTCTGTACCTTTCAGCATCTGGATTCTTACTGGAAGTGAAAATCCTGTTCTTGGAGATCACACTGATAATATTGGATAGAACAAATCTCAAGATAGTTTGTTCCTTCCAGTTGCTTTCTAGCATTAATGTCTACTCTAGCACTTAAGCAGCATGTTTGTATTCAGCATGGTTTTAAGGATGATTTGATCTTAAGAAATTCCTGTCCCCCTTTGCTCCTGGCCACTGGTTTCCATATTTTGCTCCCTCAGTAATGATACAGTGCCTGTTTGTGAGGCTGCCCTGTCAATAGGTCCCTGAAATGATATGAGTTAAACATGACCTTTTTTTTTGACTGTTGTTTTTAAGTCAGATCCTTTCAGGGATCCAGGTCACAGCTCCACCTGACACTTGTTTTTAGTGGCATAATTGGGAATGGCAAACTTTCACTGGAAGGTGTCGTGGTTTAACCCCAGCCAGCAGCTAAGCACCACGCAGCCGCTTCCCCCTCCCCCCTCCCAGTGGGGTGAGGAGGAGGAAAGGGAAAAAAAAAAAAAAGGTAAAACTCGTGGGTTGAGATAAGAACAGTTTAATAACTAAAGTAAAATAAAATATACTACTAACTAAGAATAATAATAGAATAATAATAATTGTAATGAAGAGGAATATAACAAAAAAAGAAATAACACCCAAGAAAAGACAAGTGATGCACAATGCAATTGCTCACCATCCGTTGACCGATGCCCCAGCAGCAATCCACCCCTCCTGGCCAACTCCCCCCAGTTTATATACTGGGCATGAGGTTCCATGGCATGGAATAGCCCTTTGGCTAGTTGGGGTCAGCTGCCCTGGCCATGCTCCCTCCCAGCTTCTTGCACACCTGCTTGCTGGCAGAGCATGGGAAACTGGAAAGTCCTTGGCTTAAGATAAGCGCTCCTTAGCAACAACTAAACCATCAGCGTGTTATCAACATCATTCTCACCCTAAATCCAAAACCCAGCACTGTACCAGCTACTAAGAAGAAAATTAACTCTATCCCAGCTAAAACCAGGACAGAAGGGAATGGAAGACACAGGCAGGAATGTAAACAAGCTCAACTGGTGAAACCACTGGATGGTGAAGCTGTACCAGAGTCAGCAGCCTCCTTCCAGATTGTTTCTTCCAGAAAACAACTTCTGTATTCTTGCTATCAATTTCAAAACACGCACATGCTATTAACTTAATCATCCTTCAAGGAGAAAAATCTGCCCAACAGTATCTGGTCATGATGCTGTGACAGTAGCACTAGGATTCGTCCACTACATCTTAAGTTTCAGAGCCTGGCATATCTATTAGGTTGACATTTTTACAACTTCTTGCTTTAATCAGCTGTATGTCATGCTCATGACGTTCAAGTTACAATACATTTGTTGATAGTTAATAGCAGGCGACCTCCTGCTTCAGGTGTTAAAGTTACTCTTTGCTTGACCTGTTGTCCCAACAGACATTTGCGCTCGGTTTGTTAATCACTTTTTCTGCTGGCATCACCGAGGTAAGCCCTGCTCCCACAGTGAAGTAAATCATGGCAACTGCAACAACCACAACACAAAATAAGAGTCTAAGATTCCTGCCTTTGCTATTTTCCCTTTTATTTCAACTTCCTGGTGGGCTAGCAGCAGTTCAAAAAACCTAGCTACTTTTGAAGTCTACTGCATTTAGTAAAGATAACTTAGACTCATCAGCAACTGTTAATAGAAATTCTGCCAGATATTGGCTTAAGAATAAACAAGGATGCGTTACAAGGTCAATTTACTGCAAGCCAAACAAAAATTATTTATAGACTACAGCCTGGGCTTTTGCATTATTGCTTCTTAACAGAACGTTTCAAAGATTTAGGCCCTCAGCTCTCAGGCTGGATGCCGCTGGCATTGGGATGGGGGGAGGAAGGGGAGTCCGTACCCAGTGAGATGCCCAGTGACAACCCAAATGAAGCATGCATTGCATCAGCCAGTGCCAAAACACAGGGTCAGCGGTTACAGCCCTTTGAACTCCTGATAAAGCCACATATGACTCAGAAATATTTTTCAAATACAGCTTGGTACTGTAAAATAAATTGCAGGTAAGAAGGTTGTAACATGGTACATTAGGAACTCCTAGGTGGAGATCCAACAAGCCAAGTGGTCCCCACTAACACACCAGCTCTCAGTCGTGTAGAAGGAATCAACACCAATGAAACCCGGTGCTGAAATGTGTCTTGTTTGCTATCCTTTTCATTCAAATTTTGGTTTTGTCTATTAGTGTTGCACTGGTGTAAAATAAAAAATAATTGGCTCAAAATTCAGTTATAGGCATTCTTAATTTGATTCACACTGAGCTTATTAGTTTAGGTTCGTGATAAAGAATCAGAACTGAAATTAGTAATGAAAACTATATTTGTTTTGTCCTGGTTTCAGCTAGGATAGAGTTAATTTTCTTCCCAGTAGCTGGTATAGTGCAGTGTTTTGGATTTAGTGTGAGAATGATGTTGATTGATAACACACTGATGTTTTCAGTTGTTGCTAAGTAGTGTTTATCCTAAGTCAAGGATTTTTCAGCTTCTCATGCCCAGCCAGCAAGAAGGCTGGAGGGCACAAGAAGCTGGGAGGGGACACAGCCAGGACAGCTGACCCAAACTGGCCAAAGGGCTGTTCCATACCATATGGCATCCTGCCCAGTATATAAACTGGGGGGAGTTGGCCGGGAGGGGCGGATCGCGGCTCGGGAACTAACTGGGCATCGGTCGGTGAGTGGTGAGCAATTGCATTGTGCATCACTTGCTTTGTATAGTCTAATTCTTTGAGTATTATTATTGTCATATTATTATTATTGTCATCATCATCATTATTTTTCCTTCCTTTCTGTCCTATTAAACTGTCTTTATCTCAACCCATGAGGTTTTTTTTTCGATTCTCTCCCCCATCCCACTGGGTGGGGGAATGAGTGAGCAGCTGCATGGTGTTTAGTTGCCAGCTGGGGTTAAACCACGACAAAACTATATTTGTTTGAAATTACACCACTCAATTTGTGCAAACACCTGAGTTTCTAAGTCAGAAAAGTGACTGCCAAATATAAGGAATTTCATAGTACACCACATCCTAGTAAAAATGAAATCGATCAACAAAATTAAAAATTCTTATTAACCTACAAGTGATCCTAATTTGATTGCTTTTGTAATAAAAAACAGAAAAGTGGGTAAATCAATCAATAATATAGTTAGCTACTGCTTTTAAAAAGTGATTTTCACAAAACTGAAAATAATGATGAGTCCTTTGAGGCCCTTGAGGAAAGGACCCAAACCAAAAAAAATATAAATAATTAGGAGTTGCTAACAAACATTCAATCAATTAACACTTAAAATGCAATCAGGACAAAACCCAAACGTAGTTAAAACGCCATACTAGTGTAGTGGGAAAGTGAAAATAATTGTAACAGCCCAAACAGTGCATTGTATTGATAAGAAAGGAGAAGATAATATTGCTTTGTTAATTAAATCTAGGAATTAAAGAAAATATATGTGATGATGAGAAATTTTTGCCAACAGAAACAGGGAATTGAATGTAGGTGCAAGGCAAATTCTAACAGTGATATTACAAGAGAGAAATGTAAGAATTGTTAACAATGCTTTAAAAAATGTGTTTAATAAATATCTTTGTATTCTGGGGAAATAGGTAAATATTATCATATAGGACAAAGAGTAAATACTTTCCCTTAACAGTGTACTTTAGAGAAATTTAAAAAGCAGTAGTAAAGGTAGGTAATTTGTATCAGTAAGCCAGAATAACTCGCATACAGGTTTTTAAAAGAGCTTTTTGGAACCTCTTTTTGATCTCTAATTATGATTCTCAATAAATCTTGGGAGTTCTAAAGAACTGGAAGAAAGCTAATATAGTGACTATGTTAAAAGAAGGTAAAAGGGATTACCCAGGTGTGCTGGTTTTGCTGGGACAGAGTTAATTTTCTTCACAGTAGCTAGTATGGGGCTAGGTTTTGGATTTGTGCTGGAAACAGTGTTGATAACACAGAGATGTTTTAGTTATTGCTGAGCTGTGCTTACACAGAGTCAAGGCCTTTGCTGCTCCTCACCCCACCCCACCAGCGAGGAGGCTGGGGGTGGGCAAGGAGCTGGGAGGGGACACAGCCGGGACAGCTGACCCCAACTGCCCAAAGGGATATTCCAGACCATAGGACGTCATGCTCAGCATAGAAAGCTGGGGGAAGAAGGGGGGGGGGAGAAATGTTCGGAGTGATGGCGTTTGTCTTCCCAAGTAACCATTAGGCATGATGGAGCCCTGCTTTCCTGGAGATGGCTGAACACCTGCCTGCCCATGGGAAGTGGTGAATGAATTCCTTGTTTTGCTTTGCTTGCATGCGCGGCTTTTGCTTTCCCTATTAAACTGTCCTTATCTCAACCCATGAGTTTTCTCACTTTTACCCTTCTGATTCTCTCCCCCACCCCACTGGGTGGGGGGAGTGAGCAAGCGGCTGTGTGGTGCTTAGTTGCTGGCTGGGGTTAAACCATGACACCAGGTTAATTACATGCCTGTCATCTTGATTGTAATCCTCAGCAAAATATCCGAGTGGCTCATATAGGACTAAATTAATAAAGATTTGAGTATAATTACTCCTCAGAAAAGACATTTCCAGAAAACAGCTCTTGTAATGCTATTGTGGTATCTCTTCTTCATGCAAATGCTTATTTGATAAAAGTAACAACAGTGATGTTATATCCTTAAGCTTTGGTTTGGCATTTGACCTGGTACAGCAAAACATTTTAATTAAAAAAACTAGAAAGATAAAAAAATCAGAACATCACACAGTAAGTGGACTGTGAGGCAGGCCTCAAAACACAGAAGAGGAACAATCGGCAAACACTTGTGTGAGTGATTCAGATCCTCTGGGGATCAGTTTTGTCCGTCTGCTATTCTTTTTTATCAATGATCTTGAAGAAGCTATACTGAATTATCACTAAGTCACATTAGCAGATTATGCAAGAATTGGGGGTGTGGGAAATAATGGAGTGAATTACAAAGTGACTTGGAGCTCTTGGTAAACAAGGTGCACCTAAATATATATATATTTTAATATATTTATATAAATATTTTATTTACATCTTAGATACATATTATATATATTATTTTTAAAATATATATATCAATATGGCCAAATGCAATATCATAATTGTGGACTAAAAAGTATAGGCCATCCTTGCATCTTAAGCACCTTTATTCTTTAATAAAATATGCTACCTGGAAACATATATGGGATTTAGCCTTGATAAGTAGTTTTGAGTTTTTGGCGTGCCACGCTCAAAAGGACTAAAGGTTTGAAAAGATGCCTCATTGACAGCAGAGCCGAGGGACTCCATTTACTCGGTTTAAAGTCAAGACTGTTGAGAGCTCCATGTGCTCACCTGAGCTTAGTCGATGAGTATATATATATATGAAGATATATTCCTGGGGGGCTGCACTACCAATCAGACAAGGTCTTGTGGCTAAAAATGAAATCAAGCAGACTTAAGGTTGTAAATAAGGTACTTTTTAAGAAAAGAATAATAATTTAAGAGAGTGTACTACCCAGCCCCTGGGTTACGCCACGGCGGGCACCAGCCAGCCGGCCCTCCTCCCCTCCGCCCCGCCCGGAGCGTTGGATTAACCGCCCTCCACAGCCCCGGATAACGGTTAGTAACAATCAACAACAACCGGCACCGCCCGCACTCCCTGAGGCTGAGGGGGTTGCGTCCCCGGGGCACCCCATCCCCACCTCCTGCCCCGCGGGGGGCTCCTCCTGCCCGCGGCCCTTTCCGGTCGTCCCCCCCGCCTGCCGCTGCCACATCCTCCGCTGACATCAGCCCGTGCCGCCATATTGGAGGAGAAGCCACCTCCGCCAGCTCGGCCGCCGCAGGGGGGGGACGCCGGCTCCTACCGCCACTGCCTCTACCTCCCCTGCCGCGGCCGGGCCCCGCTCCCCATGACTCCCCCCGGCCGGCCGCTGCCCCGGTGCGGATAGGACGGAGGCAGGAGCGGCTCCCGTCCCTTCTCCTCCTCCCCCTCCCGAGCTGTCGCCAAGCCCCTCTCCCCGTGGCGGGCCTTTGCCCTCCCGCCGCCTTCAGCCATGACTTCCCTGACCCAGCGCAGCTCCGGCCTGGTGCAGCGCCGGACTGAGGCCTCCCGCAGTGCCGCCGCCGACAAGGAGCGGGGGGCGGGGGGCGGCCCGGAGGATGAAGGCCGCCGGGATGAGCCCGGCGATGACGAGAAGGGCGACTCCAAGGAAACGCGGCTCACCCTCATGGAAGAGGTGCTGCTCCTAGGTCTCAAGGACCGTGAGGTGCGGCGGGGCTGGGGCGGGCCGAGGTGAGGGGCGTTGGGCAGAGGGTGGCTGAGGAGTCCCAGTGGTGCTGGGGGCCCTGGGGAGAGGGTGCCTGAGGGGACACCGGTTATTCGGGGGCTTATGGAGGTCGTTGATGGGGAAGGGGAGCCTAAATGGCGCTAGGGTGCGGGTGGGATGGGGGCAAGGACGCTGCTGGGTGAGCGTTGCTGTGGGTTTGGGGCAGAGGCGTTGCTGGGGACGGGGACTGTGATGTTGCTAGGGGTAGGGGCGCATGCTGGAACAGGCTCGGGATTTTGGAGGAGGTGGGGAAGGTGCTTGGATGTTGGGCAAAAGGGAACCTGGCAGAGATTTCGGATCGCCCTTTGGATGCAGGGTTTGCAGAGAGGCTCTAATATTTGTAGCATCTCAAGGAAGGCAGCGTAGGGCTTGGGGGAAGACGGGGACCTGGAGCCTCTGACCACATTGGTGGTTGACTTGGAGGCCTTGGTTAGACCGGTGATATTTATACTCATACTTACCCGTAGCTCTAACATGGGAGACTTGTCTACTCCTATGTATTTTGTCAGACACAACTATATGGTACTTATGGGGTTCTCAGGTGCTTTAGGATGCTTAGCAGCCCTTTTTAATAAGACTGCAGACTAACGCATGTTAAAAATGTCTTAAACTTCGGGGAGACACGTTTGACAGAAATGGGCCTTGAATAATGAGAAGTGTGTCAAAATGAGGAAATGGTGTTATTATGTAATTCTGTGTTTTTACTGAATTTATAGTTTAATTGGGTGTCATGATACTGTGAATAACAGTCATTGAGGAAGGTATACTTCTACCAGTGTGCTGGATTTTTTCTTTCATTTGAAAGAGGTAATCAATATAAAAAGCATGCACACTGCAGAAAGTCAGTCCTGTCAGTTTAGTTTGATGTGATGTATGGTGAAGCATAATATGCCTTTATTTTAGACATGCCTTTATTTTAGACATGCGTTATAATATGAATTTAATTAAGCAACCTGCTTTTTTTTTTTTTTTTGTGATAATTAAACTAATGAAGCCAGTTCATTGATTTGGGTGGAAGTCTCTTAAAACCGTGCGTGTTCATGAGCACAGAATAATGGAGGGGGGAAAGCCGCTCAGTTATATGTTCTTTGACTGTACGTTGCATCTAAAATAAATTTGCTGGTTGATAATGAATAGATTAAAGAGTGGTTTTCCTAGTTAACATTTGTTTTTTAACGCGTGTGGGTATATCTGTATATATACCTGCCTGTCGTGGTTTAACTCCAGCTGGCAACTAAGCACCACGCAGCCGCTCGCTCACTCCCCCCACCCAGTGGGATGGGGGAGAGAATCGAAAAAAAAAAAACCTCGTGGGTTGAGATAAAGACAGTTTAATAGGACAGAAAGGAAGGAAAAATAATGATGATGATGATAATAATGATATGACAATAATAATACTAAAAGAATTAGACTATACAAAACCAGTGATGCACAAGGCAATTGCTCACCACCCGCTGACCGATGCCCGAGCAGCGATCCGCCCCTCCCGGCCAACTCCCCCCAGTTTATATACTGGGCATGAGGTTCCATGGTATGGAACAGCCCTTTGGCCAGTTTGGGTCAGCTGTCCTGGCGGTGTCCCCTCCCAGCTTCTTGTGCCCCTCCAGCCTTCTTGCTGGCTGGGCATGAGAAGCTGAAAAATCCTTGACTTAGGATAAACACTATTTAACACACTGATGTTTTCAGTTGTTGCTATCAACATTATTTTCCTACTAAATCCAAAACACTGCACTATACCAGCTACTGGGAAGAAAATTAACTCTATCCTAGCCGAAACCAAGACACTGCCACAATAACATATTTTATTTCTTTCTCAGATTGCGTATTTTGGGCCATATTCTTGTAATCCCATTTTTTTTCAGATGGACCTTGCCATGGAATCCTAATAAAGTCAGTAGATATTCAGTGTTGTATTCTTCCACCTGTTGAATCTGAAGACTTGTGCGTATGCGCATTTCTCTTTCTACGTACCTGAATAGTTGCAGGAAAGTAAGTTAGGCATGACAAGACAGATATCTGGCAGGATTGCCTAGGAGGTCTTGCACTGAGGAAGGTGGGATAGACTGGGTGATCTTTCAGCCCTTTTTTTCCCCCATGATTGTGTGCTAAATCTTCTGAATTTGTGGGCATTAGGCTGTAAAGATTTCAAGGCAGGGAATGTTCTGTCTGCCTAGAAAGAATATATGGTGCAAGTATTCCTAGTATATCAAAAGTTAATAATTAACGTTGGGCCTAAAAATGCATCAAAATTGTAAATCATCTAACTTTGCTAAGTGCAGCAGTGGTAAACACTGCAGATAATCTAATATTTCTTTGTATGGAAAAAGGAACTAAGTGATTACAGTGGCACAGATATTCATGACTCCCTTGAGATTTTGCAGTTGAGATGTCAGACAAAAAGAATGATAATGTCATCTCTAGGGTAGGGGGCTTATGTGCACAAACTGCAGCATACACCGTGTCTGAGCTTTGTTAGAAATGAATCACTAGGGTTTGTATTTTGGTTTTGTGTCTGCTTGTACCCTTCTCTCTTACACTATGTAAACCACTTTGTCTCCACAGTTTTTCCCCTTTTAAAACTGAAAATAAAACTGTAGATTCATTTTCAAAGATTATTTTGTTGTTGTTGTTGTTCTCTATTGTTCTAATGATAAGTAAGCAAAACTTAGGTACTTTTTGCATCTGGAAATGCTTTTTATAAAGTTTTTACTTCCAATAGAATTGATTTCCCGTGACATTTGTGTGAGATTTTGTCATGACAGCAAGCAGAGAAAAGCAATATAGGGTCTGTAAAGTATAATTGTGAAACTACACGAAGTGTAAGGGAAAGGCAAAGGCAGATATGTGAGCTATAAGCTCAATTGAAAGCCAGTAAATTTAAAGCTGATAACATCCATCCTTTTTATTGCAACAGAATAAAATAATTTAGTGTTGAGTTTAAAATAAATAAATAAAATAAAGGAGTCTGAATTGGCCTAAGAACATGTTTCCCCAAAAATAGCTTCTTTCTCAGAAAAGTCACTGATAACTGCATTGATAACTTAGCTTTGAGGGGTTTTTTGCGTAATGTTATTTCTAATATTAAACGCTTGTGAATATGGCTTAACACTATGTAAATTGTATTAAAAAAAAAGCCTCACATGTAAGGAGCTACCATTTATAATTTTTAAGTGTAGATGGCAGAACCTTTACTCATAGGAGAGAGTTTTTCAGGAAGATTCAGACATTGATGGATTGATGAGTTTAGCGTTTCTAGGAGATTGTTAGATATTTATGTGAATCCTGCTTTCAGGATAGTGCAATGATTGTAACGACCACAGTAAAACTTTTGAGTTGTTGCCTGGTTGTTGCTGCAGTATGGGTTCAGTGATGGGAATGTCCAGCTGCCCTAAAACAAACACAGCACACCTCAATCCCATTCTTAATGCTTGAACACAATTAACTGCATTTGTGCGTGCTTCCTGGACGTGGTCCTTTTTTTTTTTTCTTTTTCTTTTTCTTTCCTGTTTGGCCTAATTAAAATGTAGTTTATGTATGTGGGCTGGTTGCTCTTTTTTCCACCAATGGTTCCTCTTCTGTTTGTATCTTCTGTGTATACACAACTATTTCTGTATTCCAAGGTCAAGATAGGTTTTAAGGACTATGTGCTAAAATATGCACATGCTTGCATAATATGACAGATGCGGTGTCCTTGGAGGAGCAGGTAATATACTGGAACAAAAGGAGCATCACAAGAACACCTACAACTTATTTGGAAACCCTTCAGAAACATGACTGGGAAAGGGAATCATGTTCATCCATTTAGAATAAAGCAATAGCCTGTTGCTATAGGAATAAAAAATACTTACTGAAATAAAATACTTTGCTGTATTAGGTTAAAAATAGTATTGCAGTAGGATAGGTCAAAGCCACAGCAAAAGGGAGGTTATTCTGTAGAACTACTGAAGCATCTGAGGTCATCACTCCCAAAAGAAGGGAGTGATAAATATTAAGTTAGCTTATTTAAAAATGACAGCTAAGAGATGAGTACAGGCCAGTTTGTTCATTACAGCTCTTCCAGACATCTTGTAACTCAGTCCCATAGAAAACTGAGAGGTTGCTAGGTGGCTGTGCTCTATAACTGTCACTCCATTTAAGTTTTTTGTACATGTAGGGGTTTTTATGGTTGGTTTGGTTTTTTTTTTCCTTTTTGGAGTTCTCTCTCAGTACAAGTTGGGAATCTATTAAAATACAGCAATGCACACAGCTGCTCCTGTCCTCTATACAATGTGCCACAACTAAACAAATTGAAGCAGCTATAGAGACACAGCACCTACTTCTGTAGTTCAGATAATTATATTTAGTAAGATTAAAATACATATTTGATCTGTAACTAATTCCTTATTTGCTGAAAGAAAACTCACATAAAATATGCTGAAATAATCGTCATGTACTGCAGTCTGCTGCAACAGTAAATATTTCTGGTTTTATTTACACTTTCATTGGTGAAGACTAAAATGTCATTTGTGAGAGTGAAGTAATGTTAAATCACATTGTTAGGTACAGAAGTTGTCTTGGACCTTTGCTACTCATGTTTGGCTTTCAGAAACTTCATTTATTACTGAAGATTTAGTGTTACAGCATAGCTTTTTGTCCAAATAGTTCATGTGAAGGTCTCCAGCTTATGATACTTTTCATTGTACTGAAATAAGTTATTAGGGAGCTAGTTTGCCTACTTCAGATGTGCTGTTTTGTGTTGATCAGATTAGTGCTAAAATGTAGTTTCTTTATTCTTCTTACAAATCTGAGTAGCTGGATTTGTTACTGAATTTTACATTTTAATCCTAAAGAGATTTTTCTGAAAGGTGAAATAGGAATTTTGAAAACATTCAAAATATGGGTTGCATTTTTCCTGATCTTATGAATTTCACAAAGCCAAATCTTATTATCATGCAGAAGTCTGGGATTTTTTGCCTGTGTAACAAATGATTGAGTTTTCAAAAGCCATCTTCGTATCTTTTTAGTATCTTTTTCTTTTTTTTTTTTTTCCTCCCCCCCCCCCCCAAAGTTTCAGCAACAGCCTGAATGTCAACTCAAAAGCTCCCAAATTTTGCTGGAAAATTTGAGACAAATGAGTGAAACATGAAGAGGCATCTACTGGGAATTCGCATTTCAGTTGAAGAACGATGTATGAATGTGTTGAAACCTTGACAAAGGCGTGCTTTTTCTCAAATCATAGAATCATTTAGGTTGGAAAAGACCCTTAAGATCATCAAGTCCAACCATAAACCTAACACTGCCAAGTCCACCACTAAACCATGTCCCTAAGTGCCACGTCTACGCATCTTTTAAATATCTCCAGGGATGGTGACTCAACCACTTCCCTGAGCAAAATGTTCAGGGCCTAATAACAACAAAGTATGTAATGTCTGTGATGAAAAATTCTTTCTTTCATAGTTGCCTACCTTTTTGGTCCTTTTTTTATTTCATGTCCATACATAAATTACAGGCTAGCAGAAGATAGGAGGTGTGGGAGGAGTACCCAAATTCTGTGTGCTACAAGATGCAGTAAAGTGCCTCTTTACTGTGCTGCTGAGTAAATCCTGCTTTTGGGCTCTTTGGAGGACAACATGCTGATTTGGAAGCAGCACTTTGGATACAAGTTGACTGTGTTGAAATGGTGTTTATATTTCGTGGTTCTGCATGCAGCTAGTGTGGTTATCCCTGCTCTTACAGCATGGCTAATCTGTAATCTATATTATTTATTCATGGATAACTTCGAGTATAGTGTAGTCCCTTCTTTCATGTCAAGCTGTCTAGTGTAGGACAAAGGCAAAAACATTGTTAAAGCCTTTCTAGTGATACTTCTCAGTTTTTCTAAGCGCTCCTAAAAAACAAAGCTGTAACTCTTTTTTCCTCTCCTGTAGCAAGCTGTTTTTATTAAAAATTTTGCATGAAGTATATCTGAGAAAGTATTGCTGTTAATTACTAGAAGAGAAGTAATCATGGAACTGAAAACTAACATTTTACGTTAAAGAAAAAGTGGTATTATTTCAGGTGTTCTTTGATACTAAAGTAGTTCAAGTACTGCAGCATTATCTCAGTTAGTTAAGCTACATGTAATGGGCCTTCTTTGCAATGCTAAATTAACCAGGCTAAGTGTTACAGACAGTATATTCAAGAATGACTTTCCTACTCAAAGAGCAAATAATTACTACAGCACATATTCACTTCTGTGCTGCATTACTGGGGGAATCATAGAATGGTTTGGGTTGGAAGGGACCTTTAAAGGTCATCTAGTCCAACCCCCCTGCCATGGGCAGGGACATCTTCCACTAGATCAGGTTGCTCAGAGCCCTGTCCAACCTGACCTTGAATGTTTCCAGGGATGGGGCATCTCCCACCTCTCTGGGCAACCTGTGCCAGTGTTTCACCACCCTCACAGTAAAGAATTTCTTCCTTATATCTAGTCTGAATCTTCCCTCTTTCAGTCTAAAACCATTACCCCTTGTCCTATTGCTACAGGCCCTACTAAAAAGTCTGTCCCCATCTTTCTTAGAAGCCCCCTTTAAATATTGAAAGGCAGCAATGAGGTCTCCCCAGAGCCTTCTCTTCTCCAGGCTGAACAACCCAAACTCTCTCAGCCTTTCTTCATAGGAGAGGTGTTCCAGCCCTCTGATCGTCTTCATGGCCTCCTCTGGACCTGCTCCAACAGGCCCATGTCTTTCTTGTACTGGGAACCCCAGAGCTGGATGCAGTACACCAGCTGGGGTCTCATGAGAGCAGAGTAGAGGGGCAGAATCTCCTCCCTTGACCTGCTGGTTACGCTTCTTTTGATGCAGCCCAGGATACGGTTGGCTTTCTGGGCTGCGAGTGCAAATTGCCGGCTCATGTCCAGCTTTTCATCCACTGGAAGGATGGGAAGGGGAAGCTAGTCTGGAGTAAATGTGTGGCTCAGTTTCCTCTGCATAGACAACGTTCTCAATCTGTTTTCTCATAACTTTTAGTAAAGAAAGAAAAATATAATAGTCAATTTATCATGTGCCACTTTTAACTGGGTTTTTCCCAGCTTGCAAACAGGTCTTAGATCAATTTCAGTAATTTATTTTCTTTCCTTTCAGAAATATTCATAAAATGTTACTGCAGAATGATTTCACATACACATTTCAGATGTAAAAATTACAAGGTTACACATAAAATAGTGCACAACTGTTCTCTTCCTCTAAGTGCATCGTATGTAAGCCTGGATGAGTAGGAGCACATAGATGTGTGGTACTATGACTAAGCTGTTAGTCTGAGTGCAGACCACTATTATGCATGTCAAGTCTTCCCCACCTCCCCCAGCATGTCCTGGCCATGCTCCCTCCCAGCTTCTTGCACACCTGCTTGCTGGCAGAGCATGGGAAACTGGAAAGTCCTTGGCTTGAGATAAGCGCTCCTTAGCAACAACTAAACCATCAGCGTGTTATCAACATCATTCTCACCCTAAATCCAAAACCCAGCACTGTAGCAGCTACTAAGAAGAGAATTAACTCTGTCCCAGCCGAAACCAGGATACAGTGAGAGACCTGTTCACAAAAGAACAAACTGAAAGGAAACTAGGGGAAGTTTAGACAGAGAGGAATTCCTATCTGTTATACATGCTTTTTTTTTTTTTTTTTTTTTTTAAAACACCCAAAACATTACTCTGGAAATCCATCCACATTAATGATGTGATGCAAATCCCTCAAATGAAACATTGTACAGCTCCCCAGTTTGAAATAACACAGTGCTTTACATAGTGTTTTAAATTGTGACAACTGTAGAAGAAAAGGTAGGAGAGAGGGATAGTTGTTGTATTTGGGGGCAGATACAGTATATTTATAAGCCCAGAGGAGGGAATTGTAGTTTTAATGTGGCCTAGTTAGTCAAAGTCAGTGAAACTTCCACCTATTCTTTAGTCAGCCAATATTAGACCTGCTTTGTCTGCATTAGAAGGACATACCAGATTTGGGTTTTCTTACTTTTTTTAAGAGGAGTGTACTGGATCTGGCTGGGGTAGAGTTAATTTTCTTCATAGCAGCCAGTATGGTGCTAGGTTTTAGATTTTTAGATTTTTTTTTATTATTATTATTTTTTAAACCAAAACAATGTTAATAACACAAAACAGTGTTGATAACACACCCATGTTTTAACTGTTGCTGAACAGTGTTTGCACAGTGTCAAGGCCGCCTCTGTTTCTCACTCTGCCTGCCCCCAGTGAGTAGGCTCAAGGTTTGCAAGAAGCCGAGAGGAAGGACAGCCAGGACAGCTGACCCCAACTGACCAAAGGGATATATGCTGTATAGTGTCATGGTCGGCAATAAAAAGGGAGGGGAGGGGGGAGTTGGTAGGTGGTCATTGCTTGGGGACTGGCTGGGCATCGGTCTGCGTGTGGGAGGTGGTGAGTGAATGTCTTTGCATCACATGTTTTTTTGTTTTGTTTTTTTCACTTTTGTTCTTCCTATTCTCTCCCTCCATCTTGCTGAGGGGGATTGGAGGAGCAGTTGCGTGGGACTTAGCTGCCAGCCAGGGTCAACCCACCACTAGGAGACACTAAATGTGTGCAAGGTTTGTGTTGTAAGCTTCTGGTTGTTGTATCTAGGCAGGATGTGAGCTATTTTTCTGATCCTGCTCTATTTGCTTACTGCTGTGGGAGGCCTTGGTTTTTTTTTTTTTTTTTTGAGTGAAATATCTGATGTGGAGGATTTAAGCACCAGTTCTAATTAAACATTTCTTTCAAATAAATGTCAGATTTTATGCTCAGTGAAAATAGCTGGTAGTGTAGAAATCAATTTGCAGGTTATGGAACAAATTAACTACATCTTTTATTTTGCACTAAGTATGGAGAATAGAGATTGGACCCTGATGGAAGGTGTCTTTGCAAGAACCACACAAATATTTGAAGTCATGATCTGCACATGTATACACTTAATCATGGTGAAAGTTAGGCTTCTAAGTTTGTCTTTTCATTCCTAAATGAACAGTCAGACTCTTAAGTATTGATTTGTTCAGGGGTCTCTTAAGGATTCAGCATTGTGAATGTGTTAGTTGCCTCCTCTTCAGCAAAGTTATGTTTTTTATTAACTTCATTTTAGTGAAGAGATGTGTCTCTGTAATGTATGCCTGTATACATGCTTGAAAAGCTGGACAATAGCATTTGGCTTGTGGTGGGTTGACCTTGACTGGCCGCCAGGTGCCCACCAAAGCCGCTCTATCACTCCCCCTCCTCAGCTGGACAGGGGAGAAAAATAAAACGAAAGGCTCGTGGGTCGAGATAAGGACAGGGAGATCACTCACCAATTACCGTCACGGGCAAAACAGACTCGACTTGGGGAAATTAATTTAATTTATTGCTAGTCAAATTAGAGCAGGATAATGAGAAATAAAACCAAATCTTAAAACACCTTCCTCCCACCCCTCCCTTCTTCCTGGGCTCAACTTCACTCCCAACTTCTCTACCTCCTCCCCCCAAGCGGTGCAAGGGGATGAGGAATGGGGGTTGTGGTCAGTTCATCACACGTTGTCTCTGCTGCTCCTTCCTCCTCACGCTCTTCCCCTGCTCCAGCGTGGGGTCCCTCCCACGGGAGACAGTCCTCCACGAACTTCTCCAACGTGAGTCCTTCCCACGGGCTGCAGTTCTTTACGAACTGCTCCAGCATGGGTCCCATCCACGGGGTGCAGTCCTTCAGGAACAGACTGCTCCAGCGTGGGTCCCCCGCGGGGTCACAAGTCCTGCCAGCAAACCTGCTTCAGCGTGGGCTCCTCTCTCCATGGGGTCACAGGTCCTGCCAGGAGCCTGCTCCAGCGCGGGCTCTCAGCTTCCTTCGGGCACATCCCCCTGCTCCGGCGTGGGGTCCTCCCCGGGCTGCAGGTGGATATCTGCTCCACCTTGGACCTCCATGGGCTGCAGGGGGACAGCCTGCCTCACCATGGTCTTCCTCACGGGCTGCAGGGGAATCTCTGCTCCAGCGCCTGGAGCACCTCCTCCCCCTCCTTCCCTGACCTTGGTGTCTGCAGAGTTGTTCCTCTCACATCTTCTCACTCCTCTCTCCCAGCTGCTGTTGTGCAGGTTTTTTCCCCCCTTCTTAAATCTGTTATCCCAGAGGCGCTACCACCGTCGCTGATTGGCTTGGCCTTGGCCAGAAGTGGATCTGTCTTGGAGCCGGCTGGCATTGGCTCTGTTGGACATAGGGAAAGCTTCTGGCATCTTCTCACAGAAGCCACCCCTGTAGCCCCCCCCACTGCCAAAACCTTGCCACGCAAACCCAATACAGTGCTTTCAGTAGTTGACAGCAGTTGCTGTTTGTTATTTATTCTTAAATGCAGTGACAGGTTAATCAAATACCTGACAAGTTTCTTGTCAACAATATTGCGCTTTGTAGAATATGTATGATTGCTTACCTAAAGTATTTCTAGCGTTTGGCTGTCAGAACACTTCAGAGATTTTCCTCGCTAATTTACCTTATGTTTATAACTAGACTACAATTTATGTTCCAGTAAAATGGTTAATGATTTAAATTGCATCAAAAGAGGAAATCAAGAGGGACTGCAGTCAGCCATCAAAGTCCCCACATTGTAGTATTCCAATAATAAACATTTCTGCACTCTGGCTTGCTTTTCTTTTTTAAACCAGGTACTAATTTTCAAAAGTTCTGTAGGTCAGGATGTATCATTAGATGTTCCTGCAACCTGGGTTGAGAAGGTGATGGTTTACTTGAAAGGTAAGATTTGCAGCAAAGAGCTAGCTAGGTATAGGTTGACATAGACCCTTAATCTAGTATGAAGAGGAATCCAGTTTATTTTAATTGCAAATGAAATATCCAGACTTTGAAGTTTGAATATTTTTCCTTTTGACATGTGAGAAAATCCAATGTATTCCTCTAGCAGGTGTCTTGAATATTTTGAACATTCACAAATTCTGGGCATGTTGTTTTTGTCTTTCTATTATTATTTTTTAGGGATGACTGCATAGAGGGATGAATGTCTCCTTAAATTATTTTGTCTTCAGAAAAGCATTTTTATTTTTTGCAATTATATAGATAGATAGAACTGTATTTCTTTTATTGGATCTGAAATACCTTTGTACCCATTTAAGAGCTACCTGAAAAATGAATCTCTCAGTTTGGGTTATTTTATTTATACACGCACGCACGCACACACACACACGTGCACGTGCACCTGCCTTCTATGAATGCATTCCTGTCAGGTGAAGCTGGGTCATGCCTTTCACCAAATATGTTTTAAAACAGATTGGTCCGGAGAAGCAGTGAAATTCAAAATCCGTCAGACAGTAGATGTGAGAACAATTCTATAAGAAAAATGGAGGGTTTGTATTTTTATAATCTTCTAGATAATAATAAATTTTATTGAATATTATTGCTGTCAAAACCAAAAATCAATTTTGCATTTCAGGGATGCTTGTTGTCTTAGAACCTAAACATGAGAAAAAAATTTTGAGCATGTTCTCATCTTACTGTCGTTCTTGTATTCCAGAATTGTGGAGGCTTTGGTTCTTCTCTCTTGTCTTATAGGTCCATAGAGGAGAGAAGGGATTGAAACTATTAATGAAGAATTATTTAAGCAAGACCCTAACCCTGAACATTATATTTTCAGCTGCGTATGAATGGGTTGGGGTAAGACCACGCAGTTCCTTGTCAAAGGAAATTGATTTGGGTCTGGCCAGAGAATACTGCCACAGAAGCTGAATTTGGGTTTGTGTTTTAATCTGTCTGGCATTGTGCAGTACTGTAGTGTCTGGGAGTATAAGATTTTCTTAGAGGTAATAAATCTATAGTTATTAGACTTATAGATTAATATATGTGTATTGAATGTATATTGGAAAGTAACAGAGAATCTCTAAGTTATTAAAGCACATGCATAATTTGACCATGTCAGCTTTTCTTGTTTGAGACTTATTCACTGTCAGCTGCAGCTTCTGTGCTGTGGTTACGCTCATCTTCAGGTAGATAAAATTACAATAACCTGCATTGGAAAGAAAAGAACAGATCTTTTTGATCCCCTGAAGGTGAAAATGGATCAATTCATATAATAAGATACCTGTGGTGAGAGCAGCCTAATTTTACCTTGAGGGTTCAAATAATTTTGGACGTTCCAACCTGTCTTCGATGAATGTCGCAATGAAGCTTTTCTTTTTTCTCCTCTTCCATCATTATTTTCTATTGTTTGCATTTTTCCCCAACTTCTTATGAGTATGTTTAGTTATGCTGGTAAAAAGACTTTTAATTGGTTCTCACTGGAGTTTAGGGTGCTTTATATGTTTACAGTCTCTTTAAGGTTACTTGAATAGCTGAATCAGAGCTTTATAGAAATCTGTATAAGGACCTAGTTAAGGAGGAACAAATGCTGGTTGGCTGTATAACAGGATCTAAGGGCTTCAAATTATTAGAATAAATATGCAGTTAGTTCTCCTAGTATTGACCAGCTTTTCTGTTTGTCATTGAGAACTTGGAAAAGTTTGTAGGTTGTTTTTTGGGGTTTTTTTGGAGGTGTTTTGTTTTTTTTTTATTTTGTGTTCATTTTTACAAGACCTGTTTGCTTATTTTTATGTTGAGAAGCTTCTTGCTGGAAGAATAAACTTAAGTAAACTTTTTAAAAGTGTACCTTATTTCTAATATAAGAATTTCCTGCTCTGAAAAAGAATGTGGTTGAAGTTTTTAGGATTGACTTGAAGTCAGGTATCAGATTTGTTGGACAAAGACTTTATAAAATATGCTTAATATTAAATTAAGCATATATAGCATCAATCTTGCTGACTTCCACTCCCTTCAAGAGATTCAGAAATTGTTTTAGTTATTCCTTATAGAATGATGATGTTCCTAAATAAAATACTAGCTTTTAAGAGTTTTTCTTATCTAAAGAATCCATAAACTTATTACAGTAACTCAGTTATTGACTTTGATCTGCCTGAGATGTCTGCTTATAGTTACATTATCACAAAGAAGAGATTTACTTACCTACAACAATAGCAGGCAATTTTTCTTTCTTTTTAATCAGCAATTTTACTTTCAGCTAAAAGGATAGGAACCACAGAATCGTGTAAAGGTGTCAGAAGCTGACGTTCACTTATTCTTTGTCCTCTCCTACTCCTGTCTGCTAGCACCTCCATTTAATTGTATGACTTGACGTGAATATCCAAGAGGACGTAGTGTTTCTGTTGTAGAAGAATACTGATGATAGATGAATTTGGAATTCATTAAATGAAGCTTTTGGGTCAACAGAAAGGATTGAAATTCTATGCTAAAACATAATTTATAATAAACCAGGTACTTTCATTATCCTTTATTTATACATACTGTTTTTACTTTGTATTTTATCTCTTTGGATTTGGGAACAGTTTTAAGGAGATGTGTTATAGAAGTTCTTCAGGTGATTCCAGCTGCTTTCAAAAAATCAAAATAATATTAGTAATTGTAGAGAGACTACGTAAAGGAAACAGTATATTAAGATGGTTCTCGTCTTTTTTGGGAATATGATAGCCCTATGCTCCTCAGTCTGCTAGTAGTCTTCATTAAAATCAAAATACATAAAACAGTGTTTGTCATAAACAATCATAGCTGTGAAGCAGATTACAGTTGTAAAGTTGCTTGCAACAGATTGTTATGTTGGAGTGTCATGGTTTAACACCAGCCAGCAGCTAAGCACCACACAGCCACTTCCCCCTCCCCCCTCCCAGTGGGGTGGGGAGGAAAGAAAAAAGTAAAACTCGTGGGTTGAGATAAGAACAGTTTAATAACTAAAGTAAAATAAAATACACTACTAACTAAGAATAATAATAATAATATAATAATAATAAATTGTAATGAAAAGGAATATAACAAAAAAAAAGAAATAACACCCAAGAAAAGACAAGTGATGTACAATGCAATTGCTCACCACCCGCTGACCGATGCCCGAGCAGCGATCCGCCCCTCCCGGCCAACTCCCCCCAGTTTATATACTGGGCATGAGGTTCCATGGTATGGAATAGCCCTTTGGCTAGTTGGGGTCAGCTGCCCTGGCCATGCTCCCTCCCAGCTTCTTGCACACCTGCTTGCTGGCAGAGCATGGGAAACTGGAAAGTCCTTGGCTGAAGATAAGTGCTACTTAGCAACAACTAAACCATCAGCGTGTTATCAACATCATTCTCACCCTAAATCCAAAACCCAGCACTGTACCAGCTACTAAGAAGAGAGTTAACTCTGTCCCAGCCGAAACCAGGACAATATCCACCCCTTATTCTATACCATTTACGTCATGCCCAGATCCCACACTTTCCGATACATTTCCAATTAATCACCACCACTTTTCCTGTCTTCTAATATATACACACAGATATCATTCCCGCGGTCTATGGGCCATCTCTATCCAATGTCTGTTGAGTTCATTCAGTCCATGACTTTGGGCTCCATCTGTCATAACAGTCTGTCTGGGCAGGAGGGATGGTGCAAAGTCCGCTCAGTCGGCAGAGCAGGATCGGGCTTCGGTGTGGTGCGGCGGGCGGGTGACATTGGGCGCAGCAGGAGGATGGTGTGTGGTGTTGGATTGTTGCATGCTGCAGTCAGTCCTGGTTCCATCACTACTGCGCTTCGCTCGGTTTTATCAAAGTTCATCCTTCATTAATTTGGGTGATTCTTCCTGTAATACCATTGATATAGCAACTATAGCAGTGACGACACACGGTGGCAGGGTTATTTAGCAATCAACATCATACCATTTAATCTATTGGCTGTTCTCACCTAAAACCAAATCCCCTTGAGGCACACATCGGACTTCCCCATCCTTCCGCATCACCCACCAAGTGCACCCAGGCCCTTGAGCAAAAGCGATCCCACGAATGGGTTTGCCTTTGCCTGAGGCAGGAGTGACCCAGACTGTTTTCCCTAGCATATTTTTCATGTGCGCCACAGGGACGTTATCCCCTTCTACAGCCCGTAAAAGTTCTGATTGGGCGGGCCAGCCCGATTGGCAGATCCTCTAGTGTTGACTAACCAGGGGGCCTTTGCTAGATGTGTGTCCCAATGTCTGAAGGTCCCAGCCCCCATTGCTCTCAATGTAGTCTTTAACAACCCATTGTATCGCTCGATTTTCCCGGAGGCATGACAGGGGATGTGATATACCCACTCAGTGCCGTGCTCTTTGGCCCAGGTGTCTATGAGGTGGTTTCGGAAATGAGTCCCCTTGTCTGACTCGATCCTTTCTGGGGTGCCATGTCGCCATAAGACTTGCTTCTCAAGGCCCAGGATAGCGTTCCGGGCGGTGGCATGGGGCACGGGATATGTTCCCAGCCAGCCGGTGGTTGCTTGTCATATAGGACTCCATACAGCCGCCTTCCACCTCCGATGCTTTCCCACAATGCGACAGGACCCATCAGTGAACAGGGCATATTGCCTCTCACTTTCTGGCAGTTTATTATACAGTGGGGCCTCTTCAGCACGCGTCACCTCCTCCTCTGGCGATATTCCAACATCTTTGCCTTCTGGCCAGTCCGTGATCACTTCCAAAATTCCCGGGCGCCTGGGGTTTCCTGGTCGACTTCGTTGTGTGATCAGTGCAACCCACTTACTCCAGGTGGCATCAGTTGCATGATGTGTAGAAGGGAACCTTCCCTTTGAACACCCAGCCCAGCACCGGCAGTCGGGGTGCTAACAGGAGCTGTGCTTCAGTACCAACCGCTTCCGAGGCAGCTCGAACTCCTTCATATGCTGCCAGTATCTCCTTTTCAGTTGGAGTATAGCGGGCCTCAGATCCCCGATATCCCCGACTCCAAAACCCTAGGGGTCGGCCTCGGGTCTCCCCGGGTGCTTTCTGCCAGAGACTCCAGGTAGGGCCATTCTCCCCGGCTGCGGTGTAGAGCACATTTTTCTCATCTGGTCCTGCCCGGACCGGCCCAAGGGCTACTGCATGAACTGTCTCCCGTTTAATCTGTTCAAAGGCTTGTTGTTGCTCAGGGCCCCATTTGAAATCGTTCCTCTTCCGGGTCACTTGATAGAGAGGGCTTACAATCAGACTGTAATTTGGAATGTGCATTCTCCAAAAACCCACAACCCCTAAGAAAGCTTGCGTTTCCTGTTTACTAGTCGGTGGAGACGTAGCTGCTATTTTGTTGATCACATCCATTGGGATGTGACGACGTCCATCTTGCCATTTCATTCCTAAAAACTGGATCTCCTGTGCGGGTCCCTTCACCTTACTCTGTTTTATGGCAAAACCGGCTTTCAGAAGGATTTGGATTATTTTCTCCCCTTTCTCAAAAACGTCTTCTGCTGTGTTGCCCCACACGATGATGTCATCAATGTACTGCAGGTGTTCCGGAGCTTCACCCTGTTCCAGTGCAGTCTGGATCAGTCCATGGCAAATGGTGGGGCTGTGTTTCCACCCCTGGGGCGGTCGATTCCAGGTGTACTGGACGCCCCTCCAAGCGAAAGCAAACTGCGGCCGGCACTCTGCTGCCAAAGGGATTGAGAAAAATGCATTAGCGATATCAGTTGTGGCGTACCACTTGGCTGCCTTTGACTCCAGTTCGTATTGAAGTTCCAGCATGCCTGGCACGGCCGCACTCAGCGGCGGCGTGACTTCATTCAGGCCACGATAGCCTACTGTTAGTCTCCGCTCTCCGTTAGACTTTCGCACTGGCCAAATGGGGCTGTTAAAGGGTGAGCGAGTCCTGCTGATCACCCCTTGGCTCTCCAGTCGACGAATCAGCGTATGGATGGGAATCAGGGAGTCTCGGCTGGTGCGATATTGCCGCCGGTGCACCGCTGTGGTAGCGATTGGCACCCGTTGTTCTTCGACCCTCAGCAACCCCACAACCGAAGGGTCCTCCGAGAGACCGGGCAAGGTGGACAACTGTTCAATTGCCTCTGTCTCCAAGGCAGCTATACCAAAGGCCCGCCGGTACCCCGTTGGGTCCTTGAAATGCCCTCTCCTGAGATAATCTATGCCAAGGATGCATGGGGCCTCTGGGCCAGTCACAATGGGGTGTTTCTGCCACTCATTCCCAGTTAGGCTTATTTCAGCCTCCAATACAGTGAGCTGTTGGGATCCCCCTGAAACTGAAAAGTCCTTGGCTTAAGATAAGTGCTCCTTAGCAACAACTAAACCATCAGCGTGTTATCAACATCATTCTCACACTAAATCCAAAACCCAGCACTGTACCAGCTACTAAGAAGAAAATTAACTCTATCCCAGCCGAAACCTGGAGAGCATGACATCAATATGGTATCGAATATGTCTTTGGCTAGTTCCGGTCAGCTGTCCTGGCTGTGCCCTCTCCCAGCTTCCTGTGAAAATTAACCTTATCCCAGCTGAACCCAGGACAACTGTTCATTAGCTTTCAGACAGACCACGTTCTCATCTAGTTGACTACAGAAATGCTACTGTAGCATCAAGAGAGACAGCAGCAATGTGCTGTGATGGGGTGAAAAAATAAATACTTTGTCTTCAGCAGCAGTTCGTGCTTTGTTGGACTGCATTCTCGGGTTTCGCCCTCAAATGGCTAAAAATGGAGACATGGGGGAGGGCATACCTTCTCAATTTACATGGTTTTGTGCAAGGTTAAAATGAGATGCTGTGACATTGATTTGAAAGGTCAGTAAAACTGAAATGAGTCTCTCGAAGGAAGAATAGTTGAAGTGGTGTGCAGAAAGTAGTGGTTCAAAAGAGATGCTTATGCTGGGAAAGTAATTAAACACTGGGATGTCATTTTGTCCTCAGTTTCTTTTCCTGCTTTTTTCCCCCCAGTGTTTCTCTCTGCCACTTTAAGTACCTCTAAGAAAAGATACCTGAATTTATGTATATACAAAAAATGAGTCTTTTTCTCAGTATTGAGATAACTACTCAAAGCAAGCATTCAGGTATTCTTGCTTCATGACACATGCTGTGTAAACATTAGAAGTAAGCAGGCTCTTTGCCAATTGTGCTATGCAAGATGAAAATCAGTCTCACACATATAATTTATACCAGCAGACTACTCAATTTGCTTTGCCTAATCCTACAAATGACCTAAACTGACTTTCAAAGTTCTTCCAAGTTCCATATTTGCTTTAGTTAGTCCATTTCAGGCTATACATCTGTTGACAACTATTTCTTCTCATTCTCATCTTAAAAGTAGAACTGAACCTTGTATGTTTTACAGGTCTCCAAGTTGTATTTTTATTATGCTGGTATGTAAATTTTGTGAGGGTGATTAATGCAATCTGGAGATAATTGCCCTCAATAACTTTCCATGATGCCAGTAAGCACAGAATATTTTCCAGTATGTTTGTCATCTGTGATTTCTGAGAACATACCATAAAAATAGTCTGCCACATAACAGAAAGAATAGATGGCAAGGAAGAAACCATTGTTTGGGAAAGCTAGATAGTTGTTTATGTATAAACAAAACAATAGTTTTATGTCTCAGAGGTTTTATATTGCTACCATCGACACAGTATTTGAATTCCATCCATGCAGAAGTAATAAAAGTAATAGCAAACTCCAGCAGAGTTCAGGAAGTCTAGTTTTTCTGTCTTTCAGCATCCGCATCCAAATAGAGCTGGCTGAAATTTTTCCTCTGAAATATTCTTCTAATGGAAAACAGGCTACCTGTAAATTCAGAATTTACTGTGCTAAAGTGAAAGCTTTCTCTAACCTAGATTATGCCTCCTAGCTGAGAAACCCTGAAGTTAGGGGTTTCATGTCATCTTGATAGACTGTCAGATATATTGCCTCAGAGCTAGGACTTTAAGACTCCTCAGGAGCTGTAATTGTTGTCTATCTTGGCTTTCTGTTACTTTCCAGGTTGGCCAGCTCCCCTTCTGATGGGGCTACCATGGCTAAAAAGGGTTAAAACATTTTATTTCTGCTGTCTCTAAATGAAGTTTCAGAAATTGCATTCTTTACTAAATTTTTGAAGTCTTTTTGTTTGTGTCTTTCATAAAAGAAGAATTTGGAATTTCCTGAGAACAGGAATTCAGGGTTTCAGGTAACTGGTGATTTTTCTCCTTCAGAAGGTTCCCCTTTGTTTGGTTTATTTCAGTTTGGTTACAATAGATCTTTTGTTTTGCTTTTAAGTAGAGGGTGCTAGGTGAGGATTTAAGGAGTACTATTAAGTCTGAATATAAAATGAAAAGGCATTTAGAAAGAGAAGTTTAGACTGGGCAGTGTTACATGCATTATCCCAGAGAAGCTCTGCTGTTGTGGTTCTTCATAAATGTAAATTGAGTCTGAGTCAGGGCCAAGACTTTGACCTAACGCTGACCTCTGATACTGAATATGAGTCTGTGTGGATCTGAGGATGGGCCTGAGGAGCCTGTTGTTGCTAAAATAAATAAATATTTTCTTTTATTTTATGGTGAGCAGGCTATTGTAACCGTCAATTATCTTCACAGACTATTACATGGCTTTATGATGCTTTTTTAAAAGACTTATAAAGCTGATTTCTATTTGCCATGGCTCTGTGGTCTGCAAAGTAATCTATAATAGCTTGAGACTCACTGGGTTAGATCAGGGAATGTGTTGGCAGCCACAGTCTACCTTGTGCTGTAGAAAGTTCTGTAAACAGGTGGCCTTAACCAAGTAAGTTAAACACATAATTTTTTTTATTACTATGTGTGTATCTTGAGCCTCAGGGTTAGAACTCTGCAAGTGCTTCTTTTCTTTTCCTTTCTTTTGAATCAGAGATTTTCACAGATTTTTCACTCTTCCCCACCCTTTTCTGGTCTGTGCCAGGTATAGTAGAACTGCTGCTCTCCTATTAGGAGTTAACTGAAAATTAGAGAGAGAATGTATATTTCTTTAGTGGGAAGAGATTTTTACTAACTCTTACGGGTAAAACAAAGAAAGTATTCTGAAGTAAAACATTACATGGTCTCATATAAGTATTTCGTCCTCATTTTTATGAAGGAAGTTTTTTTTTTTTTTAACCTTCACTCTGTAATCCATTAAAGAGACTTTCTCAGTATTTTGAGGTGTGTAATGTGAAATGTGAAATGGCATCTGCAATTTAATTGTATTTTTTGCACTGGTACTGCTGGGTGGCTTTAATTTGCACTTGGAATAGAGAAAATACCAAACTTTTTTTTTTTTTTTTTTTTTTTTTTAATAGAACTAGCTTGACAATTGCCTGGAAGCTGAGTAGAACAATGTAAGAGGTAACTGAATGACTGCTCCATGAAGGTTGGCTGTTTTGTGCTTAAGTGAAATGATTTTGAAGTTTCATGCAAGTTCTTAAAGCAGCATCGATTGTGTAGAAATTGCTAACACACTTGGCACTGATCTTTGCCAAATACCTTCAGGCAGTCTGGTCATGTTAGAATCTTCTCATTCTGATTGTTTACATACTTAGTAAATTATAGTGGTCATTACTGCAGTGCCTTTTGGGATCAGAGATGGAGAAAGTGTTGTCTTATCTGTCTTTTAAAAAACATTTTTACAAATAATCTTTGATTTATGAAATCTCTTGAGTAACATGGATTTTAAATATCCAGAAATTTAAATTTTGAGTGTCTTGAAAAATTGGAAATCAACGTGTTCTGTAGAAGTGTACTTTAATACTTCTACAATAGCTCTTATTCTGTAATACTTAGTACTGAGTGCTTCAACAAAATATTTGAATAGCCACCAAATTAAGAATGCTATGGTGTTGTCAGAGCTAATGTGTACGTGTTTTCTCTATATGTAGTTTGCCCATCTTGCTATGGCTTTATTATAGCATAAACAGATGATCCCACTAGGTTTTTCACAGCTGGGGTGATAAATGTTTGAGCTGTTGAATGACATTAGTTCTTTATCTATGCAGGAGTTCTCATAATTTCTAGCAATCCTTATAAACACTTTTTTTGCAAGTCCTAGGACCCTATTCCATTCTAAGTATAGCTTTGTGAAGTTTGAGAGTTAGGGATCTTAGAGGCAAACTGGGAAAGGACATTGTTAGGGAATAATGTAAGTTAAAGTTTTAAGGGACATTGGTAGGGCATTTCCATTCAGGGTCTCTTCCCTGTCCCTTCCTTTCCTGTGGGCTATGTGTATGAACCCTGCCTCCTGTTGCACTCTGCATGCCAGCATCTGTAGGAGACTGGGTCCTAGTATATGTTTACACTGTTTTGTATGCAGATCTGAGCTGGGGTATTCCTATAGTAAGTAGGAAGAAGCTGCAAGAGCTTGCACTTTGCTCAGCAAAACTAGACCCAGCATATCGGTAACGCTTACTTGCTTGTATGTATGCTAATATAATCATGTGGCTTTTCCCCCCTCTTGGAGCAGAGACAAGAATAAGATGGCTGCTCACTATATATAGTGTACATACTTTGCTATCTTGTCCGCACCATTTGTGTGAACAGGTCTAAGGAAATCCATGAGGGTCACAGAAATTCAGATCTTTATAGATCTGGAAGTGAAAAGTTAATGTATTACATGTCACGGTAAAATGAGGTGGGGAAGGGGGCTGCAGTAGGAGAGAGTGTGTCACAGTTTGGTGGTGGGGAAGTGCAGCTGAAGAGGCAAGGTAAAAGCAGGGAGTGGAAGATAAGGTAGGTTCGGTAACACTGAGGCACAGGGCCATCGTTAGGAGATGGACAGTATTTAATAAGTGAGAGTTTCAAGTGATTAACGGATAACTGAACAGGAAGACATGTGTGAGCTTGGGAATTGGGTAAGGGGCATGGGAAGAGGAGAAAGTGAATAAATGCTACAAGAGGTGGTGGGAGAGAAATAGTCTAATGAACATGGATTTTGGATAACTTATTCTTTAAGCAGAAAGAGGATCTTAGTCTTAGCTCTGTGCTTTGCCATACCTGAGTGGAAAGTCTGAGCTTTCAAAGTTAATATGGTAACAATTTTCTGTTATAAACTTTATTTTCATTTCCCTTTATGCTTGTCTAGCAAAACTAGTTTTTACTTGAAAATTTCTAGGTCAGCTCTGACAAAAAATGCTTTTGTGCTGTCTTTGTGTAAATAAACATGACAGTTGTAAACATTCTTTTGATCTTTGAATCAATGTAGATTTAAAATTTTGTATTGCGAGCTATTCATAGCTTAAAGTGCTATTCTAGTGTGATTGCTGTCAGATAAAAATAATTCCCTGCTTAGCAACTTTAATGAAATAAGTATTTAATTGAGTTAGGATGTTTATAAAATTATAAAAAACTTGTAGGAAGACAGATAAAGCAAAAATATTTGGTGGTGTATTTGTGAGAATACTAGTGCTATTTAAGAGCATTAAATAGTGGAATGACTTGCATCTATAAATAGTGATCTTTGATCTTCAATCTAAGTGTTTTGAGACTGTTAGGTATTTGGAATATAATATGAGAACAGTGTTAAAAGTTCAAACCAAATCCTTGTTCTGTAACCTGTAACTGGCAATGGTTAGGCCATGTTCAGGGAACATGGAATGACTATTCCTCCAGTGTATGCTGACTTCAACTGGGTAGGGGCTTCCCAGGCTGTGCGTGGCTTACAGATCCATTGCTGTCTGTCAAACTTCATTATCAACCTCCTATGAATTTAACTCATTTTTTAAAGGTGTTTGGTTTTTTTAAAACTTTTGCCTTCCTATAAAAACAGTTGAATAGAAACATAGAAAAGAAGTTGGCCTTTGACTTTTCCAACCCGTGAGCTAGCTTCATTTACCACCTTCTAGTTCTTGTCTGTGGAAAAAGGAAAAAATAATTGTTTCCTGTGCAAATAATACATTATTCTATATTGCTATTCTCCCTCTATGTACATTATTATTCTCTCTACCCCTTTTCTTCACTGTCCATCTATAGCCTCTTTAATAGGCAGTAGTTCTATAATGCTGAGCATTATTGTTTCTCTTTTGTGCACCTTTTTCTAGTTATGCTGTATGCCATTTAAAGTAGGTGTCAAGGAACTGTTTGCAATGTTGAAGATAAATGTCTACTTCTACTCTGTTTCAGGTACACCAGGAAGTTTGAGTTAATTTAAAGGATGATTTAGTTAGACTGTTGTGTGCTAAACTGACCTTCTGTGAAGGTTCCTTCAGTTGTCTGAGGTCTTTGCAGTAAGTGCCAAAAACGATCAGTCTATCTGCCTGAACTATGTGGAAAGATCAGTTTAATGGATTGAAAAATGTTCAGGATGACACTGACTGTTATAAAATATCTTTTTCCTCACTGTTTAATAGCAGTATAATCTCTGTATATTGAAATATGATGTTCCTTCTCTTGTGGATCACCTGCAAACTCTGAGCCTGGGAAAAAAAACCACCAAAAAACCCAAAACAGAAGGTGAGGCAGTATACGTTCTATGACTTTAATGTCATCTAGTCCACTAGAGCAATCAGTTCCATTTATGAAGACCATAATCTTTTTCAGCTGACTTTCAGGATCACTTGATTAAAAACTGTTAGATGGTTGTGCAGTCTCTATCCTTGGAGGTTTTCAGGACTTGCCTGGATAGAACCTTGACCAACTTGATCTGACTTCATAGCTGAACCTGTTTTGAGCAGGAGGTTGGACTAGAGATCTCCTGTGGTCCCTTCCAACTTGAATTATCCTATGATCCTGTATTTCTCTGCAACCCACAGCCTGAGGCCATATATGTTGAATAACTGCTGGAGCAGAGGAGTTTACATCTGGTAATTGCTGCCGGGAGTGGTGTAGTTAACATCACTTCATTGAAAAATACTCACTTTAAAAATAAATTCAGTTTTCATTACTAAACAAGGGAAAAAAAATTTCTAGCACTTGAATTGTTTACATAATAATATAACTTTTTGTGAATAGAAAGAAGTGTATATTTATCATGCCACAGCTGTAAGTTTGTCCAATAGATTTTTAGTTTGCATATGTGTTGTCTGATTTCAAAAATTATTTTTATGTAAAGAGGCTATTTGATTGAAAATAGTAGAATGTAGGAGTCATCTTTTTTTTGTTTGTTTTTTTTTGTTGGGTTTTTTTGTTTGTTTGGTTGGTTTTTTTTCATCAAGCAAATACTGCACATTATCTTGCATGTTTTTTGGCAAAGAAATGTCTGGTGCCAAAAAAAATCTTAATTTACAGAATCATAGAATCATAGAATGGTTTGGGTTGGAAGGGACCTTAAAGATCATCTAGTTCCAACCCCCCTGCCATGGGCAGGGACACCTTTCACTAGATCAGGTTGCTCAAAGCCCCATCCAACCTGGCCTTGAACACTTCCAGGGGTGGGGCATCCGCAACTTCTCTGGGCAACCTGTTCCAGTGTCTCACCACCCTCACAGTGAAGAACTTCTTCCTTACATCTCATCTAAATCTACCCTCTTGCAGTTTAAAGCCATTGCCCCTTGTCCTATCACTACCTGCCCTTGTAAAAAGTCCCTCTCCGCCTTTCTTGTAGGCCCCCTTTAGGTACTGGAAGGCTGCTATAAGGTGTCCCCAGAGCCTTCTCTTCTCCAGGCTGAACAACCCCAACTCTCTCAGCCTGTCCTCACAGGCTGACAGAATGGCTGACTTATGAGAGTAGCTGATACTTGCAAAGTATCAGCTCTGAGTAGAAGGCTGATTAGATAACTTCTCAAATGCCTTTCCAACCTTGTATTTATGGCCTTTAAAATAAATCTGTGACATATTTCAGTAATTACTTTCTAGAGATTCAGAGCTTTTGTAGAATTTTTGGAAGTATTGGTCATCTATATAATACAGCTCGTGAAAATAGCTAAGTGCTAAATGGAAACAAATATTATCATGTTCCTAGAAATCTATATTTAATGGCATGCATTAGTGACTGGTTTGTGTGTTTAGCAGACTTCAGATGTATGCATCTGATATCTCTATACATTGGCAGCTTTTATTTGCGAACAGAATAAAATTGTATTGCTCTTGATTTAAGCTAGTCTTTGTTACTGGTTAGGATAAATTTTATGAAAGGGAGTGTTCTCTTTATTTTCTTGTTTCCTGTACTTTTCTCTAAAGAATCCCAAAGTGGATGTTTTCACAGACATGTATCACTAGAGGAGTTTTGGAAGGTCTTTCTGGATCATACCAAGTGTTTCCGCAGTCATTTCTGAAAAGACAAATAATTTCTCAGAATTTTTTTTTTTGGTCTTAGATACTGTTCTTGCATGTTTTTTATTATTTAACTGTTGGCTACTCTGTAATTAAAATAGAATACTTTTTATAAGATTTTTGGGGGGGAGGGGGTTATAATTGTTGAGCAATGGAGTACCAAAGTCAATACATGTATTTCTAGATATTGAGTAAATGTATTGGGTCAAATATTCTGTTCTGCCATTTAAGCACAGACAGCTGTCAATGTAGAAATATAGTTGAAAAAGCATGGTAGATGTGGTGTGGTTCATAGAATAAATGTGGCTTGCAGTTTTGCAGTCCGTATAAGAACAACTGTATTGGGTTTGCGTGGCAAGGTTTTGGTAGCGGGGGGGCTACAGGGGTGGCTTCTGTGAGAAGATGCCGGAAGCTTCCCCTATGTCGGATAGAGCCAGTGCCAGCCGGCTCCAAGATGGACCCACCGCTGGCCAAGGCCGAGCCCATCAGCGACGGTGGTAGCGCCTCTGGGATAACAGATTTAAGAAGGGGGGGAAAAACTGCACAAGTGCAATTGCAGCGGGAGAGAGGAGTGAGAAGATGTGAGAGGAACAACTCTGCAGACACCAAGGTCAGGGAAGAAGGAGGGGGAGGAGGTGCTCCAGGTGCCGGAGCAGAGATTCCCCTGCAGCCCATGGGGAAGACCATGGTGAGGCAGGCTGTCCCCCGGCAGCCCATGGAGGTCCACGGTGGAGCAGATATCCACCTGCAGCCTGTGGGGAAGACCATGGTGAGGCAGGCTGTCCCCCGGCAGCCCATGGAGGTCCACGGTGGAGGAGATATCCACCTGCAGCCTGTGGGGAAGACCATGGTGAGGCAGGCTGTCCCCCTGCAGCCCATGGAGGTCCACGGTGGAGCAGATATCCACCTGCAGCCCGGGGAGGACCCCACGCCGGAGCAGGGGGATGTGCCTGAAGGAGGCTGTGACCCCGTGGGAAGCCCGCACTGGAGCAGGCTCCTGGCAGGACCTGTGGCCCCGTGGAGAGAGGAGCCCACGCTGAAGCAGGTTTGCTGGCAGGACTTGTGACCCCGCGGGGGACCCATGCTGGAGCAGTCTGTTCCTGAAGGACTGCACCCCGTGGAAGGGACCCATGCTGGAGCAGTTCGGGAAGAACTGCAGCCCGTGGGAAGGACTCACATTGGAGAAGTTCATGGAGGACTGTCTCCCGTGGGAGGGACCCCACGCTGGAGCAGGGGAAGAGTGTGAGGAGTCCTCCCCCTGAGGAGGAAGGAGCAGCAGAGACAACGTGTGATGAACTGACCCAAACCCCCATTCCCCATCCTGTCCCCCTGCACCGCTCGGGGGGAGGAGGTAGAGAAAATCGGGAGTAAAGTTAAGCCCGAGAAGAAGGGAGGGGTGGGGGGAAGGTGTTTTAAGATTTGGTTTTATTTCTCATTATCCTACTCTGATTTGACTGGTAATAAATTAAATTAATTTTTTTCCCCAAGTCGAGTCTGTTTTGCCCATGACGGTAATTGGTGAGTGATCTCCCTGTCCTTATCTCGACCCACGAGCCTTTCGTTTTATTTTCTCTCCCCTGTCCAGCTGAGGAGGGGGAGTGAGAGAGCGGCTTTGGTGGGCACCTGGCGGCCAGCCAGGGTCAACCCACCACAACAACATGCATCAAGTTTTAGAAATATATGTTTTCAAAGGATTTAAATGACAAAATAGTAGCTGTTGCAAATATTTACTTGAAAACTTTTGTCTTTTGGTTTACTATATTATAGAACTGAAAAATCTGTTCTGTGGTTTGTGCTGATTGCCACATTTGTGTTTGGACTTTTAATTTCCAATATACTCCATATTTTATGTAATATTGATTTTTCAGGTTATTATTACTTCATTGGTGCCATATTGTTTATGGATGTAAAATCATGTTAATATTTCTCAGGAAACTCGAATAAGCCTGTGTGATGTTGATAATGCCAAGTGCTTGATGTCTTAAAAATGTAATAAGTTTATTTTGACTACATATAAACTACACTTTATATCTCACAGTTCTTGATATCTTGCTGTTTTGTTTTGTATCACTTTCCTGAAGTTTCCCTGCTCTTCAAAGAGCAGAGACTAAGTGTCGAAACTAATAGGGGATGAGTCTGTTTTCTCTTTCATGTTTTCAATACAGGAATGGTAGTTGACTAGTGATGCTACTTCAAAAGTGTATGAGGGCTGGAGAACTGCTTAGAGAACGCAGTAAGCCTCTTTTTCTATTTGCTTTCAGGTGGAGATGGAAATATCTTACTGTCTTTCATTCTTCACAGGGTTACACATCGTTCTGGAACGATTGCATCTCCTCAGGATTGCGTGGCTGTATGTTAATCGAATTGGCATTGCGAGGGCGTCTTCAGTTAGAGGCTTGTGGAATGAGGCGCAAAAGTCTATTAACAAGAAAGGTAAGTGGAGGAAAATGGTCACATTTACTTATGTGTCATGCTCCAGGCAATACAGTAGCTATAAATTACAACTGGTTGTAAGAAAAAGACTTTTTTTTTTTCTTTATATGGGGATAGGGATTCTGAGTAGTGACCTAAGTTAGATGCAGAGAGTTATTACCTAAAGAGTTTAAATGGTGAGCTGAAGTGCCTTGTAAAATCTTCTGCACTTGTTCTCTGTTCCTGTTTGTTCTCTTGATGTGTTCCTGCTGCTGTTGGGAACCTTGCACAAAGAGTTGGCAGTGGCTCTGGCCAGGGTGCGGTGGCAGCAGTTGCTGCTGAGAGCCAGTAGTGCCAGTTGTAATCTGCTGAAGGAACTGGATTTTGCAATGTTGGTGAGATGTGGGCTGGGGCTGAGAGGGATGGCTAACTAACAGCCTGCCAGATGTATCCTGCAAGTCACCAGTTTAATTCTGGTGTACACAGTGTTGCAGTTAGTGCTTGCAATGCATGGGAAGGAAACGATCCTTGTACCTTGGGCCCCTGAGAACACAAAACTGTATCTAGTTTAAGCATGTGACAAGCGTGTTAAATTTTTTGTACTCACTGACCTTTAAGATGGGCAAATTTTTAAGGTTCTTTATTGAATTAGGCTGAAGATTTGAGGTGCCTTAATTTATTACTTTTGCCACTGGATTTTTTTCCTTAGTACAAAATGTGCAAAGTCACACTGTTTGAAGAATTTTTACTTCATCAGCATTAGAGGATACTTGTAAAATAAGTTTACTGAAAACATGGTCAAATGTTGTCTATCCATAACAAATAAATTCTCTTTTACGGCAGATTTCCCTGTTAATATTATCCCTTGCTAAATTTTTTAAAGGAAAGCTTACAAATTCCTCAACCTCCCAGCTTCCTCCTCTTCTGAAGAATCGAACCTCTCTTCAGACAAACAGCTCCTACTTCTTTTAGCTTCATTTAAGCATATTCAGCATTGATTAGTTTGCACAATTTTTTTTTCCTCCAAAGCTTTTGGCTCCTTAGGCATTCAGGAATGTTCTTTAGCAGTGTCGTGGTTTAACCCCAGCCGGCAACTAAGCACCACACAGCCGCTTGCTCACTCCCCCCACAATGGGATGGGGGAGTGGATCAGAAGGGTAAAAGTGAGAAAACTCATGGGTTGAGATAAGGACAGTTTAATAGGGAAAGCAAAAGCCGCGCATGCAAGCAAAGCAAAACAAGGGATTCATTCACCACTTCCCATGGGCAGGCAGGTGTTCAGCCATCTCCAGGAAAGCAGGGCTCCATCATGCCTAATGGTTACTTGGGAAGACAAACGCCATCACTCCGAACATTTCTCCCCCCCCCCCTTCTTCCCCCAGCTTTCTATGCTGAGCATGACGTCCTATGGTCTGGAATATCCCTTTGGGCAGTTGGGGTCAGCAGTCCCGGCTGTGTCCCCTCCCAGCTCCTTGCCCACCCCCAGCCTCCTCGCTGGTGGGGTGGGGTGAGGAGCAGCAAAGGCCTTGACGCTGTGTAAGCACTGCTCAGCAATAACTAAAACACCCCTGTGTTATCAACACTGTTTCCAGCACAAATCCAAAACATAGCCCCATACTAGCTACTGTGAAGAAAGTTGACTCTATCCCAGCAAAATCAGCACAAGCAGTTATTTTCATTCTACAGAAACCTTGTCAGCTCTATCTAACTGAAATTTTAACTGTGTTTTTTTAGGAAAATGGAAAAATAACCTTTGCATATCTTCAATAAAGAATACAAGCAAAATTACTTTTTTCCTTTTTTTAATTTTATCATGTGTGTCGTGGTTTAACCCCAGTCAGCAGCTAAGCACCACGCAGCTGCTTCCCCCTCCCAGTGGGGTGGGGAGGAGGAAAGAAAAAAAAAAAGTAAAACTCGTGGGTTGAGATAAGAACAGTTTAATAACTAAAGTAAAAATAAAATACACTACTAAGAATAATAATAATTGTAATGAAAAGGAATACAACAAAAAAAAGAAATAACACCCAAGAAAAGACAAGTGATGCACAATGCAATTGCTCACCACCCGTTGACCGATGCCCCAGCAGTGATCCACCCCTCCCGGCCAGCTCCCCCCAGTTTATATACTGGGCATGAGGTTCCATGGTATGGAATAGCCCTTTGGCTAGTTGGGGTCAGCTGCCCTGGCCATGCTCCCTCCCAGCTTCTTGCACACCTGCTTGCTGGCAGAGCATGGGAAACTGGAAAGTCCTTGGCTTGAGATAAGCGCTCCTTAGCAACAACTAAACCATCAGCGTGTTATCAACATCATTCTCACCCTAAATCCAAAACCCAGCACTGTACCAGCTACTAAGAAGAAAATTAACTCTATCCCAGCCGAAACCAGGACAATGTGATTTTGGGGGTGGGTTGGTGTGTTTGTTTCAATTTTTATTTTTTTCCCCATTGTTTAAGGAGAGCTAAAAGCTACCCAGTATTAAATGCTTTGTTCTTTCTGCTGTTGTAAGGCAATTGAGAGATTTCTTTTTGCAGGCAGGAAGGTTCTATGAAAAAGGCTTAATATAAAATTCAAATGAAGATTGATTTCTGCTTAAGGAATTTCTTGCAAATAAAATCCCTAACTACTGATATATATGATGTTTCTTCTCCCCTTGCCCCACCTCTCAATGTAGAAATCATTATCATGAATGACTTGTGTTGTTTTATACCTTATTTGAAGTCTTGCATTAACACTAAATTTCATTCTCATTTCTGTGTTTGCTAGATTTAATTGTCTCAACTCTACCAAGTGTCCCCCTCATTCCCCTTTTGCAGGCTTTGCTCCCCTTGCCCTCAGCTTTCTCTGTGAATTAAATACTGTGCTTAGTGAGTGGAATGATCTGTCTAGTTGCATCCAAGGTTGTGATTCAGTGAGGTGGAGTTTCAGTGGCAATACCATTTTTATATAGCTTCTGCCTCTCAGGCTAGCCCTTCTCTCTCCCCGCCCCTGCTCCATTCTGGGACTTTGTGGAAAGGTAAAATCTCATTAAAACTAAAGCTTTGATTTGTGATTCAAAACCCTGTATCTTCAAGCCATGATCTGAAGGGAGGAGTTTAGGCTTCAGTCACTTTAGCCTGTGCTACAGCTGAGAAGGGTAGTCCTGTCTTTGCAAAGAGGCTTATTATTGGAGTCTCTCTTGGGTTGTTACTAGTGTTTGTGCAGCCTTGTCAGGTAACCACTCTGGCTGAAAACTAATTCACTTCTTTGATCAGTTTAGTTTTTATTTGAATCACTTTCTTGATCTTGTTATCAGATGGGGCACAAGTGAGACTGCTGGCACAAGCGATAAGGTGAGAACAAGAAGAGGGTAGAACTAGTTATTTGGGCAGTAGTACAGATTTATAACCAGCTAACAGTGGCCTTGGTCACACAGCTGACTTAAAAGAATGCTAGCTACAATGATTTTCACTTCAAGTGTTAAATCAGGTGGATCTTTGCTGATTATTTTTTGCAGTTTCTAAGACACAACTTCAGAAGTGATCAAGATGCATTAAATCCATGCTTGAATGCCATAGAGAGACGAATGAGACTGAGAAACTGGCAGACAAGGACTTGATGAACGTTAGTGAAACTTCTGAAAGTCAATATGATGTATTTTATGTTGCAACATCCTTGTAAATTTGGCTTCGGAGTATGTAATCATTGCATAATTTTGGAGTTCTATCTACTGGTATCACTTTTAGAAACAAATAAATGAATGTTGAGGTTTATGTATAAAGTAATTTGTAAGACTAGTGGTTATTGAAGATAGAAAATGGTACTCTATGCTGCCTTACAGTCTCAGAAAGCAAACTCAATAATTACAGTTCTTAAAAGAAATCCCAACAAATCCTTGGCAGATTAACTTCAATATTTTATAGCTGATAATTCTGAGTGATTAATGCATGAGTGAATTTTTGTATTAAAACTAGATAATGAAGTTTACTTAAAAATCAACGCAAGAGGTGCTTCATCTTTAGCATTGCTTAATTGCAAAGCTGCATTGTGGAAAATGAAAATTAAATATTCTGTATAATTGCAATGTCCTCAGCAGTTGAATACAAGGTAAATCTAGTACATGATAAATCACTGAAAAATTGGAATAAAGAAATATTCTTTGCAATAAGGCTAAGGACCATCATCTCTGAAGAACCAAGATCTTAGCTTCTTTCTCTACCTTAGCTCATCTATTAAAGAGAGAGAAAAAATACCTCCTTGGGGATGCTTAATCTTTTATGATGATTCAATTCACAAGATCCCCAACCCACTCGATTTCCCACTCTTCTTAGAATCATAGAATCATTTAGGTTGGAAAAGACCCTTAAGATCATCGAGTCCAACCATAAACCTAACACTGCCAAGTCCACCACTAAACCATGTCCCTAAGCGCCACATCTACACGTCTTTTAAATACCTCCAGGGATGGTGACTCAACCACTTCCCTGGGCAGCCTGTTCCAGTGCTTGACAACCCTTTCGGTGAAGAAATTTTTCCTAATATCCAATCTGAACCTCCCCTGGGGCAACTTGAGGCCATTTCCTCTTGTCCTATCACTTGTTACTTGGGCAAAGAGACCGACCCCCACCTCGCCACAACCTCCTTTCAGGTAGTTGTAGAGAGCGATAAGGTCTCCCCTGAGCCTCCTTTTCTCCAGACTAAACAACCCCAGTTCCCTCAGCCGCTCCTCATAAGACTTGTGCTCTAGACCCTTCACCAGCTTCGTTGCTCTTCTTTGGACACACTCCAGCACCTCTATGTCTTTCTTGTAGTGAGGGGCCCAAAACTGCACACAGTATTCGAGGTGCGGCCTCACCAGTGCCGAGTACAGGGGGACGATCACTGCCCGAGTCCTGCTGGCCACACTGTTTCTGACACAAGCCAGGATGCTATTGGCCTTCTTGGCCACCTGGGCACACTGCTGGCTCATATTCAGCTGGCTGTCGACCAACACCCCCAGGTCCTTTTCCGCCAGGCAGCTTTCCAGCCGCTCTTCCCCAAGCCTGTAGCGTTGCACAGGGTTGTTGTGACCCAAGTGCAGGACCCGGCACTTAGCCTTGTTGAACCTCATACAGTTGGCCTTGGCCCATTGATCCAGCCTGCCCAGATCCCTCTGCAGAGCCTTCCTACCCTCAAGCAGATCAACACTCCCGCCCAACTTGGTGTCATCTGTAAATTTACTGAGGGTGCACTCAATCCCCTCGTCCAGATCATTGATAAAGATATTAAAGAGAACTGGCCCCAATACTGAGCCCTGGGGAACACCACTTGTGACCGGCCACCAACTGGATTCAACTCCATTCACCACCACTCTTTGGGCCCGGCCATCCAGCCAGTTTTTTACCCAGCGAAGAGTACACCCATCCAAGCCATGAGCAGCCAGTTTCTCCAGGAGAATGCTGTGGGAAATGCTGTCAAAGGCTTTACTAAAGTCCACAACATCCACAGCCTTTCCCTCGTCCACTAAGCGGGTCACCTGGTCATAGAAGGAGATCAGGTTAGTCAAGCAGGACCTGCCTTTCCTAAACTCATGCTGAGTGGGCCTGATCACCTGGTTGTCCTGTACGTGACATGTGATGGCACTCAAGAAGATCTGCTCCATAACCTTCCCCAGCACCGAGGTCAGACTGACAGGCCTGCAGTTCCCCGGATCCTCCTTCCGGCCCTTCTTGTAGATGGGTGTCACATTTGCTAACCTCCAGTCAAGTGGGACCTCCCCGGTTAGCCAGGACTGCTGATCAATGATTGAAAGTGGCTTGGTGAGCGCTTCCACCAGCTCCCTCAGTACCCTTGGGTGGATCCCATCCAGCCCTATAGACTTGTGTGTGTCTAAGTGGTGTAGCAGGTCGCTAACCATTTCCCCTTGGATTATGGGGGCTTCATTCTGCTCCCCGTCCCTGTCTTCCAGCTCAGGGGGCTGGGTACCTGGAGAACAACTGGTCTTACTATTAAAGACTGAGGCAAAGAAGGCATTAAGTACCTCAGCCTTTTCCTCATCCTTTGTCACTGTGTTTCCCTCCGCATCCAATAAAGGATGGAGATTCTCCTTAGCCCTCCTTTTGTTGCTAATGTATTTATAGAAACATTTTTTATTGTCTTTTACGGCAGTAGCCAGATTTAGTTCTAGTTGGGCTTTGGCCCTTCTAATTTTCTCCCTGCATAACCTCATGACATCCTTGTAGTCCTCCTGAGTTGCCTGCCCCTTCTTCCAAAGGTCATAAACTCTCTTTTTTTTCCTGAGTTCCAGCCAAAGCTCTCTGTTCAGCCAGGCCGGTCTTCTTCCCTGCTGGCTCGTCTTTCGGCACATAGGGACGGCCTGCTCCTGCACCCTTAAGATTTCCTTCTTGAAGAATGCCCAGCCTTCCTGGACTCCTTTGCCCTTCAGGACTGCCTCCCAAGGGACTCCGTCAACCAGGCCCCTAAACAGGCCAAAGTCTGCCCTCCGGAAGTCCAAGGTAGCAGTTCTGCTAACAGTTCTTGTGCTGTTATGACTCTGGAGAGAGTTAACCAAGAAGCATTTGTCAATAAATCCTCCTTCAAGAAAGAGCAGATCCATGAGCATAGGAGAGAGGTGGCTGGGCTTCCACTGTTGCCTGTCTGCATGTGCTGGGAAAGGGAGAGGAAGAGAAATACAGTGGAAGTGTGAACCAAAATACTTTTGTTTGAGGGGAAGGGTAGTCAGAAGAATCTGTGCAGTGAATATGCAATGTAGCAGAGAAGTGAGAAGAAACAGTGCTGTATGCCTGGCTGCAGAGAACGGTAAACTTAGAAACAAAATCGCTGTGTATTGTGGCTTCCCAAGAGCTTATGGAGCCCTGACTGAGTTGAATGGGAGAGTCTATGCTCCTTACAGCTCTTTCCTCTAAATGCCTGTATGTTTAGGCTCATACTGTAATGGTGGATTATATTCAGACTAGCTTCTTAAACTTCTTTGCGGTGGTAGAAAAAAGTATCTTAACCCCAAATAAGCAAGAAAAGTTGTTTTCTAAACTTTTTAAAAAAATCTTACTTTAAAAAATGCTTTTAAGTCTGGGATATATGTCTTCAGTGAGGTATGTGTTTGTTTTTTTAATAAAATGGTCAAAAAGATGACTTCACATCTTACCTGTTAAAGTGAGATGGTGAGTAGTAGGTTACCAACTGCAGCAGGCTGGAGTGATCCAGTGTAACTAAGGTTACTGTGAAACAAATCATATGGGACACATCAAAGAAACTAAAATACTGCTGGAACATCATTTTTAAAAAGAAGTAAAGATAAATAAGTTGGGTGTTTTTAGGCTAATTATTAAAGGAATATCTGAAGGGTGGCTATTAATAGTCACAATCTAGCAGCTTAAAAACCCAACTTAAAGTATGGCTTTATATATTATATATATATAATATATATATTATTATTATATAATATTTTAGCATTATATAGCTCCTGTATAATTAAAGAAGAGAAACTTCCAAAAATTCAGTCTTGATATAAAACTGGAAGATATGTAATATCATTATATGTGGTTAATAAAGGTTTTGAGTGACACTGTGGTGCAAGCTTGTAAATCAGAAAGAGAAATATGCATTGTTGTGTGTTTAGTTTCAAATAGGGATTGTCTGGATTAAAACGTAGTTGTGTTCTTAAAACCAAATATCTGAGATTTATGGTTGGAGTGATCTCCAGCTTCCAAAAGTGGAGATCTGTACAGTATCTCAAGAGACTGTTGTCCCAAAACTCAGGATTCTTTCACCCGGTGTGCAAAAAAGCCGGTTAACACGCAGAGTCGCGATATCTATTTCATGTCTGCGCAGAGATGGGTGCTAGGTGGTAACTCCACAAAGCTAGCACAGCCGGTTAACACACGGTAAAGCATTTTATACCTTTCGAGCAACAGTTATCAGTACTTTTACAGCTTCGCTGAGTTGCCCTCGTTCCTATCGGTTCTCGCAAGCCTCATCTCCACTTAAAGTCGCAGCGTCCTCCTTTTTTACTGCGCATGTTCTGTGAGGAAGGGGCTTCTGTTGGTAGGGGCTCTCCCTACCCGAGGGCGGGTTTTCTAGTATGTTACTTAGGATAGTTCACTCACAGTCCAAGTAGCTCTTTGGTTGCCTCTGTGCTGATCTTGGTATTTCTTTACCCGGCTGACTTATGGTGTCATCTTGTTTCTCTTCTCAAGGTCGTGCCTCCTTAACTAAGTAGCATCCTTTGTTTTGTTTCTCACATATCTCCAACAAGACCATTTAATCTTGATGCAGTAACAGAAAATCAGGTTTCTCTGGTCCCTCCCTGGCAGATGTTTAGTCTTAAAATTCTCCACTGAGTGCAATTCAACAACCTCCCTGGCTGTTTAATTTGCCTGTTGAAGTTTTTGACAATACATCCTGCATCTTCCGTATATCCAGAATAAGCTGATATCTTTTATTTTTCCCAAAGTAGACACCCTAAACTACTGTTTGATACCCTCTTTGTAAAAATATCTTACATGCTTCTTTTTAGGGCAAACGTCATTCTTTTTAGCCTGGCATTGTGGACTGGTTCATTCTTGCTGATTTTTATTAAAATTAGTTTCTGTGCTTTATAGACACCATCTAAATTGGACATAGTATTCCAGCTATGACCTGTTAGGTATTCACAAAGATCTCTCCAGCAATTTCCTGTTAATACAGCTTAGACTGAAATTCTTTGTCAAAAGACTTGGCTTTTGTTGATTCATTTGGTTCATAGTCTACTGCTAGAATTACTAGATGGTTTTTCTGCCATTCTGAACTATATAGTCATTTATTATATCTTTTATATTTGTGTCCTGGTTTCGGCTAGGACAGAGTTAATTTTCTTCCTAGTAGCTGGTATAGTGCTGTGTTTTGGATTTAGTAGGAAAAGAATGTTGATAACACACTGATGGTTTTAGTTGTTGCTAAGCAGTGTTCATACTAAGTCAAGGATTTTTCAGCTTCTCCTGCCCAGCCAGCAAGAAGGCTGGAGGGGCACAAGAAGCTGGGAGGGGACACCGCCAGGACAGCTGACCCAAACTGCCCAAAGGGCTGTTCCATACCATATGACATCCTGCCCAGTATATAAACTAGGGGAGCTGGCTGGGAGGGGGGATCGTGGCTCGGGAACTAACTGGGCATCGGTCGGTGAGTGGTGAGCAATTGCATTGTGCACCACTTGCTTTGTATAGTTTAATTCTTTTAGTATTACTATTGTCATATTATTATTATTATCATTATCATTGTTTTTCATTTCTTTCTGTCCTATTAAACTGTCTTTATCTCAACTCACGGTTTTTTTTCCCTGATTCTCTCCCCCATCCCAGGGGTGGGGGGGCAGTGAGCGAGCGGCTGCGTGGTGCTTAGCTGCCGGCTGGGGTTAAACCACGACAATTTGTCATCTGTTTTCTCATCCTGACTATACTACTTTGCATTTCTTTTTAATTTCATCTCATTGACTTTGTACACATCTCCAGTTTGGGATCATCTTGCCAGTATTGAAGCTGTCTTACCATTGCAACTCATTTCAGTGTCATCTACAGACCCTATGAAAATGTACTGTACTCCTCTGTTGTTTGTAGTAAGGATTATTAGAACTATGGAACAGAACTGAACTTGGGATATATTTCAATAGGACACTTAAAGCTTTTCCAGGACACCTTTCTGACTACTGTGAAGGTTTACTAAAAATAAGATCTTTCACCTGCTGCTTCTCTTGTATATGTGGAACTGTTTTGATGTGTTAGTTTTTCTGTCAATTGCCTGTTATCTTTTTACCTGATGCTTATAAAATGCTAACTTGTAAAACTATTTAAATTGCCAGATGTCGTGGTTTAACCCCAGCCAGCAGCTAAGCACCACACAGCTGCTTCCCCCTCCCCAGTGGGGTGGGGAGGAGGAGGAGGAAAAAAAAGTAAAACTTGTGGGTTGAGATAAGAACAGTTCAATAACTAAAGTAAAATAAAATACACTACTAACTAAGAATAATAATAATTGTAATGAAAAGGAATATAACAAAAAAAAGAGAAATAAAACCCAAGAAAAGACAAGTGATGCACAATGCAATTGCTCACCACCCGCTGACCGATGCCAGAGCAGCGATCCACCCCTCCCGGCCAACTCCCCCCAGTTTATATACTGGGCATGAGGTTCCATGGTATGGAATAGCCCTTTGGCTAGTTGGGGTCAGCTGCCCTGGCCATGCTCCCTCCCAGCTTCTTGCACACCTGCTTGCTGGCAGAGCATGGGAAACTGGAAAGTCCTTGGCTTGAGATAAGCACTCCTTAGCAACAACTAAACCATCAGCGTGTTATCAACATCGTTCTCACACCAAAACCCAGCACTGTACCAGCTACTAAGAAGAAAATTAACTCTATCCCAGCCGAAACCAGGACACCAGTTTCAATCATTATTTTCATAAATAGCTTTGAAACAGTAGTAATTCTTCTTTTCCTAAAGAAAGATAGAATTTTGTTGTTGTTTTGTTTTTATTCAAACTTGGGCTAGTTAAATCTGTATGTTTTAGTTTGGTGCTCTTGCTTTTCTAACCAGAAAAAATGGTATTTGTACATGGTTTATATAACTACTTATACTGGTAAACAAGCAGTTACTCACATTCTTACATTTTATTATGTTACTGTGAATGATTTTTTTTCTCTCTCTCCTGTGCTCTCTTGGGGGAAGAACTCAAATAATTTTAGAAGTTATTAAATAACAAACTTAAGTGATATGCATTTATTATTGCATAAAGGGGTTTATTGGTATGTACATATTTTGCCTAATGTGTATTTTAAGTGTTAGTGAATGGAACGTAGTGTTGCTGATCAACATGTTCTTCAGAGCTGTAAAACTTATAGATGTTGTCTTGAACCTATTTTTATCCATCAAGATATGGAAGAAGAAAACCAGTTTTCCTGCTTTTTTACTTTCTAATTGATTTCTCAATTTCACATGGTCTAATTGTTTAACTGCAGTATTCTGAATAAATTGACTTGAAGCAGTAAAATTGACTGCCATCAGAGAGCAATTTAACACTGTAGTATACTTTGTTTTGGGGAGAAAGTGAAGGACCTGGCCAGGTTAGTGGATTATCTTCCTTAAAAAATTAAGTATTAAGCATGTTATTAATACTATAGTTTTAGTCAATTAAGGTTAATTTAGATTATAGATAACTTAAGATTTAACGTAGCTTTGTAATTAAAATCCTAAATAGTTTTTTTAACAACTAGGTATTTTTTAAACTTGCATATTCTTAGAGAAGATTCCTCACTCCTTAAAATTTTCCTTGGTTCTGATAACAGGTAGATTTTTCCAGTTTTTATTGTTGGATGTTTATGGTATATTAATTATGTCAAAATACTGACTGTGTTTTGTTCTATCCTAGGTGATCTGCAAGTCAGATGCTCCTACAGGGGATGTTCTGCTTGATGAAGCTCTGAAACACATAAAAGAGACCCAACCTCCTGAAACAGTACAAAATTGGATTGAACTGCTTAGTGGTAAGCCTTGAACATAATGTATTTGCTTTTCCCCCCCCCAATAAAGCTAATTATCTGGCATCACTAGAGATTATACTGTAAGATTTTTGGGGAGATAGTATGCAAAAAAGTTAATTAGTCTGTCCTCTAGAGTAGTCTCTTGTTGATTGTAGCCTTTAATCAAAGGTTAAGGGTATCAAAGCCTTACTTTAATAAGTAACTGTTGCTTTTGACTTAACTTGGTACAGAAAGGATCTAGATGGAAGTGTCAGAGGACATCTCTACTCTGTGGAAGAGGTGTCTTCCGCTGACTCTGAAGTAAATCAGGACTGCACCCTGGAGATATAACTGCCTTTCTCTGTAATTGGAAATGAGGGTTAGTGGAAGTTTGGAGTATAGCCGTATGGATTCAGTATTCAGATCTTTTGATAAAGAAAGGAGATAAGGAGCTCACTGTTGAGATGTAAAAATTGAGGGTGATTTGGCCATTAATCATAAAGAAACAATAGAGAGTCAGGAGTTCTTTCTATTTTTCCATTAACTGGAGAAATGTAACAAATATTTTCAAATATTAGATACTTCTAGTTGTTCAAAACAAAGTCTTTGAGTACTTTGCACACAGCTCTTCCTGTAAAGCTAATAAATTGTTGCCAAAAAAATGAAATGTCAATTAGATTTCATCTTTACAATTGCAGTTAACACTTTTCATATACCTCGCCAATGTTTGTATTCTCAGGCTGCATAAATTAAACTGAAATTAACAATGACCATCTTTTAACATGTAGTGCTTTTATTGGGTTTTTTTGGTTTGGTTTGGTTTTTTTTTTTTTAGTTTTTTCTGTAGCCAAAATTCATCACTAAGTTTTGTCTGTTTTTACAAAACACACAAAATACAGCTTCCCTGGAGTAGATCAGAGCTGTACTTGGTTGTGCAAACAGTGCAGGAAAAAACCCCACTGTTTTGTCAACAATATGACTTTGGGAGGTAGGGGGTAATGAGACTTGAAGTTGTCTATCTAAATCTATTTGTTACTTGTAACAACAGATAAGTAAGAGTTTCAAAAATGAGCAAAATCTCTCCAGCTTTCTCTGCCTTCTTGTTTTCATTATGTTCTTCCCATTCGTCCTGTACCACCTGAAGCAGCTTTCCTCGCATACTCGCATACAGTTCTTACTCGGTGCCCTTGCCATCCCTCCCCTCTTGCTCCTTGACTGTCAGGCAGAGGGGGGAGAGAGGAGAACAAAGCAGCCCTTGTCAGTAGGGGGCGTGGCTGCTGTAGCCTTGCAGTTTAGTTCTTGCTCAGCTCTCCTTCACTTTTACAGCCTGCAAAAACAATTAATTTTTCTTGTCCCAAATACATAATTTGTGCTGACATTTCACCTTCTCTCACAGTGCGGAGCACATCAAGTTAGTACTGATTCAAAAAAGGTCAACTAATGAATGAACAATGTTGTAGGTTTTCCTTGAGCTAAGCTAAGGTTTTCCTGACCCTGCTAAGCTTTGGCTCTGGGAAGACAGTTATTGTCAGTGCTGTGGCTGAGACTTAGATCAATCATTTTTACTTACATATGGGTATTTAATTACTAGTTCTTGGATGGCATTAGGGTTCTTTGCATTTCCCATGGTTTAGAGAACTGCCCTTTGAAGAAAAATATTTTGGTGTTTTGTTTTGGGTTTTTGATAAACTCTTTTAGAATTTTGCTTTAGGGCCTGATCCTGGAAAATAGCTACTCTATCCATAATTATCAGTGATGCGAAGAATGCTGCTTGAAGTTAGTGTTCAAAGCCATCATGGAAATATTTATATGGACATTTAAGGCAACGTTTGCCAGACTGATCTTGTTTATAAGATAGCCTCTAAGGGAAGCAAGTATAGGGAATACAGAAGTTTGGATCAAAATGTCAGGTCTTCCTGTAGATGTAACAAACATCTGTCTGTGTTTGAACAAGCAAGTGCCTGTGTAACTGAGGAGATTGGTCACAAGGTGTCACCACAGTACTGATTTTTATTATCATATAGTCACATCCACCTAACAAATTTAGAAACATCTAGGAAATTACCTTTGCCCTGTGAAACACTGTAAGGAGATGACTTTTTTTTTTTTTTTTGGTGTGTGATAGCTTCATTCATGGTCAAGCTGAGGAATCACATTCAATGAGAACATGATTCCTACAGGGACTTGTGGAGTTCAGGCCTGGGTGGGTTCTCTACCTTTCACTATGCAGTTAGTGTCACCTCATTTGTTTACTTGTCTGTTACTTGGATACAGTGTATGTCACCTTCCATCACAATGGGAGAAACCTTAAAGTAATCTGTGTATTATTATTATTATTATTATTTAACCAATGATTTTTTAAAAAGCTTTCTGATATAGAAATTCTCACATCATTTATGGGAAAAACCCCATCTATGTAAGAAATACTTTATGCTGTTTCTTCTCTCGCCTCTTAAAATGCATAGGCTTTTATATCAGGAGGGGATTTTAATACTTACAATAAATACTTAGGTAGGCTGGACCTAAAATTTTAGCTCTTAAGCAAAGATGGATTTCTCAGCGCTTAGCAACTTTAGCTTTCTCAGTAGCTGTTGATGCTGATTTTGTGGTTTTAAAATTCCCTCCTCTAAGCGCACACACTCACACACTCTGAAGTGCCCAGTTCTCCTGCCTTAACAAAAAAACATTAGAAATATTTTTTATAGAAACATCAAAGCCCCTGCCCAACATGTGCCCGTGTATAATGTGCACACCCACACTCACACAGTGCATGTCACTGTTTCACCTGGTGGGGGCAGGAAGGGAGAGAAGAATGTAAACCTGAAGAAATAGAGAAATGAGGAGGACTTATAGGGTAGGTGTGCATTAGCTTGTCTCTGTGGCAGAAAGAATGGCAATGACACTTCTTCCAGCTTCTGAACTGATAAAAGGCTGGAAGTAGACAAATGGACAAGATTGGAGGAGATGCTTATTTTTGTTTTTATTAACTCTTTCTTGATGACTGTGTGTGGTGTTTTGTTTGGTGGTTTCTTTTTGGGTTTTTTTGGGGGGTTGGTTTTTTTTTCTTTTTTTTTCTTTTCCTTCAGTACAAGAGTGCTTATTTGTCATATCCCTAATCAAGACATGGCTTAGCTAGCATTTCGTCCAGACTTTAAATGTACACTGAAACTCCTCAAAGAGGCTCTCGTGGTCTCTGTCTCTATGCATATATCTGGGTAGGTCAGAGATCAGAGAAATGCTGACATGAGCACAATATCTTAGTGTAATAGTCAGTTATATGAATTTGACAGCTCATTCTGCAGTGGGGGGGGGAGAATCACTGTAATAGTACAGCTTAAACTTTGCCTGACTCTTGGCTTTTTTGCTTGCTTTTTTAGGTGAAACATGGAACCCATTGAAGTTGCACTACCAATTGCGAAATGTCCGTGAACGGTTAGCTAAAAATCTAGTGGAAAAAGGTGTACTGACAACAGAGAAACAGAACTTCCTTCTTTTTGACATGACTACGCACCCTCTCACCAACAACAATATCAAACAGCGCCTCATCAAGAAGGTTCAAGAAGCAGTTCTTGACAAATGGGTGAATGACCCTCACCGCATGGACAAGCGCTTGCTGGCACTTGTTTATTTAGCCCATGCTTCAGATGTTCTGGAGAATGCTTTTGCCCCCCTTTTGGATGAGCAGTATGATTTAGCCACAAAGAGAGTGCGGCAGCTTCTGGATTTAGACCCTGAGGTTGAATGTATGAAAGCCAACACGAATGAGGTTCTGTGGGCTGTTGTAGCAGCTTTCACAAAATAACTGCATTCAGACTGAAGTGTTCTCTCTTCTTTCATGTAAACCAGTTGTTTCTCTTCTATTGACTATTCATGTTTTCTATAATTTGTACCTTCTCACATGATGAATCAGCTCTTGTTTAATGGGAATTATAAGTGGTGTATTCCCTCCTTCTCTGTGTATCTGTATACAGGATTCTGCTGGTACAAGAGACCTTCCTGTTTAAAAACAACAGAAAAAGGTTTTACTGCCATATTGGCATTCTATTTCCTATTCAATTTGAGTTATCTGAAATACTTTGTTTAATCTATTTTTCATCTTACTGTTATTGAAGTGGTTTAACACGGAAAGTACCTCAAGGAGGAAATGTGCATGCAGTTGTATCACTAGTCTCAGCTGACACAGATGTGTGCATGCATCAATACTTCTGCAGTACAATTCATAACTTTCCTTCCTTCCCCAGAAGGAAACGGGAGACCTGGTTACCCAGGATATGGAGAAGGCTGAGGTACTCAATGACTTTTTTGCCTCAGTCTTCACCGGCAAGTGCTCCAGCCACACCGACCAAGTCGCAGAAGGCAAAGGCAGGGACTGGGAGAATGAAGTACCGCCCACCGTAGGAGAAGATCAGGTTCGAGACCATCTAAGGAACCTGAAGGTGCACAAGTCCATGGGACCTGATGAGATGCATCCGTGGGTCCTGAGGGAACTGGCGGATGAAGTGGCTAAGCCACTATCCATCATATTTGAGAAGTCGTGGCAGTCCGGGGAAGTTCCCGCTCACTGGAAAAGGGGAAACATAACCCCCATTTTTAAAAAGGGAAAAAAGGAAGACCCGGGGAACTACAGGCCAGTCAGTCTCACCTCTGTGCCCGGCAAGATCATGGAGTGGATCCACCTGGAAACTCTGCTAAGGCACATGGGAAACAGAGAGGTGATTGGTGACAGCCAACATGGCTTCACTAAGGGCAAATCGTGCCTGACAAATTTGGTGGCCTTCTACGACGGGGTTCCTCAGGGGTCGGTACTGGGACTGGTGCTGTTTAACATCTTTGTTGGCAACATGGACAGTGGGATTGAGCGCACCCTCAGCAAGTTTGCCGACGACACCAAGCTGAGTGGTGCGGTCGACACGCTGCAGGGAAGGGATGCCATCCAGAGGGACCTTGACAGGCTTGAGAGGTGGGTCCGTGTGAACCTCATGAAGTTCAACAAGGCCAAGTGCAAGGTCCTGCACCTGGGTCGGGGCAATCCCAAGCACAAATACAGGCTGGGCGATGAGTGGATTGAGAGCAGCCCTGAGGAGAAGGACTTGGGGGTACTGGTGGATGAAAAGCTGGACATGAGCTGGCAATGTACGCTTGCAGCCCAGAAAGCCAACTGTATCCTGGGCTGCATCAAAAGAAGCATGACCAGTAGGTCGAGGGAGGGGATTCTGCCCCTCTACTCTGCTCTCATGAGACCCCACGTGGAGTACTGCGTTCAGCTCTGGGGCCCCAAACATAAGAAAGACATGGACCTGTTGGAGCGAGTCCAGAGGAGGGCCACGAAGATGATCAGAGGGCTGGAGCACCTCCCCTATGAGGACAGGCTGAGAGAGTTGGGGTTGTTCAGCCTGGAGAAGAGAAGGCTCTGGGGACACCTTATAGCAGCCTTCCAGTACCTAAAGGGGGCCTACAAGAAAGGCGGAGAGGGACTTTTTACAAGGGCAGGTAGTGATAGGACAAGGGGCAATGGCTTTAAACTGCAAGAGGGTAGATTTAGATGAGATGTAAGGAAGAAGTTCTTCACTGTGAGGGTGGTGAGACACTGGAACAGGTTGCCCAGAGAAGTTGCGGATGCCCCACCCCTGGAAGTGTTCAAGGCCAGGTTGGATGGGGCTTTGAGCAACCTGATCTAGTGAAAGGTGTCCCTGCCCATGGCAGGGGGGTTGGAACTAGATGATCTTTAAGGTCCCTTCCAACCCAAACCATTCTATGATTCTATGATTCTATGATAACAGATCAAAAAAGGGCCTTTTAAAATCACCAAAGCTCCATGTTGAAGTGTCTGTCAGGACATTTTATACACAGATGTTGTTTCAATTATATCTAACAAAATTACTTTAAAAGCAGAAATGCCATTAAGCAGCTTTGTCAATAGTTCCTGTAAAATGCCCCATAAATTTTACTTTTCATGCAAGTCTCTTGTGTACTTATGTTTTCATTAGAACGATACATGAGTCATAAGGCTAGTGTAGAAAGGTCCAATTGTTTCATAAACCAGTTTTGGGATGGGATACATTCCATTATATTGTATATATAGTTCAAATTGTATATTAACAACTGCCCCATCTTAGTATTTTGCAAGATCTACTTAGTTGTACACCTGGTGCCCCTTATTTGCTATCAGCCATTGCCATTTGATGGAAAGAAAGGCCTCCTATAAAGAGCATGTATGTGAAAGCTGCTTCCAGTGTCTACAGAGTTTGCCATCCAGGTATTCTCAGTCTATGCATTGCCTTTGATAATTAGTGTATAGAAAGAGACCACTTTCTATCATAATTTGTACTTTTTTTTCTTCTTTTTTTTTTCCCCTCCTGTATGGAAGAGGCTTGTGACCAGTACAATTCTTGAGTGCGGTTTTTAATTTTGTTTGTACACAAAGTAATGTTTATCTTTTAAACCTTGTAATCTATTTTACACTTTAAAAACAAAAAGTCAGTCCTAGCAGGTGTTGCATGTAAATGGTTAGCAAGTAATGACTGCAGTTCAGATGATTAAAATTTCTGTAATGGGATGCTCTGCTATATTTTAATTTTTTATATACAATTATGCTGATTAGCACAGTATTGTAAAAAAAAATATAAAACACTGGCTTTTTAAAATTTATTGCCTCTTTGCCACTGCTTGTTATCTCCCATTGGTTTCACAGTGTAAATATTATGCACTGAACAAATTAAGCATTGATTTATATTTTTTTTTCCTCATAACAATGAAGATTTATAGTGAGGCTTACAGGTGTTTAGAAACATTTTTTGGTTAATATTCAGAGCAAGAATACTAGATGCTATGTAACTGTAGAGTTGAAATTTAAGGGATCCCTTAATCTGTATACTAGCTTTTTACCTACAGTAAATAAACTATGATCTTAAAAGTGCCTGAAACAGAGCAAGCATGTCATTTTCATTTTTTGTTGCTAATTAGAAAGGTTTTATTGCTTAACTGAAAGCTTTAGTTAATATCCTTCTTATTAGAAAGGGAGAGTTTATATTAAGTAGATCAAACTGACCTAATCAGCGGTGTCGCTCAGATCTGCAGGATTCATGGCTGAGACAGACTGAGTTAGCTTATGAGTGTGCAGCTGTGCCTGCCATGGGTAGACCTCTTCTATCTTGAGCACAACTCTACAGCCTCATCTGTGACTGGACTTCCAATTTTGCACTTCATTTTAAATCATTTAGATGCTTAAGTAGTTGACTTTAAAATACAACTTAAATTTATCATAACTATATAACCTTTTTTTAATAAAGATTTTTAAAATATGGTACTTAACATTTAGTGGCACACTGTTCTTTCAGTTCTTAAATGATGTTTCTTTAGAAAAAATAAATTAAAATATTGTAAGGTATTTCAAACTTTGGTTTACAAATAGAAAGATAAATGGTGTTCTCAGTTGTAAGATGCTATGTTTAAAACTTTGAGGAGCTTGGACATGAACTTTGGACATTTTCTTTTAAACATTTTCAAAACATGATTGCTTTAAGTGGAGGAAAAATGAAAGTTGCTGTGTTGCTCTTATATTTGACAGCTTACAGAATACTTTCTGTACTTGATAGTGTATGTTAACTCACTGCTTTCATTGTCTCTCTCTCCTGTGATCTGTTTTCTCATTTTCTGTTGCTCTTTGAGAGGAGAGAAAAGTAATTAGGTGGAAAAGTCAGAAAAAATAGTGGAGTATTCTGGAGCAAGTTGAGTGCACAAAACTTTTAAAATGGCTTTGAAAATCTAAGCTACTTGAAACATGCTTCAGACTGAAAGTATCTTTCATAGTCCCTTTTCTGTCCTCTCATCTTCATTCTGTCAGTATTTTTCATGTTCCTGCTGGTTTCATGTTACATTGTGGAGGATATTGGGTTTTTGTCACCCTTACAGCCAACATGGTTTAAAAAAAAGTCACCCTTCTTTAATCCCTTCCAGAGAGAGGGTTTGTTGTTTTGGTTTTTGTTTTTTCACGTAGAAGATAACTGCCTACAGTATTTATCAGCTTTATTTTGCTTAAAGATAGAATCTCTGTCTGTGATGGGGAGAGTTTGTATTGGATGTATCAAAGAACTTTGATGTAAGTAAAAAAGGGTTTGTGAAGAGTGACAGTATCTGTTGCTAGACCACCTGGCATAAGCCTGGATGTGCGGGGGAAATAGATGAGCTTTTGGAGTCTTGAGTCCTATGTTGTGCTTTAAAAAACCCAAAGCCTCATGAGTGCTACCAGACCTTATATCTAACAACGAAGGTAAGTTTGTTAGGTTAACAGGAACTGATTTAGCAAACATCCTTGCCTTCGTTGCTATTTCAGGTTCTAATAAAATGATTAAACATGGGAGACTACTTTGTTCTGCTGAGATTCAGGTACCCTTCTTCCTATTAGCTGCTACTGCAGCTCACAGAGACCTGGAGACCTGGTTTTAAGACAGTTTTGGCTGCTCCGAGTCCTCAGCTCTCAATGGCTGCTTGAAGTGAAGATTGCTATCATAGCCTGAACTTGAACCTGTGCCTCAAGGAAGAACATATATTATTCAAGGACTCATTCTTTTAAAACAAACTTTCAAGTTAATGTCAAAAACATGATTCTGAAAGATAAATCCACAAGCAGTATATATATAATTTTACAGTCCTTGAGATTTACATCCTCCTCTCCTGTGTTTCTAGAGATGATGTTACAGTGATCCTATATGGGATGTTAGTGAAACCTGTGTGCCATACATGATGCTTTAGAGGCAAAAGTTGCATAAATTAGCTATAAAAGGCTGGTGACTGAGTGCTCATGTGTTCATGCCCATTTCTCCTACAAAGTGAAGATATGTATTAACTAATGTGTTCTCTGTGAACTGGACTGAATCTGTACCGAAACAAAATAAAGCACCCTTTCAGGCTATGAGCTGCAAATGGTTACTGTGTATCACAGGCATGCAATACTTAAAGGAATTTTTTTCATTTTCTAAGTAATTTCCATTTTTTCCTGAGGCTCTGGTCTTCACCAGTTTGGGAAACAGAACTTTAAGATCAAAGCCTCAGTTCTGCCTAAACTGGGCTTCAGGCACTTCAGGTAGTCAAAGCCTGTTATGTCCTGGTTTCCCCTATTGTGTCCATCTATTTTTCTATATGGAAGGGGGTTTCCAGATTCAGAGAAGTACAAATTTCTTGAAAAAGTAACTCATTCTGTGGTAATGCTTAATGTATACAACAGTTTAATTACTTAGCATCTCATTTCCTGTCAAGTGCTTTGTAAGTGTCAAATATAAAATGTGATTTCAGGTGTGTGTAAGAGGTGGCCTTCTTGGGTAGGGGGGGAGGATCTTTGGATGGGGAAGAAGCATGGTCAGAGCTACTGCCCATGTTAATCTCTGAATAAGATCTGGAGTTTCCTCCCATTGGGTCTTGTTTTCTCCTGCCTACAAAGCAGCAGCATGAAGCCTGTGAAAAGCTGATAGTAAGAAATGCCTTCTGACTCAGGAGGAGAAAGAGCTTCTGTAGAAACAGTGAGAAGAAAAGCTGGTTCCTAAGACAGCAGAAAAGAATAGGGAAAGAAATGCTGATGAGTAGTAGCCTTTGGCTTTTTTTCCCCCTACCTTTCTGTACTTCCAAATAATTTGCTATTTCGGCTTTTTTCTCTCTTGACTTTGGCCCCTGGTCTTCTCTGTTTCTTTTCATTTCCCTGTTGCTTGGTGAATTCCTCTTTCATGCTCATGAACAATCTGTACTGATTTCCAACCTTAGATGTTTCCACTCTTGCCTTTTTATTACTAACCATTTTTTGTTTTCAGTTTTACAGTCAACTCAAGCTCAGCTCTCCTTTACCCTGTCCTCGGAGTTGCTTTCCCCTCTGCTCTGATTCCCTGCTGATGCTTCAAGGAACCTCCCCTTCTTTAACAAATACGTTTGTCAATACTAGCTGCCTTGGTGGCTGAACCGAAGCAGCTGGCCGCCTGCTTCAGCTTATAACACATGGTTTGTTAAGGTGAACAAAAACTGATGTTAATTTACCTTGAAACTTCTCTTTGCTTGCTTCAAAAGCAAGCAGTTGTTCATGCAGAAGGGAGGACTTAGCTGAGGATCATGATTTTGTCAGTTCTCTAATGTAAGTAGATCTTGTTCCCAAGTCAGTGCTCTAAGGACTTGCTATCTCTTACTCAAGCTTTTCCTACAGTGAGAGCATATATACAAGCATAATTTTCCCTTTTGGGCTCTCTGCTTGTTAAAAAAAAGAGCTGAGTTGGTGTTGCAGCTCTAAAAAGCATCTTCTCTATTTGGCCATTTATTTTTATGGAAGTTGTAGACACTTAAATTGTTTGGAAGGTTTCTTCACTTCTATTTAATTTGATTAAGAGGGTCAAGTGGGAGAAGAAAGAGGCACAGATATACTTACAGTGTGATCACATAAGTCCTGTTTTCCTGGCAAAGTAGACTAAAATATTTTACTTTTCCATTTTTGCTTTCTTCACTCCCAATACATCACTCAGTTCCTTCCCATCTGGTGCATCTGATGTCTACTCAGGAAGGATTTGCCATCATATAATGTACTAGTCCTTCAGCATTTATCATGTGTTGCCCCTTCCTTTTGTACATTTCTTCAAATCTTGGGGTTTTTTGGTTTTTTTCCCTTTGCCCTGGGATTGATCTTGAGTAGGTGTTAGGGGACAACTTTGGTGGTTTGTTGTAAAGTGAAATGACAGGCAGTTCATAAACTTTCTTTGCCACTGCCAGGGTGTCTTTGTAGGTCCTTCTTTGTTTCCTGTCTGTTCAAATGAAACCAAGTCATGTTTCAACCAGCTTTTAAAATCCTGCTCTGACTCCTTAAGCTCCTGAGGACCTCAGTCACTTCTAAAAATAAGATTTAGCTGTCATGTATAAGTTTTGCAATGCTAAATAGAACAACGCCTACACACCATTAAAAATCTCAGGCCCTGTATTCAGAGGACTTGCAGAAGAAATTTAGCAAAACCAGGTCATTTCTTCAAGCAGCAATCTTGCAGTAACCCACTTCAGCTGTGACAGTAAGCAGAGCCCTTGACAGAGAAGTCATGCTGGTGCCTGAACAAAAACTGGTCCAAGGGAGCTTCCTCTCCTGGAAAGGTCTGAGATTCCTGAGACAGTTAATCTTATGCAATGTTCTTAATGACATTTCAAAAAGATCTTGTACAGATACATGCTTCATTACTCTTTTTCCCCCCCTGGTGAAAGTGGAGTTGGCTATGGGCCAGAGGCTAGGAAGACTTGCTGCCTCTCAGGTGATGTGAGTGCTGCTCTCCATCCAGGCAGGCTATGAACCATAATAGCCATGATAGACCTGAGCATCTTCCCCTTGCTCTCCCAGTGGTCCCACCCCATGTGTGCCAAAGAGACCTTTGGGGTCAAAGAGTTTCTCTGAGCACAACAGAGGAGACTGGAGAGCTGTGTGTTGAGGGGTCTGGTTCGTGCCCACCAGTCAATACGCTGCAGATGTGTCTGGGGCTGTGCTTGTGCCTGCGTGGGAGTGGAACAGCTGGCTGTTCACAAAGGTTTCAGTCATCCAGGAAAACACCACGTGTTATGAGTGAAAAGCAGGTGTGGATCCCTCAGGGACAAGGCACGCAACACTCAGCAAGTGAAAGCTTTGGCTTTAATGAAAGTGTAGCGTTACCATGGTGGGAGCCCCGGGACACTGACGCTAGTCAAAATGGGGACCTGACACAGAGGAGCCCTGCTCGGGGGTGAAGCTCAAGGGAAAGCAACTACAGGGGTGGATAATAAAACTTGCGCTGATTAACATATCATACATATGCAATGTCCTGTTTTGCTCATTAGCGAACTCGTTGATGTAATGCAGGTGCTGTTTGAATTCTGAGATCTGCAGCTGGCTGTCACGTTGGCACCTGTGCAAAAGTAGGTGCAGATGGGGGGGAAGCGAACTATCCTGGGTTACTGTGACAATGAGATAAAATGTGCTCGGGACTCTACATACTTGGATGGGAAGAAGCAAACTATCCCAGGTTACTGTAACAAAGTCTTCTCGTGCCCTACACCACATCATGCGGGTGAACAGTTGTACTTGAAACAAGGGAGTGTGTGTGACCTTCCATAAACTGGAATATGTACAAATAAAACAGGCCTGAAATAAAATGCAATTATAAACACATTTGGAATAACAACTGAGGTCTGTTGGATATGTTGCAAACAAGAAATGGAGCTAAATTCACTGCATTAATAAATGGCTTGCTGCAAATATGTTGCCTGGTGTTAGGCACTAGCTGTTGAGAGCTTCCTTCTGAGATCCAGCTGAAGATTTACATGCATTTTAATATACCCAAATCTGAGATGCTCAACCAAAGACATACAGAATCCCTTCTGTACGAGCAGCATTGACATGCAGAGGAATTTGTACACAGCATTTATAGACATTTAAACTAACTTCTTACGTTTTTCTTTAAGAGGAAGCAAAGTCATATTTTGATCATACTACAGTATTCTCTCTTTTTTTCTTTATTTTTTCTTCTGTAGAGAATGGACAGGACCTGCTGCCAAGATCACATGGCTGACAGTCAGCACAAGGGTTAAGGATTTGTGAGCCATGAACAATAGAAATGTCTTGGCTTCAGTAAAGCTTTCAACACCATCCCTACAGCACTCTTGGCAGGAAGCTGTGGAAGTACAGGCTGGAAGACTGGACTGTTAGGTGGGGTGAAAACTGGCTGGACCACTGGGCTCCAGTAGTAGACTGGGGCTAATATTGTTCAGTAGCATCATCAGCCACCTACGTGAGAAGACAAGGTGCATCCTCATTGTGGATGATAATAAGTTAGGGGAGAGTGGCTGACATGCCAAAAGGAAGAGCTTCAATTCAGAGGGACACAGAGAAACTTGAAACTGGGACAACAGACATCTGAGGAAGTTCAGCAAGGAGAAGTGCAGAGTCCTGTGCCCAGGGTGGGAAAAAACCAATGTACTGGTGCAGGCTGGGAGCCAAGTGGGAGCAGCGCTGCTGGAAAGGACATGGACCATGTTGAATATGAGCCACCAGGACACTTTCATCACAATATGAAGAAGGTGGGCAGCAGTTTGAGCAAAGTTGTTAGCCCCCCCTTCTCTGCACTGGAGATCTCTCGTCCACATCAGGAATACCATGTCCAGCTTTGGGTCCCCTGGTTCAAAAAGGATGTTGAGAAAATAGGATCCAGCAAAGGGCTATCAGGATGGTCATGGGCCTGGGGGACATGGTCTACAAGAAGAGGTAGAGGGAGCTGGGATTGTTTAATCTGAGGAAGAGGAGGCCTAGGGGTCCACAACTACTTGGAGGGAGTTACAAAAATAACAGGGACCAACTGATCTCAATAGTAGCAGATAATATACCAGTGGGTGATAGCATCAAACTGCACCTTTGGAGTTTTAGATTGGAAAATTTCTTCACTAGGAGGGTGGTGCAGCCTTGGAACAGACTAACCAGAGGCCAACGCATATGCAGATTGCATATCTGCACCAGTGAAATACTTGCCTTTCCTAATTAATATCCGTCCATATTTATGAATGAATCTCAAGGAACTTAGTGGTGCAGCATGAACTTGTTTTCCCTGTGGGGATCTCTCCTACTGTACCAGTATGTATAGTAAGAGACTCTCATTTACACCATGGTTTTCAGCATAGGTTCTTGGCATCTCTTATTTTTCAATTCAACCTCATTTAAGGCCAATAAACAAATTGCCACCTCCATCCAACCTCCCTCAGGAAGAGAAAAAGGCTAATGTAACTCCAGAAATGAACAGCCTGAGCACCTATCGAATAATTGCCTTTTGTTATTCCACTGTAAGGAGAAACATCAGCCAGGATCATTTACAGACAATTGACCAAAAAAGAGTCAAAAAGCAAACAACTCAGCTGCAATCCCAGTTTGCTAAAGAGTTGATTCATATCATAAATTGTGGTAATTGTTTTTTAATTTAATTAAGTGCACATATAGCTATGTAATTAAAAACACTTAGGCATTCTAGATTTCTTTAGGAACTACCCACCACTTTCAGTCTTGCTCTCTGCTTTGGTCACAGGGGATGTGAAGCAACCTTTCTGAAGAGTATTAAAATATTGGGGGGGGGGGGAGGGGGAAGGGAAAGTTTTAAAGTAGGTGTCCCACGTTAATGTAAAGAATTATTTACAGCTGCTACTAGAAACTGGAAGAGCTCCCCCCCCCCCCCCCCCCCCCCCCAGTCAGGGTCTCTAGGTACATGGTGGGATGCACTAGGGATAGGATGGAGCAGAAGGGAAGGGATGGAGCTGTGAGCTGAACTCTCTGAAAGCACAGACTGACCTCAGCACCCAGGGAAATCAATGGCTCTGCAAGTAGCTGTTGCCTTTGAAAGTCAGTTTGTTCTTTTACTGCCTTTGTTTATGTGGATGTGAAGTCTCTTATAACCAATTAGCTTTTATCATAGAGCAGATCATGAGTGTGTTTCAATAAGGACCTAACGTTTAAGTTGCTGAGTTCTCTAATGCATGAGCTGGACTTCTTAAGTTTTACATAAAATACACCTTACTTTGGTGCCTCTTACTTCTAGGACTGAAGGGACAGTTCTTGGTCTCTTACCTGTGTTTTCTCTAAGTGACTTTTTGCTTTCCTGTTAGCTTTCTTTCATGACCTGTTATACTGTGCAGTTCTTACAAAAAGAAAAAAAAAGGCAAGCTAAAATGCATAGTATACCAGGCAAGTAAAATATTCCAAGTTGTGGAGAGTCATTGGGATATTTCTACATATCTATGTCTTCACTTGCCTTGCTCTGAAATGGCTGTTTCTCCTTGAAGCTGTAGGAGCTTGTGAAGTGGCTGTTAATAAAGGTGACTTTGAAGGTGAAGAGAGACTGCTAGTAAATCTAGTTCAGTCTCCTGACCAAAAGCTGTATCTGTTTTCCCCACTGTGTGTCACAGGTTTTGGCTAAATGAGTAAGATATCCTGCCTTGATGTGAGAATAACAAGAGAATGGGAGCCTTATGCTTCTTTTTCATGCTTTGGTAGCTTTATTTGGATAGGGTTAACCTGGTGCTGATACTGTGCAAGTGTCCTACATTTCTAAGGCTGATATCCTGACTGTAACTCCCAGCTATTATATTGTGATATTTTCCCTCTGAAGATGCATTTACATTGTAATTGTCACCTCTCAATGTTTTCAAAGACAGACTGAACCATTTAAACTCCTTAAGGGCATATCAGTACAGAAGAGTAGACACGTTCTCCTGGCACAATTATACCAGGAAAATAAAGTGCCAGGCACCAACAGAGCTCCCCACAAGGACACTGTTGTTTTGGGGTAGAAGTAGTTCTTCTTTTGCTTTTCTTTTAAACTTCTTCCAAAGGGATCTTGGAAGATCTCCCTGTGCTCTCTTCTGCCTGGGGGGGGATTTGGAGGTGGGCAAGGAGCACCTGAGCCTCAGCAGCAGCTTCACCTCAGCTGCCACATGTAAATCGGGAGATGCCCTGGGTCCACAACCCTCTTGGCTGTGGGACATGAGCTTTCACGAGGACTAAGGAAAGCTCACAACAGTCCCTGGCACTTCTTATCCTTCTAGGTAGGTCCAGCACCCTGAGCCCCATTGAGACCCCACTTGGCCCTCATAGCTCATGAGACTCATGAATTGAACTGCTATAACATTTTTTCAATCACTTATGCAGAATAGCCATTTCTGATTTAAAACTTAAGGATAGAGTTGCCTCAGAGGTTTTTTTTTTTTTTTTTTTTGGTAAGTTAAGAGCAACCTGAATATAAAGGCATGAAAGTTCACCGGAGTGTGTTTCAGCCTGTCAGTGGGTCACAAGACACTGAAGCGCTGAGTGAAATAACATCCATGCAAATCAAATAAAAGAGTAGCTAACCCGTATTTAAAAAGAATAATCTTTCTGGATGCCTTAGTCATAGATGTCTTTCTTAGCCATGAAAAATTCAAGACATCAAGCACTTAGTGGGGAAACAGCCGTAGAGGATGCCTCCAAACCTAGGCACAAAATTATCAGACTGACATTAGCAGGTAAATCACCTCCCCTTGATGCTCCAGGGACCTGGGATACATGAAATTTCCATCGGAAATAATGAAATTCATGAGTATGAACCTTGGAAGTAGTGTCTAGTGAGGGCTTTAGGGGAGAAAAACTTACCAAAATATCTCATACAGAAGTTGGCCTTAAAAAACAAAGAAAGAAAAAACTTGAAGAACTGGGGAGCAGGTAAAACTGCGTGAAGCCCTGCACAGTGACCAGCTGACGTTGCTGAAAGACGGATGCTGCTGCGGAGAGCACTGCTAAGCTGAGCAGAGTTGTAATCTAAATAGCTTGAGAGCCTGCTTAGTAGGTTTTATCTTTGCTGCTGGTAATTACAGCACAGCCCCAACCAGCACCGCAGTTTGTCTGTAATTACTGTGGGCCTACAGGGTTCCTATAGGAAATTTTACATATTCTGGCGACTGGGTCTGACTGTTAAGAGGCTGCAGGCAGGCAGACAGACATGGGTGTGCGAGGCTGAGCAGCGTGGAAGGATGTGGATTTGTCTCCCAAGCGTGTCTGCTTGCAGGAGTCGGGCGCGAAGGAGGAGACTGGGAAGGGAGAGACAGGAGGTGGCAAGCCCCATCCCGAATGCCCAGAGGGGTTAGCTAATACTCTAACAGACCCTTCAGCCTTCCTGGCTGGGGATGGCAGTTGGTAAACCCTTGGCATGCCTGGCCCAGCCTTGCACCCTTTGCTTATGCTGCCCTTCTTATGGGTTTGCCCACCAGATGCCTGTGGTCAGTATTTTCCCCAGTCACGCTGCCCTGGGTGAGGAGGACCAGCTGCCTCCAGCTGTTATGTTGCAGTACAGCTGTTGGGTTGGGACTTCCCTGTGTTACTTCTCTCAGTTTTGACCAACAGAGATGGGATTGTGCTGTAGCAGTCGATCTGGGCTCTGCCTGCGTATCAGCCTCTGGAGTGAGCACTCCTGCTTGATCAGAGTTTGGCTTTCTCTTACCAAACCTGATGAGTCCCTGTTTAGCTCTGCAGCAGTGGGATGAGGGATAACAGCAATGGGATGTGAATCAGGGCAGTGAGTTGCTTGGTTTTAACTTACCTCTGCTGGGAAATGGAGATAACTGGAGATAATGCAGTTATTCTTCTGCTCTGGACTTGCCCTGTCATCGTCCTGTGGTTTCATGGTGAAAGAGAGGAGAGAAGGGTACCTCTCCTCTTGTACAAATACATTGTACCTGGGCACATCTATGGGCTTCTGGGTGTTTGACAGAAAGGAATACTGTCTTCCCATCAGCACTACCTCTGATTTTTTTTTTTTTTTTAATTGACAGTAAAAACCAGAATGGAATAATTTCACAGTAAGTAAAAATGATGATAAAATGGTAACAACTCACATATAAGACAGCAGGGATGTAAGATTATTTGCACCTATTATAATGTTCTGCATGCATTGTCCTGGCAACAGAAGTGGACCTTCCTCAGAGAGAGATGGTTTCCCACCATCTGTTTGAGCCTGAGCTTCAATGTGTCCTGATGCAGCAGCCCATGAGCAAACCCAGGGTCAGGGCCCCCCACCTGCACCATCTAATCCAGCTCCCTGCACACTGATGGTATAAAAGACCAGGGTACAGACTGGCTAAAGAGGAGCATGCTTTGCATCCAAAATTTGGAACACCAAAAGAAAAACCAACAACACATTATAGAAATGTTTTCTGTATTTGTCAAAATAGCTTCATGTTTGGCATCAGCTTAAGGTCAATTGTCCTGGTTTCGGCTGGGACAGAGTTAACTCTCTTCTTAGTAGCTGGTACAGTGCTGGGTTTTGGATTTAGGGTGAGAATGATGTTGATAACACGCTGATGGTTTAGTTGTTGCTAAGGAGCGCTTATCTTAAGCCAAGGACTTTCCAGTTTCCCATGCTCTGCCAGCAAGCAGGTGTGCAAGAAGCTGGGAGGGAGCATGGCCAGGGCAGCTGACCCCAACTAGCCAAAGGGCTATTCCATGCCATGGAACCTCATGCCCAGTATATAAACTGGGGGGAGTTGGCCGGGAGGGGCGGATCGCGGCTCGGGAACTAACTGGGCATCGGTCAACGAGTGGTGAGCAATTGCATTGTGCACCACTTGCTTTGTATAGTTTAATTCTTTTAGTATTGCTATTGTCATATTATTATTATTATCATTATCATTGTTTTTCATTCCTTTCTGTCCTATTAAACTGTCTTTATCTCAACTCACGAGTTTTTTTTCCTGATTCTCTCCCCCATCCCAGGGGTGGGGGGGCAGTGAGCGGCTGCGTGGTGCTTAGCTGCCGGCTGGGGTGAAACCACGACACAGGCTTTTGAGTAATCCTGTGTAATCCTCATAACCTTCTGTTAAATTAGCTTTTCATCCATTACGCATTGACATTCAGCTCTGGACACTAACAATAAAATAACACTTTTTAAAAGTGATTTTCTCTATAAAGATGTGATGTCTCTGGAATTTTGCTGAGCTGAACAAACTGCAATAAAAGCTACATTAAAATTTTGTTAAAATGCATGTGGAAGCATCTGAACGAGGTGCTGTGGATGCTGGAGGCGCTCTGGGGGCATTAGTGTGGTACCCTGCAAAGAATCCCTGGCCATACTGAGCTGTAGGTGTACCCATCAGTAAGATATGCAGTAATGTCCAAAGGCATTGCTGAAAATTACTTACAGAAATGTGTGCTGGCTTAATACAATGACATGTTTTGGAAAAAAAATATGATGTGCAGTGGAATTTTCTGTCCCTTAGTAAAAATGAGAGGAATTCCATCAACTTATCTGGTTTACAAGTAAATCAGGGTGGGGTTTTTTATTTTTTTAGGTGATGGAGTCTGAGAAGTCTCAAGATCCAGCTTGTGCAGAAGTGTCCAAAGGAAACAACCAGAGTCCAACTCTGGGAAGTAGCATACTGAAATACAGAAGTTGATCCCAAGGTAAAGCTGGGTTGATAAAAGATAGCAGTGGTTGAATTTTTATGGTGTGTATTTATTTTAGCTCTCTAAAAGTGAGATAGGTTTTCTTTCCTTTGGACATCATAATAGTTTAATTTGGAAGGAATATCCCAGCTGTAAGATGTTTGCATTCAGCCTCCTGAGTTGAACTATTGTATGGACAGAAAGATGAAGCAAAATTTTGAAAGCTTCTTTCTTTTTTTTTTTTGTTTTGTTCTTTCTCTTCCTTGTGCGCTCTCTCTCTCTCTCAAACATTTACCTTCCCTATGTATTTCATTGTGCTCTAATACTGAGGTGGGGGACATGTTTCAACATGCCATCACCAAAATACCCATTATGGTGAATACTCCCCAAATTTTCTATTGCTTTGTCCCCAAGTCTTAACAGTAACCTGTGTGCAGAGCTCAATATGTTCTCATCCCTAATACTCTCTGAGACTCCCTCCCTCCTATGTTCACCTTAATTTCCATTTACTCAGATATTTTTAGCATCCTCCAGGGAGCTCCTCCGCCTGTAGCCCCTATGTCTGTGTGTTGGTGGCTCACTGGGGATCCAGCCCCGGTTCCCATGAGCGCTGATGCCCCTGGGCTGTGGGTGAGCCTGGAGCATCCCCAAGCCTGGACTGCAGTGTGGGAAGGGAAGCTGCATTCAGAGATAGGCAGAAAACACAGAAATATAACTGTTTTCCTAGAATAAGAGAGGGGGAGGTGACAGGAAAGGGTTAGTTGTAGGTGCCAGGAGGGTTTGGGAGTAAAAGAAGTGCCAAGATGCCAGGTCCTGCCAAGATAGCTGTCCTGGCTGTGTGCGTCAGTGGTGCCCTGCGTGCCCAGGGAAGGGGAGCTTTAAAACCAGAGGTAATTTCACACCCCAAAGCAGGGAGCGGGTTTAAATTGCAATCTGGGTGGTGGGTATGAGTTGTGCCTATGGATGCGGTTGCAGAATTGCTTTAATGTGGAGTGAAAACAAGTGGCTGCCCCCAGCTCTGTGCTCCATCCCTCCCTGGTGCAAGCAGCAAGGCTTGCACAGCCTCCTGGCAAGGAGGAGGTGGCAGAAAACAGGTTTGGGGCTCTCCTGGGCAAATTTGCAGCAGGTCTACCTCAGCCCATGGCTTGTGAGCCCCATCCCCAGGGTAAGGACAGGGCAGTGAGGATGAAGGGAAAGCAGAGCTGCCCCTTTCTGTGGCAGCTCCAACTTACGTTGGTTTAAAGTAATCTGGAAACCACGTCATGAAATCCAGCTTGTGCAAATTTGGCCTGTCTGTGTCTTGGGTTTTCATCTGTAAAATAGGGGTTAATGGCCCTTCCCTGCGTGGTGGGGAAATGGCAAGGATAACTGTGCGGAAACCGCTGTGACTGGGGGTCCTGTGGGGACCTCAGAGAAAATGAGAATTGGAGGAGCCCTGGTGCGAGGAGCGGGGTACTCTGTGGCTAATTACAGGATGTTCTTCAAGACAAATAATTCTGTTTCTAATGTGAGCTCTGCACTCTTTAAGACAACTAGGATCATTGCCAGGAGGAAAGAAAATAGCATTTATTTGGCACATTTTTCCTTTTTCCATTCCAGAAAAATTTCCCTCAAAGTGACATGACACCTCCAGAAATGAATACTGCTACAGTGTCAGGTCTTTTAATTTTAAATAAATGAAGCTTGAGAGTTTAGTGCATGGGCAAGTGCCATTGGGCGAGAACAGCTGAATTTCTTTTCTGTCCCTGAGCTACCGTCTCAATTATCTTCTGCTTTTTCTTACTACCATGAGTGACAGCGCTGAGGAGTTCACCATCACTGAAAGATCGTACAAAACCTGTGACAGCAGGAAAAGTTTTTAGTTGAGGATGATCAAACCTAGCTTGTAACTGCCTGTTTGGGAACTGCATAGCATTGTTTTAAGGCACTGTTTAAGTTGGGATTTGCAGGAGGTGATTATTGTGTGCTGGCAAGAGGATAAAGCAGCTCCGAGATGTTTGCGAGACTTATTTCTGTGGTTTTCCCTAGGTGCTGGATCCCACTTAGAGTCCGTGGGAGAAGACGATGAGCTGACAGTGGAAAATGGTGAATCGAATTACAAAATAGCGGTGAAATATTCCCGGGGTGGGAGAAAGCACTCTCTGCCCCAGCAGCTGGAGTTGGCAGGAGCCAGGCAGGTGCGTGGAAAGGCAAAGCTGGCTCTGAGCACCTCACTTCCCTCGCTCAGGCTGTGCTCAATCCTTCGAGATCTGTCTGGAGGTTGTAGAAGCGACAGTAATGAAATGAGGCCGCATAGGTACATCACGGGGACTGAAACCAGGCCTGGACACCAAAATGGGATGCGTTGGCCACCTATGGAGAACTTCTTTACTCTGAGGATGGTGAAAGGGGATACTTCTTGCTATGGCCAGGAGGCCCTAAGGCTGATATTACGAGTTGCAGTTCTAGAGATCTGAAGACTTAAACAAAAAAATCCTGCTTCTCTTTATTTTAATGACTTGATGATGTAGGGTTTTTTTATTTTTTTAATTTTTTTTTTTTTTTAAGCAGAGAAGGACTTCAGTATATCATGAGGCTACCCTTAATCTTTTTAATTTAAATTGTGACTGGTACATTACAAAATGATCCTACTGTGCAAAATGTGGGAAAATTATGGCAAGATTCACTTTGACTGTAATGAACTAAGATTTCATCCCTTGAATGTTTTTCTGAATATATCTGTAATATATATCCCCCCCCCCCCCCCCCCCCCCCGAACACATGCAATTTTCCCGGTATGACATCCCAGTGCCTATGCCAAGCAATCAGAGTGACTTCCCTTGTTTGCTGATGTTTATTAGGACTACTATATCGTGAAGAAATCCACCCGTTCCTTCAGTGCCGCCCAAGTGGAATCTCCATGGAGACTGACCCAGCCGTCCATCATTTCTAACATTGTCCTGATGAAAAGGCAAGGCAAGGTGAGGATTTCTGCATGTGGCTGGTTTCTTACATGTAGCAAGAGCTGGCATTTAAGAGGTGTCTCCAACACCCAGGACTTCCAGCAGCTCTCAAGGTAGCCATTAATAATAATAACAATAATAATAAACAAATCCCATTTTCAAATGTAAGTGCCAAAGTTACACCTGCAAAATACAGGGGAAGTGATGTTCATGTCACGCACTTGACGCAGGGTGGCTTTCATTCTGATTTGGTGCATCTGGTCATTACTGAGATATCAAATATTAATAATAGATCTATAAATATGTATGTTTATGCAAAGTTGGTGCAGCTACAGAAGAGTACCTGTTTGCATGCATATTTATGAATAAGCATATTTTATCTCTGTGGAATCTGGATACATTAAAAAAAAATCACTGTAAATTAAGTGTTAAACCCAAAGACAGGTTCCTGGTTGATTGTTTATCTGAGAGCACTGAATTCTTTAGGTCAGAGTCCTCTTTTCTCCCCCCAATAATGTGTGTGCACATTTGCTGGATATCAGCTAGCTGAATGCTAAGGGAAAATAGACAGGCATTAAACTAGATGTATATTGTTTTCCCTAATCCAATCCATGCTAGTATTGGAGCTGTCACTTAAATATGCTAAAAATATGCATGTCTTTTTCTGAAATACTGTTTAAATTCATCAGATGGATGTGTTTTGGACTAAAAAGACTTGTTTTGACTTTCAAGCTCAAATACAAAACAAATTCCTTGTTGTGCTTTAAGTTTAGCAAAGAGTTAGTGTCGTGGTTTAACCCCAGCCAGCAGCTAAGCACCACGCAGCCGTTTCCCCCTCCCCCCTCCCAGTGGGGTGGGGAGGAGGAAAGGAAAAAAAAGTAAAACTTGTGGGTTGAGATAAGAACAGTTTAATAACTAAAGTAAAATATAATACTAACAATAGTAATAATGAAATGTAATAATAATAATAGTAATGAAAAGGAATATAACAAAAAAGGAGGGGGAGGAAGGGAAAAAAACCAACCAAACAAAAAAAAAAACCACCAGTGATGCACAATGCAATTGCTCACCACCCGCTGACCGATGCCCCAGCAGCAATCCGCCCCTCCTGGCCAACTCCCCCCCAGTTTATATACTGGGCATGAGGTTCCATGGCATGGAATAGCCCTTTGGCTAGTTGGGGTCAGCTGCCCTGGCCATGCTCCCTCCCAGCTTCTTGCACACCTGCTTGCTGGCAGAGCATGGGAAACTGGAAAGTCCTTGGCTTAAGATAAGCGCTCCTTAGCGACAACTAAACCATCAGCGTGTTATCAACATCATTCTCACACTAAATCCAAAACCCAGCACTGTACCAGCTACTAAGAAGAGAGTTAACTCTGTCCCAGCCGAAACCAGGACAGCAGCAAATGAAGAATACTGAATTTTTCTCTCTATGGCATGTGTTGTGCAAGAAGTCAGGATTGTAATGGTGCCTTCCAGTTTTGTAAGTTGTAGCAATGCTGGACTGTCCCTGCTGCTTTTCACTTAGTCACCCGATGATCAAATGCAATTTTCCTGGAACTACTTGAGTGAAGTGTTCCCATCTTTCTTCCTACTTGGACCAAGTGGCAACAGAAATATGGCACAAGTCCTCTTCCTCCTCAAAGTTATTTTGCAGTTAGTTTGTCTTTGAGTAGAATATAATTTAGGGCCAGGAATATAAATATCAACAGATTGAACTGATCAACTATAATAAAGTAGTAGGAATACTGTCTTTAAAAAAGTAAAATCTGTCCAAAGATCAAAGTTTTCTTTCAGGAATTAAAAAGTGAGAATCTGGAATATATTGCTACCATGAAATCTGTGCGAGGGCAATTTGAAAATAAGCCTGTGTTTGCAAAGTGAGCGATTATTTTCAAGCAATTTTTAAAAATTGATGATAGAAGATAAAACCCTTTTAACCAAGCTATAGGGAATAACAACTTCTTTTATTTCAATATTTCAAAGAATTTCATGAGTGTACAAAACCTTCCTGTTTAAACAGGAATGAAGCTGTAAAAATATTTGCATTAGTGGGTCCAGAGAGCTCTGACTTTTGAACTTGTAACTACAAATGGAGGCCTTAAATCCATATCTAGGAGAACTCAGGTTTCTTATTTTATAATGAATTGTGTATTTTCTGCTAAATCAAATATACAAACAATAGACAAATAGAGGTCTACTGCCCAGAGTTTGTCATCATTGCTGCAAGGCCTTGTGCTGTTAAAAAGAAAGAGGCCGTGGTTCTGTTAGTTAAAGACAAGCATGGAAGGGATAAGAATTGGGCTTATAGCCTAAGATAACAGTATTTCTAGGGAGTCTGTATACTGTGCTGAACCAGCACGATGGTTCAATTTGATTGCATTATTAAGGCATATAGACTTTTTGGAGAGTCTATAAGTAGCATGAAATAAAAACTCCATGGAGTGGAGCCTGCCCTCTCTCCTCCGTCCTTCATCTCGCTGTGGTGGTGGCTTGAAAGCCAATGAGTGACCTAACCAGGTATCTGCTGAGAAGATGAACTGAGTTAAGCTAATTGCTTGCTATTACTCAGTAACAGAGGGAAACTATTAAGTGGCTCCTATTACAGTTTTCCATAAGTGATATTTACAATGACAACAAATCCTTTGCCAAGAAATGCTAAGAAAAGCTAAAAGTTGAGCTGGAGAGACCCTGAAGCATTTCCCCTCCCAGGCATTACTGAATCCACAATCCCTCATAGTTGGATCTCTGAAGGAATGTCCATGTGGGGACCCATATTTATCATTATGTCACTGTCACCATTTTTCTGACAGCACTGGGGATCTACAGAAGTGTGTGGGGTTTTTTTAATTTCATTTAATTTTATTCTATTTTATTAGCTCTTAATAATACCTCAACCTGCAGATTGTAGTTAGGAATTAGCTTGTCCCTCTCCATAGAAGCAGTTTGATCTGCCTGAGGCATAGAGGATGCTAAAAATTGAAATTGGCAGAGCTTGCAGAAGTGTGGATTTTTGGTTAGCTTTAAACAAATACTGCAGTCTGCCCAGCACCTAGTTTTACTCTTGGGACATCTTGTACCCAAAGGTTTGTATAAAGATCCTGGAGCATACTGTCAGGGCTTGGTCCATGTCCTGTAGGAACTCCCTGTGACCCAGGAGCCCGGAGGATTTTGGTTTGCTGTAAGGTCATGCCACAGGCTGAAAACAGAGATGTATTTCTACAAAGGCTCATGTTTTAGACATTTTTATACTTAATGTCTCATTTTATGACACAAAAGGTCCACAGTACATTTTGTTGCTGAATATGTTCACTTTGGTGTTTTCATGTACTTCCAAGAGCAATACCACAAAATTTTCTTTCTTCTTGTTATTCTGAGTGAATGTGGCATTTAAACTAGGTTTAAACTGCTGAGTTTGCTTAGGAATCTTTCAAATCTTCATGGTTCAGAAAGATTCAAGTTTCTCGTCTCTATTTATGCTGAATTTTAATTCATGTAAAGCAATGTGTATAGAAATTACTTTCAACAGAAATAACTTGCTTTCTTTTTTTAAATATATACTCCTGCAGACTAGTTGTTCCTGTTATAAGATTATATGGAGTTTTCCAGTAATAAGAATTAAGTGCATGGCAGTAATTCAGGACAAAATTAGCAAATATGGTAAACCAGTATTTATTCTTAAACCATAGAAACATTAATTACCAATTACTGATTTAGGTTTTCTTTTTAAAAGCAAGGAGAAATGAAAATTTAAAAAGAGCTAATATCTTGGGAAGTCTGGTATTCTTCCGGTAGGTTAAGTGTAGCATATCTTCTGTTGTTGATGTATGCTTGTACAAAGCAGTCTTTGTCTATTTTAAAGTAATATTTTCTCAATAAATCAGTGTACAGCATTTAATTGAGTTAAAATTGTGCTGTAATGGCTTAATTTGATTTCTTTAAGTCTGGTGCAGTTTTATTTGTTTGTGTAATGTGGCACTTGGACATGGTCTTCATGAAGTCAGCAGGCTTCTGCCTCCTGGTTTCTGCAGGAGAATGGCATGGAGGGAGTCTGAATCAGGGGACCAGGACTTAGGAGCTCTCAACTAGGTCTTCTTTACTGCATCTTTAAAAATAGTAGCATATCTGAAATGAATCATGTATTTGTAGTGATAAGTGGTCAGACTTTCATCTTTGTTTGATCTACCCAGTTTGATCACTGTCCTCCACTTGACTTTAGGTTTCTGAGCAGGAGATGGATGAAGCAATTGCATGCACTACTCACCAAGAGAGCAAGGATACCAGCTCCTCTCATGTCACAGGTAACAAGCAGTGTTTTCTCTCCTAATATTTGTCCTTTTCCAGATGCGAGAAGGTTTAAGGACATGCTCTTGGGTTCCCCAACATCAATATTTTGAGGGCCCTCAAAACAGCTGAACTGTTTGGGGGATGTAATCACTCTGTCCACTGCAGAAATTTTAGCAAAAACATCCGGTTCAGATGGATCAACTCTATAGCTCATGTTACTTGCTTTGGGTTTCGCTTGTCTGCCATGATCTGAAAGTAGGGGTGCCAAGAGGTGGTTGCTCTATCCTCTCTTCAGGATGAATGGGAAGGAGAATGTCCTGGTAGGGAAAGGGCAGGAGGAATCCACTCCATCTGTGTACACTTATCCATGTAGATAGCAAAAAAAAAAAAAAAAAAAAAAAAGAGAGAGAGAAAGTATTGGTGTATCCATTTGAAAAAATCCAGATATTGCATACTGGACTGTATGTTTTAACTCCATTTTAATCTTTGGGGTCATGTCAAAATGTGTGCTCTGGCATTTGTCTGATGTTTTTGAACTCCAGACTTAGCACTTGCTAAAATCTTACAGATAAAAGCAAACTCTTGGCAATGGCAGAGTGACTAGTAAGGTGATTTTTAGACAGAAATGTTAGATTTGTAATTATCCTTTTTATATCTGTGTCAGCTAAGACCTTTTTTGAAGTAGACCTTGCCAGTGGCTGCTAATTTGTCTTTCGAGGTTGCACCTAGTCAGCAGCGTGCTCCAGCGAGTGAGGGAGAGAGTCTCCTGCTCATCTCTTGTTCATAGCTCTGTCCTGGGCCTGGCTGGCGTAACATGTTTCTGTGATAATGTTTCACCTGATCTGAGGGAGAGCTTGTGAAATGTTAAATAAATCTCACTTTATGAAAGCAATTCAGATAATAAGTGGGATTAAATGCAACCCCCAGCTCAGATGGTGAATGAGGAGCTTGTTTGGATATATGGAACTTTAATTTTTGGCATCTAACTAAGCTGTGTTTAACAGGAGCTGTACAAAAAAGCCTGTCTCCTAGTGTGAAGGCCAAACAAGGAGAGACCTCATCTCCCCTCAGCTGGACTATGAAACGCTTCCTGGAGCCAGCAAGCCAGGTAAAAAGATTAGATGCAATAAAAACAGCGTCTGCTTCAAATTCAGCTTTTAATGAAGCTCTTACTTGATCAAGGAGTTCAAAAACCAAACCTCTATGCTCCTTCCTTGTTACATGGGCTCCATAAAAGGGTTTGTTTCTTATGTCACACGTTTAAATTGTGACAGCAGCAAGCTCCTGTTCGTCTGTGTGGCCATAGCCTTCGGGAGCGATGTGCAGAGCATGGCAGAGAAAGCTGTGGGCTCCCACCTCCTGCCACCTCGAAGGCACCTCTGCTCTGTGGGACACAGAGATGAAGTTAGCAGGAGAGACCTGAGCCTGTGGACAGAAGGCTGAGCGCTTGGTCTCTCTATATAGTCATCACAGTGGAAAAGTCTCTGGCTTTCCTGGGAAAGCCAAAGAAGCCATACAAACTGTGTCCAGAGATACAAACCCTTCCCTTCTCTCAGTGCAGAAGGTGTATAAAGGGAATTACACAAGTGAATGGTTTCATCCCTGGTTTCTGTGTTGAACCACATCTGCAAAGTAGTGGGTTTTGGAATCTTTTTTTATTTAGTATACTGGCTAAAAATGTATTGATGTGCTGCATTTCAGCCATCCAAGTTTGACAGTTTGGCTCTCAATATACTGACAAATCCTCTATTTTAAAAACTGGCTTTAAGCTTCCTTTATTGACAAGGGCGATGAGTGCAGTTTGTGGTGCTTGCATGCAGACAGGGGCTTTAAGCATCAATGACGGCTGGTCACCAGGCTCACTTCTTTTCAGCAGGGATCTGTCAGCTCTGAGGCAGAGTTTTCCCAGTACTTCTCACGTGACGGTACAAGCCAGCTCCCATTTTCTGATGCTGTAACCAGCTTCTGCGACGAAGAACAGCTCCATCAGAAGAACAGAAACAGTTTGTTGGATGATGGCTCTCTTCTTTCTGGTAACCTGAGTAAACAATGGAAATGTGTCTGGTCATTTGGCTAATGGGGGGAGTCACTGAGCACTGGTTTGCTTTACAGGAGAGCTTACGGTGATTCCTGTGCTGGTAAGAAATGCCTGGTGAAGTAGTGCAAGCCAGTGCTGATCATATGAAATTCTGGAAAATGGAAGGGATTTACAACAACGCACATATATGCCTGTTTCCATGGTAGTTTGTCCAAATTGCTGCTCTGATTATGTGAAAATGCCTTTATTTGATTGGTTTGGCAGAAACTACATTGACAACACTGCAGGTTTTTCTTCAAATGACTGATGATCATCTGATTGATTACATTTAAATGAAAGTGTTCATAGCAATCTCAAATACACAATTTCAAAATGTCACATATAGCAGTGTAAAAACAATCAATCAGATGTTCAATTTGACATCAGATATTTTGCATATGTATCTTTCTCCCCATAGTAATTGATGAAAGAATCTTACATTTCCTTACTGGCATACACCTGATTTAAAATTCAAAGGATATTACATTTGTTCTCCCTTTCCTGTGCTTCTCAAGTAATGTCTTTGTCTACAGCTTATTTTTCTCTGGAAATTCATTATTTAATGCTGAAAAGCATTTTTACGTTTAAAAAAACCACAAAACAAAGCAAAACAAAAAAACTTTCTACAAAATAAGATGCAGTTCTTTCTAAGAAGGATGTGGAAAGGGTTCTTGGGCTTATTAGTCTTTAATTTGAAACTGATTGTCATGTGCTTGTGTCTTTGTTCAGGAAAGCATTTCTCACTCACTGTAAATTGATGAAGGCAGTCCTGAACATAGATTTAAGCAAGATGTGAAAGAAATTCTGTTGTTTAAAGTAAAATACACATGTGAATTTGCATTCCTTTCTTCTTTGGGTCATAGTCATAATTTAGAAATAAGCTGAAAATAGAACCAGATGTGCCATGAACTGATTTCAGGAATTACCCATAAATTGTGGAGCTATCTGCCGCCCCTCTTGCTGTTTACTGTAGTTAGAGGGAAGACATGAAAAACCTGCTTTTTGCTTTGTGAGGGGAGGTTAAGCTTCCCCTACAAACAGAGCCACGTCCTCTGCTGCAGTCAGATGCATAGTATTAAAAATCACCCATAGATGCAATTAAAATATAATTTTTTGGTTTTTCTAGCTGCTAGAGAAGCAGGAGTGGCAAAAGCAAATGGTCTGGCTTCTCCAACTAGTGGGAGATCGTCCGGCCTTCACAACAAGCATGTGGAGTCTGTCCGACTCAGCATCCTCAGCGACAGCCCCAAATCTGCATGCAGCCCCTTTCATCGACAGAGGAGGGTTGTTTTCTACGATGGTGACATTAGTGATGATGATGAAAGTTCCCACTTGCAAAGAAGCCAGAGGGCCAAAAGCCAGGAGGATGCTGGCATTGTCATTACAACCTTGTCTGTAGAAATCGATGATGAGAGCCAGGACAGCAAGTCACCTAGATATATTGGCACAGAGACATCTTCCCCTGTCTTCAGCAACTCCGTGGAGTCTGCAGACAGCATGCTGGAGCAAATTGACTCTCCTTTCTTCCCCATCATAGCATTTGATTACTCAAGTGTGCCTGAAGTTCGTCTCGGCAGCCTAAGTTTGAAGGAGCTCTGGGAAGCACAACTCGAATCTAAGAGATCGCCAAAACTTGAGCACAGAGCAGTCATGAGAGTGAAAAGTATGATGAGCACTGAGTGCCAAAGCCTTCAGAGAGAGAGGACTGAGGAGCATGGCTCTTATAACAAGCCTGTTGCGAGGACGCTCCCTCACAGCAAGAAGTGTGAACCACCCAATGGGGCCAGGCAGGGCCAGGGTGAAATAGTCACTCTGGTTTGCAATGAGCATGAGTCATTCAGCCTGGATTTGGAAATCCAGGCCATGCCCTTAAAGGTCGTTGTCACAGGGCTGCGGCCAGGTGGAGCAGCAGAAATGGTAATTTTTTAATTTGGGTTGCCTTGTTGTGATTTGCTTTCGCTTTGCAGGGGTGATTATTACTAAGCAAGTGATCTGTTGAGAGTAAGTGCAAGGGTGATGTTTGTCTCTGCTGGGCAAAACGTCTCACCCCATATTGTTCTGAAGCTGCTGTTAAATGAAATGTTTCCAATTCAAAGTGTACTCTGGCTGATTCAAAACTGAGAAAGTCAAGAGGCAGATCTACTGAGATGGACTCATCCACACTCGCAATTACAGTTTTGAGGGAATACTATTCTTCTGTTTCCTTTCTTTTTACCAGAAGCAAAGACAAAATAAGTAAATCCTGGTGGTAAAAATGCTTATTAAGAGAGGAGCTATGTTGCAACTTAGAATGTGTGTTTTAAATCCCTCTCTATTATTTTATATGCATGTATTCCTGTATTACACAAATCTGGTACCAGGAGGACTTAGGTGCTGGCCACAGTTGCCAAGCACCATGGTAGTACCAGTAACGCATCACTCTTCTGCATCTCTTACATGCACATACTAGTGTGAATATTTGCTTCATGCTGGGTGTGGAATTGATGACCTAGATGCAAAGGTGCAGACAGAGGAAGGCAGATACTCTGGTGTACAAAACTGGATGTAGCATTTTTAATCTAGTTAGGGGCCACTAGAGTAAGAGGGGATATGTCGTAGCAGTTTAAATTGGGCTGTGAGAGCTGGGGATTTGTGTTCTGTTCCTGCCTCTTTCTCTGACTTATTGTGCAGTGTTTAGAAACATACTTAGGCTTTTACCCTAAGAGCTCAGTCCCTGTCCAATTTAGTTATTTAGGAGAGTCCAATTGGTCCAATGGGAGGTTGTGACCAGGGATATAATTCATACATGAAATGCAAAAATGATAGACAGTGTTCCAGTCCTGAAGAAACTAGGGCTGATCTATCCCAATTCATTTAAATGAAGAGGGCTATGTCCTCCATCCTGATACTGATCTCTCTGAGAACCCAGCAGCTCTTTTGACCTTCCTGTTTGAGATTGATCATTAATTCCTCTCCTGGCAAAAGCACAGTCTGCTCTTTATTTACGTGTTGGCAAACTGACAGCAGTGGTACCTGTGCTCTGCGGTGATATGAAATAGGGAATGTTGCTCATAAGCCATTAATTGCTTCCCTGCAATCTTTGCCCCTGTGGCAGGGCTTCTGAGGTGTATTTATAATTCCCTTGGATCTGTCATTGCATCAGGGATCAATGGGCAAGATGGCTGTAGGAGATGAGATTACCACCATCAACAGTATCCCAGTCAGTAAGATGACATATGAGGAAATCTGCTTGCTTATGCAATGTCTTCCCACATCCGTAACCCTGGAGATCCAGAAAGCAGCATCAGGTGAGAGAGTAGTTTTGCTTTCGTACCATTTATTCTGAGTACCAGTGAAGAAAACTCCCTTGGATCAGCTGGGTCTGATCCTCTGCTGCCCCAGCTTCCCATGTTGATTCAGAGAAAAAACAGGGGATACATTGTGTCTGCATTGGTGAGCCAGGCAAAGCACTTCATCACCAAACCAGGCTTCAGGGTCCTCCCTAGCACCATGATGAGGGGAGCAAACCTACTCCTGTGTGAAGTGTTCAAAGCTCCCATTTATAGTATGTCCCTCCTGCCAACATTTGCAGAGGTCTGAGTCATTTCATGCAGACCTGGAGCTAACTTGGCAGCGACCCTGTCCTGACAACTCGTTTTACTGCTGTGCCTGTTCAGTAAATATATTGACCCTTTATAATCACATCAGTCTCTTTTAAAAGCTGAGGTTTAAGTAAGTGGTGTTTTTGTGAATGGACAATGAGATAATAAAACCCTTTTTTCTTTCTTTCCCTTTCATGCGTCAGAATTCTCTAATGTGCAGAAAGATGAAACAAAAGATAACTAGAATCTTATCAAAATGTTTATTTGCATGTTTCTTATGAAAAGTTTTCTAGTTTGAATTGAAACATTTGATACCTCCTTAGTTTCTGCTCAGGGTTGATTCATGCTGCTACAGCAATATATGCATCCCCACAGACTGTACAGATTACGTGGTGTGGAAATGAGTGTTTGAAAAAGAAAAGCATACTTTTCAAATTCAGGAAGAACATAATATTTTGCTTCGTTTTAGCTTATGATCTTCTTCATGTACCTATTAATACCTGGGAGCCTAAATTGCTTCCAGATGCTTCAGTTCCAGTTGTTCTTTAAGGAATTCCTGGCTTGGCAGAGAGTCATGTTCTTGTTTCCTTAGATTGTTGTGGCTTTTGCAGAATAATAGCATTGGGGTAGGGGTACATTGGCACTCCTTTATCAGGCAACTCTTCTGCTTTCCCCTTTTCCTCACCCTGCCCCACTGGCAGAGAAGAGGGTGTCTTCAGTGTGTGATCCAGCACGCTGAAGCAGGGCAGTACTTCAAATCCTAACCTGGCTGCTTCAAATTGCTCTTCTGAGATGTCTTCCCCTTTGTTGACTCCAGGAGGAACCTGCACTTCTTAACATGGGTACCCAAGTTAAGTGGCGTGGATAATCCTGCAGGTTTCTGCAAGGATTAGAGAGATATGCTGGCATGTTTGAATAAGCAGGAAAGGATGCTGACTCTGTGATACACCTCTCCTTCTCCATGCACTTTCTGGGCCTCATCTGGTAGTAACTGGCCTCTGGAAAGCAGCTTGAGTGGGGATGAGCATCCCAGAAGCAGTGTAGAAAGGTGCAAGCAGATGCTTAGGGTGAAGTGCTGAAAATTGAAGAGCTGGAGAAATGGGTGAGCTGGAATGTGTTGGAGTGCAGCAGTGACAGGGAGCTCAGTGTGTTGCCCAAGAGTGGGTTAAACATGTATTGTAAGTGAGGAAAGGTCTGTGCCGGAAATCCTGTAAAGCCCATATGCTTAATGCGTGTATAACATCACCCATGCATGTCACATTAAACACCTGCAGAAGTGCTGAGAGGATCAGAGTCAAGTTATTTATGCACAGCTCGTCACTGTGTTATCTGTTCACTTTTGCTATGCCAGGGCTTTGCGTACTCTCTGCAGTCTACTGGAGACATCTTTGATCAAACAATGAGAAACAGTACTGCTCAGCCTGACTTACTGCACACTGACACTTTGGTAGTTGGTTGCTTGACTGCTGAAATTTCAAAGATGACAATTAAACAGATCATGACTACTCACCCTGGATGAGTGGATTGCTCCCTCCTGTGTGCTACTCAAATACACGGGGTTATGATTAATTTGAGTTGTAAACATCATTACAGAAGAGGAAGAGTGCAGAGCAAAAGGAAAACGTCTGAATACGTGGGTGTCTATTTTTGTAATAAAACCTGGTGTTTTGTGTATCACTTCCCATATCTGACAGGATTTTGCTTTTTTTTATTATTTTATTTTTATCATGATGCAGCTGTCAGCAGATTTACAAACCTCATCCTGTCGCCAGGGGTAGACAGTCAAAATCAGGCCGATGTCAAGAGCATCCTGGCAACTGAGGAAGAACCAAGTGCTGGGAAACAAGGAGCAGGTTTGCAAAATGCTGGTGGTGGCTGTGCAGTGGAGAGAACAACACTGCCACCTGATGCCACGAGCAAAGATGTGCAAAGAGGTACCACGAAAAGCAGCCGTGCCGAGGACAGTGCTGCCATCCCTGTCACTGATATTGATGACTTGCTCAGCCAAATGGGTGCTCCAGAGAGCAGGGCTTCGTGCACTCCATCGCGAGCAGAAAGCCTCCTCCAAGATGAGTACACCACGATGTGCTGCTGTGGGACTGACAAAGGCTGTCCCGGTTCTGAGCCACAGCCAGTGAAGGAGGAGCTGCTGGAAAAAACTATGAATTGTGCAGCGAATGCACAGGGGGTTTTGGGGCTGTCTGTGTTGGACTCCATTAACACAGGCAAACTTTTTACTGTGAATAAAAACTCTTTAAATAACTATTCTAGGAATTTTAGCAGTTTAAGTGAGGATTAGTTGCCTGCAGCAAACTCTCTGGAAGGTAAGAGAAGTGACCCGTTTCCAAAGTCTATGTATGGGGCTGCAGAGGATTCTCACTCGGACGCAGAGTCTGTCACGGAAACCTTTGGTAGTGCTAGTGATGTGTTGCTTGGGCTGTGTGATGCTGCTAATGCCCCTGCAGTCTGTACTGTAATGGAGTCAGATGAGGAGCAAATTGAGATCTGTTGCATGAACAATGAGCCACAAAAGCCCGCACATGAGCAGCATCTCACATCTGTGACAAGCTCATCCTCTCTGTCCCCACTGCACCCTTATGGCAGCAAAGTTTTGCAAACTGAGGGCTGTGCAATGTGTGGGTCACTGGAGACGAGCATCAACAAACTAGGCTTGGAAGATCATGGTGGTCCCACTCCATGTCTCTCACAGTGTTCAGATGTGTCCTCTGCATCCTTGTGTTCTCCTTCCTCAGTTTTCCTGCCAGAAAAAGACATCCTAAAGAATTCAGTCAGTATCCCCGAAGTTTACTCTTTCCGTAACAATGGTGCCTTAAGTACAGAAGAACAGATGGATTTGGGGAACAGTAATGGACATATGAAATGCTGTGAATCCATAGAAGAGGAAGGGTTTCTGCACTGCAAAAAGATAAGCTTTTGCTCTGCTAGAAATGTCAATGGCTTGGAGAACAACTTGCTTGAGAAAGAAGGATATCATGATGAAGAGAGATCCAAATCTGAAAGCGAAATGGTGGTTGATGAATGTAATCATGCTGTTAGTTATTGCTTAGTGAAGAAAGAAACCAACAGTTTGTCCAACTTGTCTAAAATAGACAGCAATCATGTGAATGCATTGTCACCAAGAGCAATATCACTCAGGTCTCCCTTTCCCACTAGATCTAAAGATCCAAAGGCTAATACAACTCATGACTTGCCAGGGAAAAATGAGAAAATTAACTCTGTGACTTCAGGAAGGACTTCAAATGGAAAAGTCCAAAGCTCAGGCACAAATCGCTGCAAAGGAGCTGCAGTACCGCACAGCCCATCTTCATAGAAAAAATCCTGTCAGGAGTCTAAGGGAATGGCACAAAAATGTATAATGGAAACTCTTTTAAATAACCAGAAGGCCAAAGCAGGACCAAAGCTAAAAGGCTTCACCATCAAAAGCAAAGCAAAGGCAAATTCAGATTCTTCTGGCATTAATCCTACCAAAGTCAGTGGGGCTGATCAGAAAAGGACTTCTGTTTCCCCGCAGCTGTCCCCCAACCTCCTGGGGAAGAAAACACCATTGTCCTGTAACTCACCTACAAACACAGATCCTGGCAAGAGCATTTCAGCAGCCTCAAGGACTCTGAAGTCAGAGCTAGAAAATAAACCATCTCTGGTCATTTCTGAAGATTCACTTCTGCCTCTCATGAATGGCACCGGCAGCCCGACGAGTGGTGAAATTAAATGTGGTGGTTGTGGGGAGCTAACGGACCTGCAGCAGACATGGGGAAAGCCAAAAGAAAAGCAAGTTTCCATGTAGCCTGCAGTGTGTCAGGGTAAGGGTGTTAAGGTAGATGGTTTCAGAGCCAGAGACAGTCAGTCCAAAGTCACTTCATCTCCTCAGGGGATACAAATAGTTGAATATGTGAAAGGGAGGACTGAGAACCCTGGAGCAGGCCTGAACGTGATCAAGAGCATCTATAGTGCAGATGACCTTAGGCAATTAGATCTGCAAAACGTAGGACCATCTGTTGGAGGCTCCTCTTCGTTGAGAACCCCTGCAATTCAGCAGGAGCAGCCGGAAGGGCAGGAGATTCAGCGCACTTTCATTGAGGTGAAGCTTTCCTCCTCCTCCTCTTCCTCCTCCTCCTCCTCTTCCTCTTCCTCACCAGCATTGTTTTTGCAGTTGCCATTGCTGGAGAAAACAGAAGAGGCGAACGCAGAAGTGCCTCAGCTGACTGAGGAGATGGGGACCACGCAGTATTTCTCGAAAGTGGGTACCGCCAGAGACAAAAATCTCTATGGCTTGTCGAAACCTGTGACGAGGAGTTACTCGATGCCAGCCCAGTTATCAGGTCACTTGAGGGAGGACTGCCATGTTGCAGAGGTTCATCCCGTGCAAGGCCCACAGGGCCATGCTGCAGAGGAGAAATACTCCCAGGCAGCAACGGGGATGTTAAAGATGGTCCATCTCAACCTGCCAAATGGCCAGAGCAGGAAGGAGCAGGCGTATGCCTCCAAAAGCAGCCAGAGGGTGCATGACACATCCCCCTCAGCCAGTGACATCAGCTGCCCCGCTGCCGATAAGCTGAGGAGCTTCAGGAGGAATTACTACTACTACGAGCTGAACTGGTCGCATGAACCTACCTTGTTCTTCTCCGTCAAACAAAGGATCAAATCCTTTGAAAACCTGGCAAATTTTGACTGGCCCATCGTGAAGGCCATTGATATACATTCGGCTGCGAGGTCCCCCCTCACCAGGAGGTCGTGTGGTGGGATGGCTGCCGCAGCCAGCCCTGCCGAGACGCTGCGGGCCTTGCAGCACAGCTTGAGCTCCTATGGCAGCAGCCCAAGCCCAGCTGACGACGTGGCCAAGTCGCCTGCCAGCACGGAGCTAACGCATGTGGCAGAGGGTGGCAAGGGGGAAGGAAAGCCCCAGAGGAGCGAGGAGGATGGTGCTGGGGCAGACCCATCTGCCTTTCCTCCCTCATCCTCGCAGGCACGCTGCAGCTGGGGCTTGGGGTGGCCGCCACTGTTCCGCTCCAGGCTGCGGGAGCTGAGGGTCCTCAGCATGCCCAACCTGGACAAGCTGTGCAGAGACAGCTTCTCAGGGCCGCTGCAGCCCGCGTGTTTCAAAACGGAGCTGGAAATCACACCCTGGAGAGCCCTTGGCTTGCCCTCCCAGAGTGATGTAGCCCCCCTGGCTCGCTGCAGCCCCACTGAGGTGGGTGGGATGGGGATGGATGCTGGCAGCCCTAAGGACAGTGGCTCAGGGACACCAGGGTCCACTTCAGACAATGATGTGCCCCATGGTGGCTCTCCAGATGGGGAGCGCTCAGAAAACAGCTGGTCTGTCAGGTTGGTGTTGGCTTTGCTACCACTGTTTCATTTTCATCCCCACAAGCCTCTCCTGAGGTGAAGCTTCCCCATTGCCCCAGGCCTGCGCCAAAGCGCATTTCAGCTTTGGCCCTGGCCCCCATTCCCCTCGTGATTTGGGGTGCTGTTCTTCGTGCTCTTTTGATCTCTCAGAACTGCTGCGCCACTGTCTGGTGGTGGCCACGCTTCAGTACGGGATGAAACACTTTATCCTGCCAGGACCAGGCTCTTTTTCTGTGTCCCCTCTAGCTGTTTTCAGTTGGGTTTTGGCCATGTTATGGCACAGCAGCTGCTGCCTCCTGTCTGCACCGGATGGGAGGCTGTGCAGTGCTGGCTGCCAGTGCAGCCTGCAGTGACAAACGAGCTTGTTGTCCTGCCAGAAGCAGTCCTCAGAAGTAGTTGTCTCCTTGGTTTTGTTAATGTCTGTTGCTAAAATCATTGGGAAAGGAGGAGGGGAATAGAACAGGGACTGATTTTCAGAGTTATTCTTAAATTGTCTTCTCTGCCCCTTCCCATTCTCCCAGCATATGCCGTTTCTTATCTGTTTTCAAAATTTCTTCTTGTTAATGAGCTGGCCCTTCATCGCTTACCCTAGTACAAATTATACTGTATACCTGAAATGTATCTCTACACAGTCTAGAAAGATAAAGCTGTCTTTTATATTTTTCTATTCATTTTAGCTTGGATCAGCTGCTTGTCTCAAGCCTGGACCAGCAAAAATTGCAATCTGTTTTGTCAGCAGTAGTACCAAAATGTGACGTTGCTGCTATGCTTCAAGAAGTCAAAGCACAAGCAAAAGTAAAACCCAGAAAATAAAACTAAATTATTGGTGGTATTTTTAAGGGTTTTCTTAATGGTGGATAAATTCTCTTCCAGACAATTTCAGAGCTCCTCCAGTAGTCCTGCGGTAGGTTACAGTTGATGGTAGTTTTACTTCTGCTGGTTTTTGAATGCCTGCTATAAACCCATAATATATTTGAGTGGCTTTTGTATAAGAAAGGGTATTGTTTGTCCAGTGCAAAAGCAGTTTTGAGCCACAATAAATAGACCTATTTTAAGTGGAGAAGTATGTCTCCATTTCAGTCATTTTTACAGCCGAGAAACTCCTGGGTTTGCCAATAATTACACATCAGAACTTAACTTTCCACCAACCATCTGGGTCAGATCCACTTTCTCCACCATGCAGGGGAAGCTCTGCTCCTCTCTGTGCCTGGAAGCACTCGCCTTTTGCTAGAAGCTGAGATCACAGAAATTGAATTTATCTTGTTTAATGCTGAACTGGTGGCTTGCAATGCCAGAAAGCAGCTGCTGGAGGGTTTGTAAAAGACTCCTGTGCCCTTTTTGCTCTCTTCTGTGGAAACTGGTTATTGCATTAAGATAACCTGCTGTATTGGGTCTGGCTGAGATGGAGTTAACTTTCCCCACAGCAGCCCTCATAGTGCTGTGCTCTGTATCGGCAGCTAGAACGGTGTGGATAACACACCAGGGTTTTGGCTACTGCTGAGCAGTGCTCCCACAGCATCAAGGCTCTCTCTCCAACATTCCCCCCCCCACCAGCAGGCTGGGGGTGGGCAAGATCTTGGGAGGGGACAGAGCCAGGACAGCTGACCCAAACTGACCAAAGGGGTATTCCATACCATATGACGTCTGCTCAGCAATAAAAGCTAGGGGGAGGAGGAGGAAGGGGGGCATTCGTTATTTATGTTTGTCTTCTGGAGTAACCGCTACACGTACTGAAGCCCTGCTTCCCGGGAAGTGGCCGGACATTGCCTGCTGATGGGAAGCAGAGAATAAAATCTTTTGGTTTCCTTTGCTTTCACGCACGACTTTTGCTTTATTAAACTGCCCTTATCTCGACCCACGAGCCTTTCGTTATATTTTCTCTCCCCTGTCCAGCTGAGGAGGGGAGTGAGGGAGCGGCTTTGGTGGGCACCTGGCAGCCAGCCAGGGTCAACCCACCACACCTGCTTAATTATTTAGGTGTTTAAAGAAGGCCACCAAAGTGAAATGATTGCCAGAACATTACTTCCCTGTTTGCAGTGTTTGTGTTTTTGGGATAAGTCCACACCCTTTTTAAATCAGAACAGAAGTTGGTAAAATAATGACAGCACTGGAGGGGAAACTGCCATCTGGTCTGCATAACTGCTGACTGAGCTGCATTTAGAGCATTCCTGAGTCTTATTCACAAAGGTTGCTATTTCAAATGTAGAATGGGCTGGGGGGAACAGGACCTCCCCAAAATACCCAACTTTACCTCCTTCCAGGGACAGCATAGCTAAAGCTTGCAAGTCCCAAGCTTCATGAGCCAAGAGGGTTTGGTAGGTTTACTGAAAAAATTAGGATTGGATTGTACTTTTGGCTGAAAGTAATTAAGTGTTCTTTAAAGTATTTTGCATGAGGTCTTGGAGAGATTAGTTATTTATGCCACTTTTCAAAGTCTGAGAACTCAAATATTTATAAATAACTCAATGCTTTTTGGAATCCACTCCTTGTCTGCATAGTTTCTTATCCATATTTAAGCCCAGTATGGCACGTAGGATGGAAAATTTTATGCTAGTCAAATGCTGGATTTAAATGTACAATAGGACAGTTCTTCATAGTTATGCAATTGCTGAAAAATGAGATGGACTGCCTGATTTGGATTGAGAGCTTCCCCGGGAAGAATTTGTCATCATCTTTTGCTCTGAACAGTGCTGAATTTAAGTGTTACTAATATAAAAAATAAATATACAGGCATTTTATTGTTTAAATCTCTATGACCAATGATCTTCAGCTAACAGGCTGAAGAGAGGTTAAAGATTTGAGCTCTTTCATGTTGTGTTTCTCATTTCTTCTAGGCAAGTTCCTTAGAAATTTTGAGATAATAACTTGCCTATGCACTGCAAGGAGTTAATTTGTATTAACCTGCCTCAAAGACATGTTATGCAGTTATTGTAGTGACATTTCTCAAAGCCCAGCAGATAGTCGTCATCACTGGAGGCCTTGTGTGTCCACTGTGTGGCCAAGTAAAGCAATAAGCATCCATAGCCAGGTGTCTGTGCTCCATAGTACATGTGCTGGCTGAGGAGAGCATTGAGAGCTGGGAAGGGAGGAAACGCACGACCTCAGCAATGGGAAGCCAGGGTTCAGACTGTGTTGCTGACTGGCCCAGGACGTGTGGTCCTCGCACAACCCTCTAACATCTGAGCCTCTGTTTTTTTTTTTTTTTTCTTCCCCAGTGTAAGAAAATTAAGTTGTGGTAGCAAGGGTTGGAAAGAACCTGACCTCTTAAACAAAAAGGGTTGCTTTAGTACCTAACGGTCAAAGATACAAGTATGTTTCTGTTACCCTCACTGTACTTTGAAGGTGGCTAGCCTAGATATTTAACTGACTTTATTATTTCTAGCCTAACATAAAGCTGTTCTCGCTTGAGTACAGGTGAGAAGGGTCTTGACAGCTACAAAAGACTGTGGCCTAAGATGTTCAACCCTGACTGCTCCTCTCTCCTTGACCACTGATGGATCAGTGATGTGGAGCAGAGTGGCATCAGTTTCTGATATTGGCTCTGTGCTTTGCAGGGATGCCTCGAATGCAAAAAATCTTCTAGGGCCACTATTTGGCAAAAACACACATAGAGAGGCCAAGAATTTGACTGTTTCACCAAACAGTGATAATAATCTGTGGTTCCCTGTGCCTTTTGAAATGAAATTAAAAGGCAAACGCTGAGTTAAAACGTTGAGTTTAGTGAACTAAATATGTTATTTAATGCTAAATAGATTAAGAGGTTGGTTTCTAATGATGTGCCATTAATTTTAGTGTTGGCAGTTTCTGGAAATGACTGATGTTGGATGGGATCCTGGGGAAAAGCTGAGACCTGCTTTCTACTCCCTGCTTCTGATGCTCTGCCCCACAGATGGTTACTATCCCCTTGCTCCACCAGATGCCTGCTTATAGTCCCCCTTACACCACAAAATGCGGTCTCTGTAACTGTGGTTTGTCCTAAGAACCGTTCAGAAGACGGCACCAAGCTTGCTGGACAGGACTGCTTCTCTCTCATGGCAAATTCTGTATTTTGGCAGCAGCACATCACTTCAAAGAAATCGGCTTTACACCTTCATTCTGTTCTGGAGCCAAGTTCAGCCCTGGTGCAGGCCTGTGCCAGTCCCTTTCCTGTGCTGAATGCTCCCATTTCCACAACAACACAGCTTAGTCCCATTTGGATTACTAACAGGCTCATTACTTTCATCTCCCAAGTGAAACAGTTTTTCCTGCTGTCCCATCTAACCTTCCCAAGCTTCAATTTGTAGTCACTGCCCCTTGCAAGATTGTCCAGCACTTCTGAGAAGAGGTTGATGTAACTGCCCTCCATTACATCTTTGTAACTGCCTTTCAAGAGGAAGGAGAAATGGGATAAAAAAAGTGTTAGCAATTCCCTGGAAAGTACAGTGCTTGGTCCAGAAAGGTGTATGGGAAGTATTCAGTTTTGACTGCAAAATGTCCAGCAACGCAAAGTTGATTACAGCCTGTGAAAATTAGGCTGCCCAAGGTTTAATATCCTTCAACTATCCTAATTTTGACTTTGCTTTCTAGCCTTGGACTGACTGAAGAAATCTTTGCTGTCACCTGAGTTCTCCTATACAGCTGCTACTCATCTGTAGCATGAACAGAAATGCATTTTACGTCTCAGTTTTAATTCCTTGAGTTGTGTTTTTTCACCTGCCATAATCTGAGGGTACTGGGAATTTGTCATTTTTGCGGGAACTTGGTCTTGATCTTTGGTTTTGTTTTTCTCCTCCTTCCCCTTCTCTTCCACCCCCATTTTTCTGCTAGAGCAAAGAAGATGCATGCTTTGTAGTCTTGTGCAAAGAAGGAGGAGCTGGCCTGGGATTTAGTGTTGCTGGAGGAATAGATCTGGAACAGAAATCAGTCACAGTAAGTGATGGCTGCAAGTCTTTTTTTTTTTTTTTTTTTTTTTTTTTTTGCAAAGCTCACTTTTAAGCAGGCTGGTGATTAGATCAAGTGCTTGTTTATCAAGACTCACTGCAAGTCATTCACAGTCATAAAACAGTGTCTCTTAGAGGCAACTGCATACCATCTGCCACTGAAATCAAAGGGTGTCTGGGAAGTGTAATTTTTATTGGAGATGGATGCCAATTATGTTTTCAATCTTTAAAAGTCTGTTACTGGATGGGATCAGCTAGGTCTAAATCCATGTGAATAAAATTATGCATGCAGTTGCAGTACATGCAGCCTTTTAGGGGAGATTTTCATTTGCAGCCTTTGAAAGTGAACTCTGTGCAGCAAAAACTCTTCAAGTTTTTGAAGGTTTTTTGCAAATCCTGAGGGACTGTTTCAGACCTCAGCAAACATTCTGGATTTCACTTCACAAATTTGTTTTGGTGTTAAGACCTGTTGGTTGTCAGTAAATGAGGGTTGGTTTTTTATTAAAAAAAAAAAGCCTTATACAGTATTCTGAACCAAAGATATTGTGTTCCATTAAGTGATGTCGGTGTGTAAAAAGAGATACCAAGCAATTGAAATACTGTTCAAAAACAGATCAGTGAGAAAAATCCAAGACAACTGGTGTCCCGTGTGACAGTTTTACACAAGACATGCATTTAAATTCTGCTCTGAGAGAGATCCATTAAATGCTGAGATTAGAAGAAGGGTATTTCCTCAGTCTTTGGGGCCTGCAGTGGCCCTTGCAGGGATGTTCTGGTTTTTGGTCTTAGACAAGACCAGTATAAGTAAATGTATTTTACATTAAGCAGTCATTGAGTTGTTAGAACACGGTGTCGTGGTTTAGGCCCACGCAGCCACTTGCTCACTCCTCCCCCCTGGCGGGATGGGGAGGAGAAAATACAAAAAAAGGCTCCTGGGTTGAGACAAGGCCAGGGAGGGATCACTCACCAATTGTGGTCACAGGCAAAAAACAGACTCGATTTGGGGAAAAAATAAATCAATATTTAATTTGTTACCAATCAAATCGGAGTAGGATGATGGGAAATAGAACCATATCTTAAAAACACACCTTCCCCCCACCCCTCCCTTCTTCCCGGGCTCAACTTCACTCCTGATTTCTCTACCTCCTCCGCTCGAGCAGCGCAGGGGGATGGGGAATGGGGGTTGCGGTCAGTTCATCACACATTGTCTCTGCCACTCCTTCCTCCTCAGGGGGAGGACTCCTCACACTCTTCCCCTGCTCCAGCGTGGGGTCCCTCTCACAGGGGTCAGCCCTCCATGAGCTTCTCCAACGTGAGTCCTTCCCACGGGCTGCAGTCCTCCACAAACTGCTCCAGTGTGGGCTCCACCACAGAGTCACAGCCTTCTCCGGGCCCAGCCACCTGCTCTGGCATGGGGGCTTCCACAGGCTGCAGGGGAATCTTTGCTCCACCATTAACCCTTCATGGGCTGCAGGGGAATCTCTGCTCCACCATTAACCCTTCATGGGCTGCAGGGGAATCTCTGCTCCACCATTAACCCTCCATGGGCTGCAGGGGACAGCCTGCCCTCTCACCATGGGCTGCAGGGGAATCTCTGCTCCGGCGCACCTCCTCCCTCTCCTTCCTCACTGACCTCAGGGTCTGCAGGGTTGTTTCCCTTCCCTTCCCTTCCCATCCCATCCCATCCCATCCCATCCCATCCCATCCCATCCCATCCCATCCCACTCCTCTCTTTACTGCAGCTCTTCTACCCTTTTAGCAGTCTTTTCCCCTTCTTAAATACGCTATCCCAGAGGCGCTACCACCATCGCTGATTGGCTCGGCCTTGGCCAGGGGCGGGTCTGACTTGGAGCCAGGGAAGCTTCTAGCAGCTTCTCCCCATTGCTGATTGGCCCGGCCTTGGCCAGAGGTGGGTCTGAGTTGGAGCCAGGGAAGCTTCTAGAAGCTTCTCCCCGTTGCTGATTGGCTCAGCCTTGGCCAGAGGTGGGCCTGAGTTGGAGCCAGGGAAGCTTCTAGCAGCTTCTCCCCGTTGCTGATTGGCTCGGCTTTGGCCAGAGGTGGGCCTGAGTTGGAGCCAGGGAAGCTTCTAGAAGCTTCTCCCCGTTGCTGATTGGCTCGGCCTTGGCCAGAGGCGGGTCTGAGTTGGAGCCGGGGAAGCTTCTAGCAGCTTCTCACAGGAGCCACCCCTGTAGCCCCTCCCCCGCTACACAAACCCAACACACACGGTCACAGTCTAGGGGCCAGATTCCACTTCTCTCGCTACAAAGGTTGTGTTCCCTGTCTCTGGCCCAAACACTCGCAGTGTCAGCTGTGAGCAAGGGGAAGGCTCAAGAGTGTCCCACCCCAGAGAGCTCCTCACCTGAAGACTGGCACACTACCTAAAAATATGATCTTGAGTGCTCTCAAGCTGAGTAGCTAATGAAGTCTTTCTCCTGAATGCTATTAGCCATGAGACCAAAAGAGCATCAGCTCTTGCTCTTTCCAGGTCCTCTTTGTTCAGTGTGTGTAAAGCATGCTCCTCAGGTGGGCCTCTTGGGGAACATTTTAATGTCCTTGACCTACTGGGTTTCTGGGTCCTAGCTGGATTTAGGGTTGGCATTTGGTGCTGAGCTGCTTAGATGGGCTGTTCTGCCCACACTTGGGTGCAGAAATAGAAATGCCTAGTGAGCTTCAAGGTACTGAGGAGTTGGGCATGTGAGGGAAGGCAGCAGATGTTTTGGACATGATCCCTGTATTCCAATTACCTCTTGCATTTGGGTGTCTACATCTGTCATTGAAGCTGTTATTCCAGCTTTGAATGCCTGCTTAGACTGGCTGGAAATTTATCGTCTTGGACCTGTAGGGTTGTGGCAGGTGCCCATCTCAGCATGGCCCTGCAATGAGAGGGAACAGGAGCCAAAAGGCTTCTGATTCCTCGCTGTTGGTCTGGGTATTAGGAAAAATTCCTAGAGAAAATACCATGCAGAACTGTGTCCACAGATTTGTTGCCTTGAACCTTTGTCCAGTGGACCTAGAACTGTGTTCATGGGAAACCATATTCTGGCTGCTAAAATTACAGTGCCTGATAGGCAAGTCTTTAAATATCGGGTCTTGACTCTTTTGGTCAGTTCCTTTCTGTAAATGGCACCGATATAAATCTCAGCTACACTCGCTGGAGTTTACTCAAAGTTTAATCCACTCTGAATAGAGTGGTTTTTTTTCTCTAGAAAAGATGCATTTCAAGCCACTAAATCATCCTTTTGCATCTATTCACATGGTATTTGATCAGTCAAATTGAGATGGACAATTAAATACTTGTACAGTTGCAGTCAGAGCCTTTCTGTGCACATATGCTGTGCACTGCTTAGAAGTGTGTGTTTTAAAACAGCACAGGATGCATATCCCAGTCAGTGGGAATTTGGGGAGCAAATATCGCACACCACAATGTTGTTCTTGGTGACTTTGCTGTAGCATGGAAGTGAAGTTAACCTTTGTGTCATTTGAAGTATGTTAACTGAAGACCTTTGAGGAGTTCAGTGAAAGCATAAGTGATTTGTGATACTACATTCTCTAGCTGGTTTTGATTGTCTTTGGCTTTAGAAATGACCATGCAATAATAGCATCTTTTCCTCTGCTTTCTCACCCCCATCCCTAACTGCAGTTCTTGTCCAGTCACTTAGGGCTTAGTATTTGAGGGTGTTTGTTGGAGCAAATGTTGCATGCTTGATATCCAGGCAGTGAGCACTGATTGCAAACTTTGGTAGGGACTTCATGTTCACCTTGGCCCGCAGAGCATTATGTGTGGTCATGAAGCTAAAGCATCCCTAAGTTGCAGTCTTTCTTGTAGGTCCACAGAGTGTTTTCAAAGGGAGTGGCATCTCAAGAAGGGACTATTCATCAAGGAGATCTTGTTCTGTCAATCAATGGCAAGTCTCTTGCGAGCTTGGTCCATGGGGATGTCCTGAATGTTCTCCATCAGGCAAGACTATACAAATACGCAGTCATTGTCATCCAGAAGGAAAAAGACAAAGCAAACACTTTCTCCAGACTTGAGATATCAGCTACTGGCAGAAAATGTGTGGGGTCTGGAAAGGATGTTTCCATGGAAATAGGAACAGGTATGATCTTTGTCCAAGAACAGTTGGAAGGATTCCCTTGCGGAGCAGACTGAAGGGAAAAATGTCCATGTGTTTTAGATTAAAAGCATCTGTGCCTTATGTGATTGAAGGGAGCAAATGAAATTACCTTTAAATTTTATTTGTTCTCTTTGGAGCCTAAACGCAGTTTGGGTTTTTTTTTAAAATATCATAACTAGGCAGAAACTTAGAAGGACATTTAGGGCCTAATCCAATTTCTGCTAAAGTTAGTGATTCCACATATTCTTCCAATCCAGGATAAACTCCTTTAAAGTAATAATAGTAGTCAGTGCAAGAAAACGACCAACCAAAACAGAAAAAAGACCCCACCAAACTCAAAGAAAACCCCAAGCCCTGTGGTTTGTTATTCATAGGGACTGAACTTGGTCTTTGTAATAGCAGATTTCATACTGTTTCTACTAAAAACATAGAAAAAATTCTTTTGATATTACAGTAAATGGAGCTAAGTCAAATTCAAGTCAGCCATCCTATAGGAAACTAGGGATAAATGGTTTAAGTGGAAATGTATCAGTGGAATGGTAAGTTCCTGTTTGGGAACAAGGCAGCATTTCAGTGTGAAGGCTGCACTCGGGGTGTTACAAACAGATCTCTCAAATTTTTTTGTAGAATTAAGACACAAAACCCTTTAGTACTTGTCTGACTGTATGCCACTGCTTAGGGAGCAGGAGGGTGACCTGCTTCAGTCCTGCACTGCTGCAGTGTTCCTGGGAGGGAGTAGGCAGTGGTTACAGCTTATTGCTGAGAGATTTGGTAATTCGGCTTCCCCTGCCTTCCTGGGCAATACCAGGCACTCAGCTCAGAGCACCTCAAAACCAGGACATGGAGCTGCCACTTACAATTTTTAACCCGTTGGCCATAGTCATTTCTGGGTGGTTTTTTTCTGTAGCAATTTTCATTGTCTTATGCTTTCACTGGGTTTTATAGTACAGCTTTGTAATACAGCTTAAAAGAAATAGGAAGCACTCTGTAAATGAATGGATTGGCCTTTCTGCAATTGCTCCCATGGATGTAATATATGTAATTACTTCAGAATCCCTTTCTACCCTGAACTCCCTGTGTCCTGCATGTTGGCAAATGCAGAATATCTGCTGGCTGCAGGCACTAGGGAGCAACATTATCTCATAAACAACATAGTATTGGGTTATTAAGAATGTGTCTCCATCTTGCAAGGCAAAGCTCATCTTCAAATGTTTTAGATAACATTTGAAGTTGTTTGAGATAACAGTAGCAGTAATTTGTGATAATGAGGACTGCATAATTTTTACATTCATGCAGAGCAAAGAGGGTCCTGTTTTCCAAAATTGTAGATTTACTTCCTCCTAAGCAAAATCATATTTTTTGTCAGCTACAGCAATATTGCATTCTAAGAACATTTGATACATAGGAGGCAGCATGCACCTACAGGTAATTATGGTTATTTCCATAGATATGAGACCAGAAACAATTATTCACACTAGTGAGTGATTACAAACTCTTCCTTAAGAGGATGGAACATGTTTGTTTAATGTAACATTTCATTCATTACTGTTATTTAAAAAGATGTGTCTCATTGAATAAGCAAGTGGGAACAAATGAAAGAAAGAGATGCTCTCCACTCACTAATTTTGTAATTTTTCAGTTACTTTGTTGATGTTTAGATAGAGTCTTTGCTAAGTTTGCTAAGCTTTAATTTTGCCAACAAAAATGCCTTGGCAGGTTTTTGTTGAACATGCAAAATGAAAATGTCTCTGTGCGTAAATGCATTTTGTACTGTCTCCCCTTCACAGCTGCAATAATACACATTCACTTCTGAGAAACTGGGTGACAACATGTTCTAGTTTGAATATGAACTGAACTCTGAATTGCTTTGTCACTGCAGCAAAACCAAAACCAACCAAACACAACTTGCCATTTACTGTTAACTGCATAACAAGATGCTGTGTATATTCTGTCACAGATCCAAACCTGGATATGAATGATGTCATCTGTGTTGAATTATTGAAAACCTCTGCTGGCTTGGGATTCAGTCTTGATGATGGAAAAGCTTCCATTGCTGGAGACAGGCCCTTGCTTGTAAAAAGAATATTTAAAGGTACTACAAGCATGCAAATGCAGTGGATATTATCCCAGTTTTCCTTTTGTGCATTGTACAGACATTTTAATTCTTGGACTCAATGTTTTTTGAAGCAAGGGTGTTTTTTGTGTCCCTCATTTATTACCACTTATTAGCCAAAGTGGTCATTAAAAAAAGAAACACTCCTGGGAATGGCTAGGGATTGCATCTGCTAGTAAATGTTTGTGGAGCAATCTGATTTACTAAATATGATGCAGTTCCTTCCTGGGCTTGTCCACTATTCTAGACCTTAAATTATATCAGCAATATCATATATAACAGTTTGAGAAGTTCATGCCTTATCCGATTCTCTTTTCTGAGAGAAGCACAGTGCAGATAATCAGTGTGGTTTCAAAGCACCATCCTGCATTATACTCAATTATTAATTTTATGGGTTTTTTTCTGTCTTTGTTAATTTTTTGTTAGATATCAGTATTAGCTTTCACCAAGAATATGTGATGTTCATATTCAAAAACTGCCACTCTTGGATGCTTTGTTTGTCAGCAGGTAGTTAAACTTATATGAACCGTGTATAGAAAGGAAACCAATCCCAGAACTATGGTGTGATTTTAATATGTCTTAGTCTGGGATTCAGTTTAGTAAAAAATATAGCACTTTCTAAAGGAAGATGAAACTCTCAATGAAGCTGCAGGTGCTTAGCATTTTTACAGGATTACTTTTCAGTGGTATATTTCTCATCAAGGAAAAAAAATCAAACTGATATTTCCTGAATTGCTTATCAATTTCTCTGTGTGTGTTTGTTTTCTCCTCTTTAGAAAGTGATTCTGAGGGTAAAGGGCATGTTTAATTTTTAAGCTCATTAATTTATATCCTTAGATACAGTCCTTTTCCCCTCCCCATGATGGCTAATGTCAGTTAAATTATCATTACAGAAAACATACTTTCATCAGCAGTGAAGGGTGTGCCCCTCTCTAGGAGCTGTTTCTGTGTCTGGTGTGCTTGTCCTAAGTTTGCCACCCATGTTTGGTTTGTTCATCCCTGTTATCCGGGTTTTACAATCATCTACTGCATTATCTACTTATTACCATGTTAAAATTCTGTTTGAGAAAATACATCCATGCCACATACGACCTGTATGTTTACTTTATCAACCAGGTTTTCTTACAGCTACAGAGGTAACGTACAGCATCTTTCATGCACTCATGCTGCTTCCTTCAAAAACAGACGTTTTTTCTGAGAACAAGGATTTATCTTGGTTAACATTTTCTGTGAGATGCAGCATGGGGTAGATTGTTAGAGTGGAGCTGAACATAAAAGACTTGTACTGAAATTGCCACTGTTGGAAGAATGGTTTATTTGCTATTCATCATCACAGTGGAAAGCAAATTTTCGTGGGTTTGGTTTTTGTTTTTTTTTTTACACTGACTTTTTCCCCCTTTTGCTCCTAGGTGGTGCTGCAGAGCAATCTGGAAACATAGAAAGTGGAGATGAAATTCTTGCTGTTAGTGGAAAATCAGTACTTGGCCTCATGCATTACGATGCCTGGAACATTATTAAATCTGTGCCAGAGGGCCCTGTTCAGTTACTAATCAGAAAACACAGAACTTCAGTATGATGGAAGCACTACATCTAATCACACTTGCTAAGACAAAACATTTAAAACTGGCTAGAAGCTGTCTTTGTTTCTAAAGTCACACAGAAGTGTCTTAATGCTCTACAGAGAGGTGCTAAGAGCCTTGGAGAACCACTGAGCAAGCATGTGATGAGCATCATAAAATCTCACCTAATTATCAAGGATGAAGGAAGCCAAATGCTAGAGACATTTTTGTAATATGTGGCAGTTTTAATGGAACTTCAAGATCTTTACTGGGTTTGGTTTAAAGTATTTTGACTGACATAAATAACACTGTGCCTGTCCCTGATATTTTTAGTATCTGCAGAACATTAGGAGTATAACTTGTTGGTTGCCATCCTGTTGACAAGGATGGGTATTTAGACTGTACTATATCACAACTGTAATATGACTTCAGAACACTTACTTAGGGTCTGGTACTTTTTTGTTATAATAAGAGAATGTCTGGAACAATCTCACTTTATTCTTCTAAGTGCAGTTTTGCTAAAAATGCATGACAAAAGGAGATCATTTTGCACAGCTTTTATGCCTAAAACATGAGCATTTTATTGCAAAGCTGAAAAATCCTCTTAAAAATTATGAACTAACTCAGCATCCACCACAATTGAATCTGCTCTTAGTGGCAACTTGTATCTGAAAGCACTCGGCATTAATGCGATAGAAATCTGTGAGCAAGAAAATTGTGTCCAAATAATAGGTGATTGTCCACCAAGGTGTAGACTGAGTTGTTAGTTGTGATTAAAATGGGAGCGATAAAAATTGGGGTCTGAATTTTCAAATTTAGGCTTCTAATGTTAGGCACCTTTAAAATATATATGTTTTTAAAAGAGGGATAATTTCAGGTGCTGAGCACTTGCAGATCCCGCAGACTTCATCAATCACTAAGTACGTCTGAAAGCTGGGCTGCTTTTATTTGACTGCAAGAGGTTTAAGGCTGCCTGACTTGAAACACTCAAGCTGGAAAATGGTAGTCTAAGGATGTGGATTTTAACAGATTAAATCTGAACTGGCCATATTTGTGGTGGCTTTTAATCACTCTTTTTTGTCTTCTCCTGTCCAGTATTTATTTTTGCTTGTGTGGGAGTGGGTGAGTATGTGTGTGCAAGATATAAGTGCGCCCAGCTGTGTCAGGAATGGGCTGATGCTGAGGGTTCTGGATGGTGAAACTGAAAACTATTTGTGTAGATGGGAGAAACCATGGTGTTAGATACAGCAAAACTGAAAGGGTTGCAATGCCGCAGGTGCTTAGTTTGGATTTTCTCACCTCTACTCACAGTAGAGGTATCAGTAGCGGGCCATGCTGCTGAGTGTTATTTATAGTCTGCTGTGTTGGGAGGAGTGTATGGGTGCAAGAGATTGTTATTTCTCTTCCTACATCTGGGATAGCTAAACAACATAAAAGAGATACAAGAGGAAATGGGCCAGCATCCTTATCAGCTGAGAACAAGTTGTTTGTTCCAGAGTGCTCAGGTTGTTGCGTTAGGCTGGAGACCAGCATGCCCAGGGTGAAGAGGTCTCAGCCTGGAACTGGTCCAAATCTGAAGTGTTGCCTACATTTCTAGTGAGCCAAGACACTGCGTAGCTGTTACAAAAAGGTCTGAGCTTGTTGCTTGGCCCTACCCCAAGATCATGCTATAGTTCAGTTTATTTACATTTATTTAACAGTGCTTGGAGCAATTGCTTCCAGGTTAGTGGAGCACTTGGTTTGGTTCATTTCTGTGACAGCTTCATTAGACTGCAACTCGTGATGTGCAGAGGAAAATTCAGTTCTGCAAGGCAACCTGAGACCAGGTGAGCAGAAAATGTTTGCCTAAAAATGAATAGATTTAATTCTTTTTCAGTGACATGTATTAGCATGTGAATCCAGGGAGAGATGCAACTTTTGATTACAGGAAAGGCAGTGCTGTACGTAGTCCTACAGCTGCTTTGCCTGCAGGATTTCTATTGAAACTAATCCAGGTTCAATGCTGTGAAATGACTGTGGAGTTGAGTCCCTTGTGACCCTGAAGCTCAGCCGCTCTGTCAGGACCAGTCCTCACCTTCGGTCGCCTCAGTGGTGGGAGAGGTTTCAGGAGGATGCAGCACTTTGAGTCAGAGGACCACACTGAGGTTGCAGGCCTGTGCTGGGATAAAAGAGGTTACCCCTGCATGTTTGCTGAAAACCAGGGAGAAGACGTTTGGCAATGACAATTAAATGGCAAGGCCTTGTTCAGGAATGACCAAAATCTGATTGTAATAGTGTGTATAATAGATACATAAAATGCATGTGAAATTTAATGTAGCGTAGTGAATACATACCTGTATATGTACAATACGTACAAGTGCAGTACTGACTTTTTGCTACTTTAATGTGGTAAATCACAATTGTGTTTTAGGAAATGGTGCTTTTTTTCAGTCCACAGTTTAAAATTTTGGAGGTTCCAAGGCAGGGAGGCATATGGCTCCCTCACTCCTAAACCAGTGTGAGCTCAAAGGTAAAGTCTTCATTTTGTAAATTAAAATTAATTAGAGGTGTCTTAAAATGATATGTGTTGAATATTTTCAGACACTTATTTGCAGGTACTGTTCATTGTGAGTGATTTAGAAGGCTTTCACTTTTCAGTAATTGAATACTGTTGGATATTTTCTTTTACATGCACATAGATATGTGTCGGCTGAGTAACAGCAGAGAGGTGGGGATTTTTGTGTGTGATTCAGTAGTGGCTATAATTTAAAAGATACGTTTAATGTTTTAAGTCTGATAGTTACTATGGGTAGAATGATACATTTCTCTACTAACTTTACAGCAAGAAAAAGAATAGTATTTGACCCTGATTGTTTCTGTTCCTGAAAATACTTTTTCTTTTTTTTTCTTTTTTTTTTTTGTGAAGGAACAAGAAACAACTTTACTGATGCTACCAGTGTTGATATGATTACAGTAGCATTTCCTGATGTCTCTATTGGGGTGACATTCCCCATAAAAGCCCCAGGATTTATGGAATATGGGTCTGCTTTATTACAAACAGGATGGATAGACCAAACAGATGTAGTAAACCTTCAGTTATGCACCTGGCAAAGTAAATGTTCCTTTTCTGAGAGCCTGGTCACACCAAAATGACCAAAATATCCACCCCTTATTCTATACCATTTACGTTATGCCCAGATCCCACACTTTCCAATACATTTCCAATTAATCACCACCACTTTTCCTGTCTTCTAATATATACACACAGATATCATTCCCGCGGTCTATGGGCCATCTCTATCCAATGTCTGTTGAGTTCATTCAGTCCATGACTTTGGGCTCCATCTGTCATAACAGTCTGTCTGGGCAGGAGGGATGGTGCAAAGTCCGCTCAGTCGGCAGAGCAGGATCGGGCTTCGGTGTGGTGCGGCGGGCGGGTGACATTGGGCGCAGCAGGAGGATGGTGTGTGGTGTTGGATTGTTGCATGCTGCAGTCAGTCCTGGTTCCATCACTACTGCGCTTCGCTCGGTTTTATCAAAGTTCATCCTTCATTAATTTGGGTGATTCTTCCTGTAATACCATTGATATAGCAACTATAGCAGTGACGACACACGGTGGCAGGGTTATTTAGCAATCAACATCATACCATTTAATCTATTGGCTGTTCTCACCTAAAACCAAATCCCCTTGAGGCACACATCGGACTTCCCCATCCTTCCGCATCACCCACCAAGTGCACCCAGGCCCTTGAGCAAAAGCGATCCCACGAATGGGTTTGCCTTTGCCTGAGGCAGGAGTGACCCAGACTGTTTTCCCTAGCATATTTTTCATGTGCGCCACAGGGACGTTATCCCCTTCTACAGCCCGTAAAAGTTCTGATTGGGCGGGGCCAGCCCGATTGGCAGATCCTCTAGTGTTGACTAACCAGGGGGCCTTTGCTAGATGTGTGTCCCAATGTCTGAAGGTCCCAGCCCCCATTGCTCTCAATGTAGTCTTTAACAACCCATTGTATCGCTCGATTTTCCCGGAGGCATGACAGGGGATGTGATATACCCACTCAGTGCCGTGCTCTTTGGCCCAGGTGTCTATGAGGTGGTTTCGGAAATGAGTCCCCTTGTCTGACTCGATCCTTTCTGGGGTGCCATGTCGCCATAAGACTTGCTTCTCAAGGCCCAGGATAGCGTTCCGGGCGGTGGCATGGGGCACGGGATATGTTCCCAGCCAGCCGGTGGTTGCTTGTCATATAGGACTCCATACAGCCGCCTTCCACCTCCGATGCTTTCCCACAATGCGACAGGACCCATCAGTGAACAGGGCATATTGCCTCTCACTTTCTGGCAGTTTATTATACAGTGGGGCCTCTTCAGCACGCGTCACCTCCTCCTCTGGCGATATTCCAACATCTTTGCCTTCTGGCCAGTCCGTGATCACTTCCAAAATTCCCGGGCGCCTGGGGTTTCCTGGTCGACTTCGTTGTGTGATCAGTGCAACCCACTTACTCCAGGTGGCATCAGTTGCATGATGTGTAGAAGGGAACCTTCCCTTTGAACACCCAGCCCAGCACCGGCAGTCGGGGTGCTAACAGGAGCTGTGCTTCAGTACCAACCGCTTCCGAGGCAGCTCGAACTCCTTCATATGCTGCCAGTATCTCCTTTTCAGTTGGAGTATAGCGGGCCTCAGATCCCCGATATCCCCGACTCCAAAACCCTAGGGGTCGGCCTCGGGTCTCCCCGGGTGCTTTCTGCCAGAGACTCCAGGTAGGGCCATTCTCCCCGGCTGCGGTGTAGAGCACATTTTTCTCATCTGGTCCTGCCCGGACCGGCCCAAGGGCTACTGCATGAACTGTCTCCCGTTTAATCTGTTCAAAGGCTTGTTGTTGCTCAGGGCCCCATTTGAAATCGTTCCTCTTCCGGGTCACTTGATAGAGAGGGCTTACAATCAGACTGTAATTTGGAATGTGCATTCTCCAAAAACCCACAACCCCTAAGAAAGCTTGCGTTTCCTGTTTACTAGTCGGTGGAGACGTAGCTGCTATTTTGTTGATCACATCCATTGGGATGTGACGACGTCCATCTTGCCATTTCATTCCTAAAAACTGGATCTCCTGTGCGGGTCCCTTCACCTTACTCTGTTTTATGGCAAAACCGGCTTTCAGAAGGATTTGGATTATTTTCTCCCCTTTCTCAAAAACTTCTTCTGCTGTGTTGCCCCACACGATGATGTCATCAATGTCTTGCAGGTGTTCTGGAGCTTCACCCTGTTCCAGTGCATTTTGGATCAGGCCATGGCAAATGGTGGGGCTGTGTTTCCACCCCTGGGGCAGTCGATTCCAGGTGTACTGGACGCCCCTCCAAGCGAAAGCAAACTGCGGCCGGCACTCTGCTGCCAAAGGGATTGAGAAAAATGCATTAGCGATATCAGTTGTGGCGTACCACTTGGCTGCCTTTGACTCCAGTTCGTATTGAAGTTCCAGCATGCCTGGCACGGCCGCACTCAGCGGCGGCGTGACTTCATTCAGGCCACGATAGCCTACTGTTAGTCTCCGCTCTCCGTTAGACTTTCGCACTGGCCAAATGGGGCTGTTAAAGGGTGAGCGAGTCCTGCTGATCACCCCTTGGCTCTCCAGTCGACGAATCAGCGTATGGATGGGAATCAGGGAGTCTCGGCTGGTGCGATATTGCTGCCGGTGCACCGCTGTGGTAGCGATCGGCACCCGTTGTTCTTCGACCCTCAGCAACCCCACAACCGAAGGGTCCTCCGAGAGACCGGGCAAGGTGGACAACTGTTCAATTCCCTCCGTCTCCAAGGCAGCCATACCAAAGGCCCGCCGGTACCCCGTTGGGTCCTTGAAATACCCTCTCCGGAGATAACCTATGCCAAGGATGCATGGGGCCTCTGGGCCAGTCACAATGGGGTGTTTCTGCCACTCATTCCCAGTTAGGCTCACTTCAGCCTCCAATACAGTGAGCTGTTGGGATCCCCCTGTCACCCCAGAAATACAGATGGGTTCTGCCCCTTTATAGCTTGATGGCATTAGAGTACACTGTGCCCCGGTGTCCACTAGAGCCTTGTACTCCTGTGGGTCTGATGTGCCAGGCCATCGGATCCACACAGTCCAGTAAACCCGGTTGTCCCCTTCCTCCGCCTGGCTGGAGGCAGGGCCCCTCTAGTCCTGGTCAGAGTGTTCGTTACTCACTTCTTGTAAAAATGACTTAGAGGTCCCTTCAAGAGGGTCAGAAGCTCTTCTACTCTGTCTGGGGAACTGCCCGCTGGAAACTGGAGTGGCATCTTTCCTGGAAGAATCCCCTTTTGTGGGTGTTTTTCCTTTCAGTTCACATACCCGTGCATCTAGGGTCAACGTAGGTTTTCCATCCCACTTCCTCATGTCCTCTCCGTGGTCACGCAGGTAAAACCACAGGGTACCCCGTGGTGTGTACCTTCTGTATTCTCTCTCTTGAGCAGAGGAACGCTCACTCCTAATAGCTGCGATACTGGTCCGTACAGGTGGGGAGTAGGACTTTTTGATCAGTTCCATCAGTTTTTCGGACTTTTTGGACAGTTTTTCCACAGCCGAGATGCAGGCTCGTAGGGAGGAAGAGAGACTTCCTTCATATTGCCGGAGTTGGCGAGCCATTTCATCCACCATCAGTGCCTCTTCGTCTTTCCAGGTCAGTACCGCCAATGGGTCGGCATACGACGATGGCGCGCTCCGTACAAACTTCCGCCACATGGGTCGTGTGCAGTGGACTTTGTCTGGATCTCTGGGTAATTGTGCACCGTCCGGGTCATAATAAATCATCTCTAGCACGGCTAATTCCCTCAGGTACTGAATACCTCTCTCCATGGAGGTCCACTTGCCTGGGTGACATATAACGTCTTCCTTGAAGGGGTACCTTTCCTTCACACCTGACAGGAGTCGCCTCCAGAGGCTGAGGGCTTGTGTCCCTTTTCCAATCGCCTTGTCAATGCCCCCTTCCCTAGAAAGGGATCCCAGCTGCTTGGCTTCCCTACCCTCTAATTCCAGGCTACTAGCCCCATTGTCCCAGCAGCGGAGCAGCCAGGTGAGAATGTGCTCGCCTGGACGACGGCTGAAGCCTTTTCGCATATCCCGCAGCTCACTCAGGGATAGGGATCGGGTGATTACCTCTGGTTCTGCCTCTTCCTCCTGTTCTCGTGATGGCCCTGGTTCATCTTCATCCCTCACTAAGCGAACTGATTTTTTTGTGTATTTCTTCTTCTGTACAGAGGCGACTGATACCGGCACAGGTTGGTTCTCTGGTTCAGCCGCAGTGCCTGTCGCAGGGGTCGGAGTAGCCGCAGTTGTGGGGGTTGGAGTAGCCACAGTGTCTGTCATTGCGGTTTGAGTAGCCACACTTCCGGGGGTTGGAGTAGCTGCAGTGCTTGTCGCGGGAGCTGATCTCTGGGTGGTATTTTGAAATAGTTGTTTAACCCTAAACAAGACCTGAACCACATTCAGGATCAGGCTGATTCCTAGCAATAGGACCATGCTGAGTTCAACATCCCAAGGAGATTCATAATTTACAAACTCCTCCAATGCTATTGCAATTAACCTGGCAGAGAAAGGGAAGATGTGGGAAGATGTCTCCCCAATAGGTTGGCTCCCCGAGGAGAAAAGGTAGAAAGTGCAAGCTGAGGCACAGATGAACTTCCCTCTTAATCCTATCCTTTCTTATATACATTAAACAGGCCACAGAGCTTTCTGAACTCTTCTAATAATTTTCAATATTCTTTAAAGTGTCTGGATCTCAGACCTGACACAATATCCAAAGACAGTCATATCAACACATATCAGCTCCTATCAAAGCGATCCCATCTTGGCTCCTATTCAGAGTTGCCCTGGCCGATGGGTGAGAACAGTCTCCTCCAGGAAGCATCATTTTTTCCTGGAGTACTGTCTGTACCAGTTCCCATCCAGGAGATGCAAAGATGAACCCTAGTACCTGACAAGCAGATCTCATTGCATTAATGAAAAAGAAATGGGAGAGAACTAAGATTGCAAAACCTGGACCTAGCAGTCTGTGTCACAAAAACAACCAAGTACCCAGAACCTTTACATGCATAAAAAGTGTGCCTACTCTTTCTCCTGCAAGAAGAGACTCAGACCAGTCAGCTTCCAGCTATCTCCACAGCCTTTCAGTGGGGTCTGCCCTCCCCACTGAAACATGGCAGAAGTACCTGTAAAGGACACTGCTTTTCCTCACCTGCTGCAGCACCACCTGGCTGTTCACCACACTTGGCTCCTTCTGGCTGTTGGGCTTTATACAGCACACAAAGTGGGGGTTGGCAGAATACATCCTCTCCATGAGCACCATCAGGGAATGCTGGTGAGGGCAGAGAAAGATCAACAGTCCAGCAAGCCAAAACACTGCCAGAGCCCAGCGTGCAATATCCTGCAGTAAGAACTGTTTTCCCACCCCACAGCAACTTCCCAGGCTTTGACAACAACTGGGTCACTCCCACCATGATCAGCTGTGCTTGGCACCCAGAAAAACCCCTGTCTACATGCTGGATGCTTTAACTATACTTAGCAGGCTGAAAGCTCTCATGAAAATATCACTGCACTCATCTCAAGGGGCGCTGCAGGGCAGCAATACTTTACCTGGAACTGAGCTCAGACAGACTGCTTTTGTGTGCTGTTGAACTTGTCGTCTGCTCCTGGTATGACCTGAAACCAGACCCAAACAAAAGGATTACTCCTGGAAGGAGAGCTTGATTGCCATCCAAAGAGCTCTGCTGGAAAGCAGATGGCAAAAAGGAGAGAGAATGGATTTCAGGGGAGGGAAGAAAAGTTAAACATATCAGTAGAGTGTGACTGGTACACCCTGCTCCCAACTCCTGGTAATATGGTTAGCATAACTAACGCCATTTTATAAGGCAAATGGCCATTCTCTGTGACCGAGTGGGTCACGTATTCATTCCCTTTCCCCTCATTCTCAGGCCCTGAAGGTCCTGTGAACCAAGTAGACAAACCAAACAGATTTCTTCTTCCCCTCCTTACCAGTCTCAAGATTCCTGGGCGCCAGGCCAACTACTCCCCTTCTTACCGGCCTTGAAGGTCCCAGGCACCCGGCCAACCAGGTGGTGGTGATGACCCCGTCACAGAACAGGGAAGCATAACAGCACACAGGGCACTGTCTATAAAATCAAGCAGTTACAAGTCCTAAGTGGGGAATGTGGACCAGAACTGCTGCTGGACAGTGAGACCCATGACCCCCTGGTGGCCAGGGATGCCTCCACTGTTGTCTGCTTCCTCCGAGGACTGAGTGACTTGTATTCTTTTATATGATTTTCGAGTCTAGATTAGGATTGTTATGCTGATACAGCAAACCAAATATTAAGATTTGACCCGATCTGCAGAGGGTCCAGGTGATTAGAAACCATAAGCTAAGCGGTGCTATAAAATTCTGTACTACGCTACTTATAAAATTGTACTACGCTGATTCTGCTTATAGAAATCCTGTGCTATTCTGATTATAAATTCTGTGCTATGCTAATCATAAAATCCTGTTAAGAAAATAAAGCTTTAATTGTAACTACAACTTAGTGCTGTCATCATTCTGCCAAGGTTCCCTAAAAGAACCTGTCTGTCCCCTTAGTGTCAGGTGACAGTAGAGGCAAGCAGAAAACCCTGTAAAAAAACAAAGGAGAAATCGTTGCAAGCAGATTGCTGTCTGCTCTTATTTTCAACTAATTCCTGTCTGTTCTCATTTTCAGCCAGTTTCTCAAATAATAAATATCAGGTAACTATGCCATCATTTATCGATTGTCATGTGGACCTGAAGTGCAATACCTTGGCTTTCACATGAGGCATCAGTGTCCCCATCCTGGAGATAGTGGCTGGAAGAACAGAGACAATAGTTAATTTTGTACCTTTGCTCACAATCAACCACATCTAAACATTCAAACTTCACTTCACACACAAGTTTCCCTACAAATACTGAATCACAGACAGGACTTTAGGTTTCACCATCTGGAAATACAAGGAAAGAGCTAAAGAAAGGGAGAAGAAAATGCAAATATACGAAGCATACAATCCAGGCAATATTATTTTCTGCCACTGAGAAGACAAGGCAATCAGGTTATTGAACAACCCTAAATGACCTTCAAAAAAAATATCATCAACAATAGGCATCTAACAATGCAGAAAAAAAAGTATAGATAGCAAATGGGAAGCTCACCTACAGCAGTCAACGTGGGAGATTATATAAAATCAGATAACTTAAAACTCATTCAGTGACAAGATGAAAAATTCGGGGAAGTTGAATTTACTGAAGGATGTAATGACAGTCTTGCACACCCTTGATGCAATGGTCTTATGTGAATCATAGAAACACAGAATGGTTGAGGTTAGAAGAGACCTCTGGAGGTCATCTGAGCTCTGGCAGATGACCCTTTGCTCAGCAGGGCCACCTACAGCCAGTTGCCCAGGACTGGACAACCAATCTGCACTGAGAACAGGTTATCTCTGCTGTTTATGAACTTTCAAAGAGTTGGAACTAGACTAAGTATCTTCAGTAACAGTGAGGAAGTGGTAAAAAAGAAAGATATTCCTGAGCAGAAGAGCTGAAAAACACAGCAGAGAATAGAAATGAAATTCATCAGTTACTTGTAAATCCCAGGAAGTGGCTTGGACTGAACAGAACAACAACAACAACAAAAAATTCTGCACCAGAAGCACTGTGTTCAGCCAGAGAAATTCCAAGGAAGTATCCACCTGACTTTTCTTTAAACGTTTACTTTCATAGAAGCTTTGGAGACTCTGAAGGTTTATCAATAACTGGAAAAAGGGAGTGTAGCGGTGGGAGAGAAATAATGCACGACCTCAGAGTTTTTTTAACAAGTTGTACCTGAAAAACAAAATGTGTTCAAAAAGGATCATCTCTACACTCATGTGCTTGCTCTACAGCACTCTATTTTCAGTGTGAACAGTTAGGAGCTATGGCTTTGTCCACCTTCATTTCTAGACAAGAACAGAACATATGGAAAGGGCCAGTAGAGACAGTCCTGCACTGGCCCTGGAGAAGATGGGCTATCTGATCTGAGGGAAGACATCTGAGCAGTAGCTAATTCTCTGGAAGAGGATACAACCTGCCTTGCTTTCCAGCCATGGTCAAACCAAAAGATGCTGGCTAGAAAATCTACTGGGTAGATCCCAGGAGGTCTTTCTGATGGGAAAACTCACATCCTGCTTCAGCAAAAAGACAGCAATTAACCAAAAACTGATCCCTGGAAAGAGCAGGCTCTGCTGTAACTAGCATCTGTAAAGAAGGTCAAGCTTGTGGTCAGAACTATGCCTATGCAGTGGCCCTTCAATTCCACAGGAAGAACATCTCTGAAGGCTATTCCTGCTATCGTGCCTAGGTACCAAGGGGAACAAACAGCTCCGACAGCTCGGTATATGCCAGCAGCCCCACTCCAGGCTGCAGCCTTCCCAGAGTCTCCCCGAGGCTGCCAGCTGTGAAACACATTCGTAGTACATGAGCCTCATCCCCACACTTAGCTCTTGCCAAGGTGGGCCCTGATTCATATGGGATATCTTATTGTAACAGAGGGACTTGCCTGTGAACAGCACACTGAGCAAGGGGGTGATGCTGTTGATGAAGAGGCCATGAACATTGGCTGGCAAGGTGTCTCCCTTCTTCTCTAGAAAGCCCCCAGCAGTATATTGTACCTAGGGGAAAGAGCAGCAAGTCACTAAGGCCAGCAGTGCTCACAGGCTTGCTGCGAAAGCCACCTCCACAGCTTGCCAGGAGCAACTGTTAAACTGAATGTACACTGGCTTGCAAGTGAATTCTGTAAATGCATATGCACCCCATTCAGATGCAAATCCTGAGGAACAAAACCCAGAGGATGGCACTGAGGCATTAGAACCACAGAAGTGCAGCACAACACTGAGACATTCACCCTTTCTTGTTCTGCTTTCCTTGATTATGAAGTTTCATTTACTTTTGGTTTATGCTTCACTCTTTTCCTTGCTCTCCCCCTCTTCCCTTTGAATAGGCTTCCCTCCTGTTGTCATGCATCCCCTTGTTTCTCTTGCTCCCTTTCTCATCTCCAGTCTGCCATTCTCCTTTTGTCCTGGTTTCGGCTGGGACAGAGTTAACTCTCTTCTTAGTAGCTGGTACAGTGCTGGGTTTTGGATTTAGGGTGAGAACGATGTTGATAACACGCTGATGGTTTAGTTGTTGCTAAGGAGCGCTTATCTTAAGCCAAGGACTTTCCAGTTTCCCATGCTCTGCCAGCAAGCAGGTGTGCAAGAAGCTGGGAGGGAGCATGGCCAGGGCAGCTGACCCCAACTAGCCAAAGGGCTATTCCATGCCATGGAACCTCATGCCCAGTATATAAACTGGGGGGAGTTGGCCGGGAGGCGCAGATCACGGCTCGGGCATCGGTCAGCGGGTGGTGAGCAATTGCATTGTGCATCACTGGGGTTTTTTCCTTCCCCCCCCCTTCTTTTTTTGTTATATTCCTTTTCATTACTATTATTATTATTATGATTATATTTCATTATTATTATTATTGTTAGTATTATATTTTACTTCAGTTATTAAATTGTTCTTATCTCAACCCATGAGTTCTGCCTTCTTTCCCGATTCTCCTCCCCATCCCACTGGGAGCGGGGGGGGGATGGGGAGTGAGGGAGCGGCTGTGTGGTGCTTGGCTGCTGACTGGGGTTAAACCACGACACCTTTCTATGTTAGGTGTTAATTTTTGTAATAATGTCACAATATTATAATAATGCCACAGTAGTCAACAATTGTGGGATTAGATTACTAAATTACATATTACAATGACCTGATTTTCATCTCTGCTACTGCACCAAAAATTTTCTCCAATCAATTCAACGTATTTGGGCCATTTCTTTCAAAATTGGTAGCAGTAAGGTTACATGCAATAGTCCTAGAACCCAAGCTGCTTAGTTACCATTTGAATGTATAAATGAGTGCCTCCATTTTCAAAACATTAATTACCTGGCTGCTCTCAATGTGTTCGTCAGTGCTTGCAATAAAATAATGACTGCTATACTCTGGACCCCAATAGGTAAAGGTAAAGCCATTAGACTGTCCTTTGGTGCTGCACAGTGGATGCAGGGCTTTTATTTTATAAAGGACTATTTTAAGACTAGAGCTCTAATAGAGTGATGATGAGTACAGCAGATTCTTGTAATACCCTATGCTTCCCAGAGGAAGCCCCGCTTTCCTCAGGGGTCCTCTCTTCCTATACCTTCTACAGAGCTCCCAGGGAACCCTAGGAAGCAACTCCCTGGGAACACATTATTTCTGTTATATCATCTCCTTAACTTCAAAGCCTTATTTGTCAAGCAACACATTTCCCCCCTCCTACATACATTGCAACAGCATTCTTCCTGCAAACAGTACATAACCTTCCCAGCATAGTGAATGATGCTGAAGCCCAAAACACGGCCTCAGCCTGGTTGGAAGTGTAAATTCCCTTTAAAGCTGCTGTTTAGTTTATCCACAAACATCTTATCAGTTGCCTGCAAGAAAGCAGATTTTGTAATCAAACTATAAGGCTGCAACAGAGACCTGATCAGGGCACGTGGAAGCAAGACAAAGGGTTGGAAGTGGCCTTGGCTGTGCAAGTTTCGTACTGTACTCTCTCTCTGACTCTCCACAGGGATGCCGGTATCATTAGACTGTCCCTGATCTGGCTGTCCTGTCTCATCAGTCACACATAGGGACAACTCTGCTCATCCTGCTCTTTATAGTCACACTCCAACATAAGAGCTCTCTCTGCAGCCCAGATATTTATTGCTACATTCCCCACACCATTTTCTCTGCCCTCTCTCTCATGCATACCTGAGGGAATGCACTCTGTTCATCCAGAAGAGACAGCAGCCCAAGTGGCTTGGCCAGGAGCAGATTCTGCAGGGAAAGGAGAGACATTACACATACCTAAAGCAGTACAGGGCATCCACTCTCACCTACACCACCCTTTGAAGAGGTTCTTCCCAGGTGCATCTCCTCCCCATGATAGAAAGAGCAAGAGTCCTCTCTTGGCTGGATGGAGCACCTCTCTTCTGTCAGTCCTCTTATTGCTCACCAGAATAGGTTCATTATTGTTGAATGTGATAGTCTCCCAAGGCAGCCCTTCTTCCCTATAGGCAGCCTGCTCCAGTTGGAAAATGTGCTGAGACAGAAAAAACAGAGGTTGGAGCACCCAGCAGACTTGGTTAGACAACCCCAAACATCTTCCTTCCCACCCTGAGCAGAGGACAGAGGTGTGGCTCTCACCCATGGCATCAGAGGCCCAAGATGAAACTGCTGTTCTGCATGCTCTTCCATAAGTTTGTCACTCACTGATGCTGGTGCATAAAGCAGGAACACTTCTCAGAGTCTAAGTGTCCCTGCTCTGCCAACTTTGGTCATTGCTTGACCCTTCTACTTCTTCCTTCCCTGCACCAGTGGCTCCTCTGCCACAGCAGAGAAGGTTGCTGCTCTCTACCCTGCTTCACTAATCACCATTTCTGCCCTTCCAGACAATAGACCTGTTTTTCCCCAAGCTCTCCTTCATATGCCAGGTAGATCAGTGCTCTGCTTTCCCTGCCATGCAAGGTGAGATCACCCACAGCAGACTTACATGGTTGAAGAACTGCTGCAGCTGCTCATTGGCCAAATTTATGCAAAGCTGTTCAAAACGATTCACTGCAAAGTTTTCAAACCCAAAAATATCCAAGATACCTAAAAGAGGGAAGATGAGTGCACCATGGAGCCTGCAGACCATCCCTGCAGATAGCTGCATACCCCAACACACAACTAAATCTCCCATCACCCAGCTCTTGTGGCACATGGAACTCCCAGCCAAGTCACCAGTGGCACCTCTCCCATAACTCCCCTTGGAGAACTAGTTAGGAGAAATCCCACTCTAACCCCCAGCTCCTCTGCAAAGCCAGAGTGCCCCAGAACTACAGTCTCACAGTTGCTTTAGACCAACCAACTGCCCAGAGTTGGCTGAGGCCCTACAGACTTCATGCTGCTGACTAGTATCTCCAACGATCACATTTTTGAAAATGGAGCCCTGCACGCAATCTCTGTGAAACCTCATATTGTGCCTTTCCTTCATCATGGCTGAGGGATGCACATTTGAGGACAGAACAGGAGCAAGGCAGGCAGAACTCACCTATCTCCCTCAGCTCCACCTCAGGATCCACATTCTCAGCCAGCAGCTCATTGATCTTGCAAACGATCCAGCCAAATACTCGGCCATATGCCACCTTTGCAATGGAGTCCTGAGCATCTGCACAGAGAGAATGACAGTGGCTCAACTGAAGGGCTCCGAGGAGAGTAGGGAACACAGCACGCAAGCTGGCTCAACACATTCACCTCTAGCGACAATGTTTAGTGGTTTATGAAGCTATTTTAAAGATCAGATAAACATTAGATATCTGTCTGATCGTCCCTGCCCTCTGCAAGCTCACACAGAGCTCTTTCATTCAGAAATCTTCATTCAGACATCTTCACAATCTTTCTACAAGATCAGATATGGCATACTAGGGCACTTGTGAGACCATCTAAAATGGAAAATTTCATTTCCAAAAAAGTCCAGCCATTTTTTAGAATATCCAGAGACTTGCTTTCCCCTCTGCAGGTCTACTGAATATGGATCCCCTCACAGCTAAACCAAGCGAGAAGCTCCAAGTTGTACTTGGAAAATTGAATGGTTCTGTTCCACCTGGCCCACAGCTGCAAAGTGTTTAAACACTGTGGGCAAGAAGAGGATGCAATTGATGGAAAACTTGCTGACATTCTAAGAAGAAGGAGACCAAATCAACATGACCTACTGCATGATGCACCTACTGATGGGAGATGTTTATTTTATTGTCTAGAGAAATGCAAGAGAAGACATTTGGGTAAGCGGAACTAGATAATTTGCCGTTTGCACTTTTTTCTTCCATTTGTTTTAAGCAATAATCTAGGAATCCTGGGATTTCATGCTTTTTTTTAAAAAAAAAACACTTTTATTTTAACTGAACCTTTTTGTGCAGATTATCTTGGATTATTTTCTTTTCTTATTGAAAGGGAAAATAACACCTTGCGCTTGTTACTTTAACATACTTCCCTTTCATCTCACTCCTTCCCTGATACTGTGCTATATCTCACTGATTCTCTCAGTTATTTCTCCATCTACTACCTAGAGCTCTGCACACTGCCAGCACTCTGCTACAGGAGCCTTCCCCTCTTTTGTACAAATACCTACAGTTTTCTTCTAGGCTGGATTGAGGGAGAAAGCAAGGATAATTCCTTGGTTTCTCATTTAATCTCTGCAGTCTCCTGGAGATAAAACAAAAGCAGCATTCATGGTCCTACATGTCAGTAAGAGACTAAGCAGACAAACACTGATATACTTGCCTCTGTGCAAGACGAATGAGGAAGTGGCACAGACATCTTTGTTCCCAAGAAGTTGCACATGTGTGGGAATACCCTTCCATCAAATATGGGTCAGTCTTTCTAGCCAGCACATCTGCAATTCATTATGTTTCTTACCTTCTGCCTGCTGCTGGGCGTGAAAACGCTGAATCTGCTCACCACGGGTCACCGACATTGTACAAGTGAGGCATTTTAACAGTTCGTCTTCTTGGACTCCAAACTGACCCTGGGAGAGAGGAAATAGATGAGGACAGTAAATACTAAACCCTTATTCTACATGTGAGAATTGTATCTCCTTGTGTCTGTGTGACACCCAGTGTAATGGGGCCATGATTCAGATTAAGGCCTTTGAGCTCCGCTGTAAAATAAGTATTACTGATAACATCTTGCAGCACTGGAGTCAGATGCACACTCTGAGATCTGCATTATCCCATGCAGTGACCAAGCTCACTCTTGCGCGCTCTCTGAAATACTTTCCGTTTTGCTCTCCCAGTGCTGCCACCTTTCATCATCTTTGGGAGCCTCACCAGTCCCTGCTGAATGGTTTAATGACTTATTGAACAGCACCACACCGAGGTGACTGTGCAAGTGCTGAGGTGTCAGCTTCAGCAGACAGTCACACAAACCCACAAGAGACAGGAAACAAAGGGAACTCAGATGCAACTGAACTCCTCAGTGATTGCTTTAACAGGAATCCCCCTCCCGTGGGCAAAAACCAAGGAACAGATTTTAAGAAAACAAAAAGAAGTTGGCTGCTGAACAGATGTAGGTGGTTGTTTCAGGTATGGTGTAGGAGGGAAACAGGCAAAGAGATGGGAGTGAAACCAAAAACCAAGGGTGCTAGGATTTCAAACAGGTCAAAATAAAAAGATATAGAAAAGGCAGAAATAGGTTACATTTTTCTGTTCTGTGTTGTTAACAAAGCAGGATAATGTATCCATCCTATATAATAAAAATGGGATGGTCCTGGGGAATATATACTTCTTAATCTGTGATAATTTCATGTGAAATAGTAGAAAGTTTAATTCAGGATTACCAACAAAAACTGATAGCAGTTAAGGTGGTATCCTTGGACAAGATCTGTCTAAACCACAAAACTAGTGTTCAGATACTGCACACCTGAATTTCTCCAAGGCATCACACTTAGTAACATATAACATTTGATTTTAAAAAGCTTGCATTATATGAAGTCAACAAACAATGCATGTGTAGTATCGCCATATGCAAGACACTGGTCCTAGATACACAAGAAATAGAAGCTGGGAAGTGTCTCTTTGGGCATCAACAGCAGTGAACACAAAGGTAGTCATGGGGTCATACTGTGCATTTCTGGAAAAACTCCTTGTTCCTCAGGAGTATCCATACTCTGAGGCAGAAACGTCCCCTGCCATCTCTGGCAGGAGCAGCTCCTGCAGTCACACTGCCAGTGGGAACCAAAATCACATCCATAAGGTTTCTGTCAACTCTTCTTGCAACTCACCGCTGCAGCCTTCAGCCATCCCCCGGGAGGCTTCACTCACTTTTACAGACCTGTTCCTCTCCTGAGGCTCAAAGGTCACGTTGCCCAGAGACAACACACCAGCCAAGATTGCCTGCGTGTCCACTTGCTCCTAAAACACACAAGAAGGGCGACTGAAAACCTATCAGCATGTAACATATACAACATGGAGGCCCCAGAAGGTGGAGAGGTGAGGGAAAGGCACAGGCAGCCTGTGTGAAAAGGCTCTACACAAAGTCTGACAGATTCAGGTGATTTGGAAGCAACATGGAAAATCCAGAAGGGAGAGAAATAGGACTGATCTTCAAAACAGCAGCCAGAAAGAAACCCTATGCCTGCAGGAAGCACAGATGGAAATGAAACGACCCTAGAACTGACCTGTTCTTGGAAGCCCACCATGTCAAGAGCATTGCACACCTCTTGGTATTTGTGCTTCCAGCGCTGAGCTACATCCTGTGTACGAAATCGTACTTATGTACCTGAGAAAGTGTATATCCCATACAAAATCGTCACACAATCAGCACAGCAAGTCAATCCTACCCCAAAGGAACAAGGCAGATCAGAAGCAGTGAAGACATGAAAGGGTGAAAGAAACTTTTCCAAGGTAATGCAACAGAGACTCCAGACCTCCCAGCTTCCATGATGATCCACAAGATCTCTTCATGTAGCTCCATTCAGATCCCACTCCAGCTTCCCTTCATTTGTTTACCTATGCCAGGCTCTACAGGTAGAGCCATAGGGCAGAGGCATAGGCTCCATTATGTTGCTTCCCCCTCCACCCCCCATCATGAAGACTAAACTAGGGTCTGCCTTTGAAGTACCTGTAGAGTGAAGGATCGAATAGCCCATACATCTCTTTCTCCTCTGAAGAGAGTCCAGCAAACATGTAGTAGAGGATATGGAAATTCCTCTCCCCAGTATCTTGTTGCACTACCCGTGACTTCTCTAACAGGTACTCACTCAGCTTTGCACCTCACACTGCACACAAGAAGGTGACAGGGTAAACTTTGCACTTGGGGACGTGAAGCTGACTGAGCTGTCCCGCATCTCTTATTTGTGACAGGAGCATGGAGTTGTCTAAACTTTCATAGAATCATAGAACAGTTTGGGTTGGAAGGGACCTTTAAAGGTCATCTAGTCCAACCCTCCCTGCAATGAGCAGGGACATCTTCCACTAGATCAGGTTGCTCAGAGCCCTGTCCAACCTGACCTTGAATGTTTCCAGGGATGGGGCATCTCCCACCTCTCTGGGCAACCTGTGCCAGTGTTTCACCACCCTCACAGTAAAGAATTTCTTCCTTATATCTAGTCTAAATCTACCCTCTTTTAGTTTAAAACCATTGCCCCTTGTCCTATTGCTACAGGCCCTACTAAAAAGTCTGTCCCTATCTTTCTTAGAAGCCCCCTTTAAATATTGAAAGGCAGCAATGAGGTCTCCCCAGAGCCTTCTCTTCTCCAGGCTGAACAACCCCAACTCTCTCAGCCTTTCCTCATAGGGGAGGTGTTCCATCCTTCTGATCATTTTTGTGGCCCTCCTCTGGACCTGCTCCAACAGGTCCATGTCTTTCCTGTGCTGAGGACTCCAGAGCTGGATGCAGTACTCCAGGTGGGGTCTCACGAGAGCGGAATAGAGGGAGGGGCAGAATCTCCTCCCTCGACCTGCTGGTTACGCTTCTTTTGATGCAGCCCAGGATACAGTTGGCTTTCTGGGTTGCAAGCGCACATTGCTGGATCATGTCCAGCTTTTCATCCACCAGTACCCCCAAGTCCTTCTCCACAGGGCTGCTCTCAATCCCTTCATCCCCCAGCCTGTATTGATACCAGGGGTTGCCCCAACCCAGGTGCAGGACCTTGCACTCGGCCTTGTTGAACCTCATGAGGTTCACATGGGCCCACTTCTCGAGCTTGTCCAGGTCCCTCTGGATGGCATTCCTGTCCCTCAGGCATGTCAACTGCACCCACTCAGCTTGGTGTCATCTGCAAACTTGCTGAGGGTGCACTCGATCCCACTGTCTATGTCATTGATGAAGTTATTAAACAGTACTGGTCCCAATACGGACCCCTGAGGGACACCACTTGTCACCGATCTCCATCTGGATGTTGAGCCGTTGACCACTACCTTCTGGATGTGACCATCCAGCCAATTCCCCATCCACCGAACAGTCCGTCCATCAAATCCCTATCTCTCCAATTTAGAGAGAAGGATGTTGTGGGGGACCATGTCAAAGGCCTTACAGAAGTCCAGATAGACAACATCCGTAGCTCTTCCCTTGGCCACTGATGCAGTCACTCCATCATAGAAGGCCACTAGGTTGGTCAGGCAAGACTTGCCCTTGGTGAAGCCATGCTGGCTGTCTTGAATCACCTCCCTGTCCTCCATGTACCTTATCATAGCTTCTAGGAGGATCTGTTCCATGATCTTCCCAGGCACAGAGGTGAGGCTGACAGGTCAGTAGTTCCCAGGGTCCTCCTTTCTACCCTTTTTTAAAATGGGTGCAATGTTTCCCTTTTTTCCAGTCACCGGGGACTTCACCTGACTGCCGTGACTTTTCAAATATCATGGAGAGTGGCTTGGCAACTCCATCAGCCAATTCCCTCAGGACTCTGGGATGCATCTCATCAGGTCCCATAGACTTCTGTATGTTCAGGTTCCTCAGGTGGTCACAAACCTGATCTTCTCTTACAGTGGGAGGGACTTTGCTCCCCCAGTCCCTGCCTTGAGGTCCATCCACTCGAGAGGTGTGGGAAGAGACGTTGCCAGTGAAGACTGAGGCAAAAAAGTTGTTGAGTACCTCAGCCTTCTCCTCGTCTGTTGTTACCAGTTTGCCAGTCGTGTTCATCAGGGGGAGTACACTTTCTTTGACCTTCCTTTTCTGGCTGACATACCTGTAGAAGCCCTTCTTATTATTCTTTGCATCCCTTGTCAAGTTCAGCTCCAGCCGCACCTTGGCCTTCCTGACCCCATCCCTACACAACCGGGCAGCGTCCCTATACTCTTCCCAGGATACCTGTCCCTGCTTCCACTGCCCATGCATTTCCTTCTTGCCTTTTAGTTTGACCAGCAGGTCTTGACTCATCTATGCCAGTCTCTTGCCTTCCTTTCCTGATTTCTTACACCTGGGGATCGAGAGCTCTTGCGCTCTATGGAAAGCGTCCTTAAAGATCTGCCAGCTCTGTTCTGCTCCCTTGTCCCTGAGGGCAGTTTCCCAGGGGGTCCCGTTGTCTAACTCCTTGAACAGCTGGAAGTTTGCTTTCCTAAAATTCGGGGTCCTGACTTTACTCTTCGCCTGACCCATATCCCTCAGGACTGCGAACTCCACCAGTGCATGATCACTGCAGCCCAGGCTGCTTCCAATCAATGTCACCGATTAGCTCACTTGCGTTGGTGACCATCAGGTCCAGTATCGCATCCCCTCTGGTAGGGCTGTCTTAAGAAGTTATCCTCAATGCACTCCAGGAGTCTCCTGGATTGACTACAGCTGGCTGTGCTACTTTTCCAGCAGATGTCAGGGTGGTTGAAGTCCCCCAGCAGGACGAGAGCCTGCGAGTGCGATGCCTCCTGTAGCTGGAGTAAGAAGGCTTCATCAATAGGCTCCCCTTGATCCGGTGGCCTGTAGTGAACACCAACCACAAGGTTCCCTTTGTTGCCTCAGTCTCTAATTCTTACCCATAAGCTTTCAACCTGCTCGTGGCTATTCTTCAGAGACAGCTCTTCACAATCTATCCATTTCTTGACAAAGAGGGCAACCCCTCCGCCCTCCTTCCTCGCCCGTCCCTTCTGAACAGCTTCTAGCCATCGATAGCTGCACTCTAGTCATGGGATTCGTCCCGCCAAGTTTCAGTAATGGCAACCAGGTCTGTCCTGGTTTCAGCTGGGACAGAGTTAATTTTCTTCCCAGTAGCTGGTATAGTGCAGTGTTTTGGATTTAGGGTGAGAATACTGTTGATTGATAACACCCTGATGTTTTCAGTTGTTGCTAAGTAGTGTTTATCCTAAGTCAAGGATTTTTCAGCTTCTCCTGCCCAGCCAGCAAGAAGGCTGGAGGGGCACAAGAAGCTGGGAGGGGACACCGCCAGGACAGCTGACCCAAACTGGCCAAAGGGCTGTTCCATACCATATGGCATCCTGCCCAGTATATAAACTGGGGGGAGTTGGCCGGGAGGGGTGGATCGCTGCTGGGGCATCGGTCAGCGGGTGGTGAGCAATTGCCTTGTGCATCACTGGTTTTGTATAGTCTAATTCTTTTAGTAGTATTATTGTCATTTTGTTATTATTATTATCATCATCATTATTTTCCTTCCTTTCTGTCCTATTAAACTGTCTTTATCTCAACCCACGAGGTGTCTTGGGTTTGGTTTTTTTTTTTTCGATTCTCTCCCCCATCCCACTGGGTGGGGGGAGTGAGCGAGTGGCTGCGTGGTGCTTAGTTGCCAGCTGGGGTGAAACCATGACAGTCCTTTTTGGCACCCAACGTGGGGCTCGAAGGGTTCGAGATAACGACAGATCTGACTGGAATGTGTTAGAACAAATTTGTTATAAGCATTCATTATATTAGTTCAATAGTTGCTGGTCACAATGTTGATGTATTTGCTCTCAAGGTTGGCGTGCTTGTTCTTAAAGGTGCGTTATGTGATACCTTACTTGCAGTATATGCTCCCTGCTGTGCTGTTTATCACCCGTGGGAACTGGGCCAGAGTTATCATGTTGTACTTTGTAACACTGGCTTATGATACGATAGAATTGCTGGTCGTGGAACTAATCAGGTGTTTGTACTCAGCATTGCCGTCACCTCCGTACTTCGGGAGCCATCTATCAGAAACTATTAATAATTACACCTTGTACCTTTTCTCCTCAGAGAGCCAGTCCACGGGGGAGACACCTTTCTTCAGCTTCCCCTTCTCCTCCAGGCAAATTACAGTAGCTCTTGAGAATTTTGAATATCCTTGGGATGTTCAAACCAGCATGTTCCTATTGCTATGTCTCCTGAATGTGTTCCAGGTCTTGTTTAGGGTTAAACAGCTATTTAAGAATACCACCCAGAGATCTGCCCCGAGGCTGGATAGCCATGGGTGGCATGGCATGTGGGAGAACATGGGCAGGTATCTAGAGAACTTCTCACCTCCAATGGTTTGGAACTTCACTCCCGAACAACTACAGGACCCTGATGAAGTGATAGAATATTTGAAAGGAAAATGCTGTGGCTATTCCAAAGAGGCACAACTTATCGCACTGTGCTGGGCCCTGGCCAGTATCTACCAAACACTGCTCGATACTGTGCAGCATCCTCAGGGGGAAGGGAGGGAAAACAGACCGACAGATACTGCGGCTACTCCAACCCCTGCAACAGACACAGCGGCTACTCCAATTCCGGCGACAGGCAAAGCGGCTACTCCAACCCCCACAACAGACATGGTGGCTACTCTGACCTCTGCAACAGACACGGTGGCTACTCCAACCCCTGCGACAGGCACTGCGGCTACTCCGACCCCTGCGACAGGCACTGCGGCTGAACCAGAGAACCACCCTGTGCCGGTATCAGTCGCCTCTGTACAGAAGAAGAAATACACAAAAAAATCAGTTCGCTTAGTGAGGGATGAAGATGAACCAGGGCCATCACGAGAACAGGAGGAAGAGGCAGAACCAGAGGTAATCACCCGATCCCTATCCCTGAGTGAGCTGCGGGATATGCGAAAAGGCTTCAGCCGTCGTCCAGGCGAGCACATTCTCACCTGGCTGCTCCGCTGCTGGGACAATGGGGCTAGTAGCCTGGAATTAGAGGGTAGGGAAGCCAAGCAGCTGGGATCCCTTTCTAGGGAAGGGGGCATTGACAAGGCGATTGGAAAAGGGACACAAGCCCTCAGCCTCTGGAGGCGACTCCTGTCAGGTGTGAAGGAAAGGTACCCCTTCAAGGAAGACGTTATATGTCACCCAGGCAAGTGGACCTCCATGGAAAGAGGTATTCAGTACCTGAGGGAATTAGCCGTGCTAGAGATGATTTATTATGACCCGGACGGTGCACAATTACCCAGAGATCCAGACAAAGTCCACTGCACACGACCCATGTGGCGGAAGTTTGTACGGAGCGCGCCATCGTCGTATGCTGACCCATTGGCAGTACTGACCTGGAAAGACGAAGAGGCACTGATGGTGGATGAAATGGCTCGCCAACTCCGGCAATATGAAGGAAGTCTCTCTTCCTCCCTACGAGCCTGCGTCTCGGCTGTGGAAAAACTGTCCAAAAAGTCCGAAAAACTGATGGAACTGATCAAAAAGTCCTACTCCCCACCTGTACGGACCAATATCGCAGCTATTAGGAGTGAGCGTTCCTCTGCTCAAGAGAGAGAATACAGAAGGTACACACCACGGGGTACCCTGTGGTTTTACCTGCGTGACCACGGAGAGGACATGAGGAAGTGGGATGGAAAACCTACGTTGACCCTAGATGCACGGGTATGTGAACTGAAAGGAAAAACACCACAAAAGGGGATTCTTCCAGGAAAGATGCCACTCCAGTTTCCAGCGGCAGTTTCCCAGACAGAGTAGAAGAGCTTCTGACCCTCTTGAAGGGACCTCTAAGTCATTTTTACAAGAAGTGAGTAACGAACACTCTGACCAGGACTAGAGGGGCCCTGCCTCCAGCCAGGCGGAGGAAGGGGACAACCGGGTTTACTGGACTGTGTGGATCCGATGGCCTGGCACATCAGACCCACAGGAGTACAAGGCTCTAGTGGACACCGGGGCACAGTGTACTCTAATGCCATCAAGCTATAAAGGGGCAGAACCCATCTGTATTTCTGGGGTGACAGGGGGATCCCAACAGCTCACTGTATTGGAGGCTGAAGTGAGCCTAACTGGGAATGAGTGGCAGAAACACCCCATTGTGACTGGCCCAGAGGCCCCATGCATCCTTGGCATAGGTTATCTCCGGAGAGGGTATTTCAAGGACCCAACGGGGTACCGGCGGGCCTTTGGTATGGCTGCCTTGGAGACGGAGGGAATTGAACAGTTGTCCACCTTGCCCGGTCTCTCGGAGGACCCTTCGGTTGTGGGGTTGCTGAGGGTCAAAGAACAACGGGTGCCGATCGCTACCACAGCGGTGCACCGGCGGCAATATCGCACCAGCCGAGACTCCCTGATTCCCATCCATACGCTGATTCGTCGACTGGAGAGCCAAGGGGTGATCAGCAGGACTCGCTCACCCTTTAACAGCCCCATTTGGCCAGTGCGAAAGTCTAACGGAGAGCGGAGACTAACAGTAGGCTATCGTGGCCTGAATGAAGTCACGCCGCCGCTGAGTGCGGCCGTGCCAGGCATGCTGGAACTTCAATACGAACTGGAGTCAAAGGCAGCCAAGTGGTACGCCACAACTGATATCGCTAATGCATTTTTCTCAATCCCTTTGGCAGCAGAGTGCCGGCCGCAGTTTGCTTTCGCTTGGAGGGGCGTCCAGTACACCTGGAATCGACTGCCCCAGGGGTGGAAACACAGCCCCACCATTTGCCATGGCCTGATCCAAAATGCACTGGAACAGGGTGAAGCTCCAGAACACCTGCAAGACATTGATGACATCATCGTATGGGGCAACACAGCAGAAGAAGTTTTTGAGAAAGGGGAGAAAATAATCCAAATCCTTCTGAAAGCCGGTTTTGCCATAAAACAGAGTAAGGTGAAGGGACCCGCACAGGAGATCCAGTTTTTAGGAATGAAATGGCAAGATGGACGTCGTCACATCCCAATGGATGTGATCAACAAAATAGCAGCTACGTCTCCACCGACTAGTAAACAGGAAACGCAAGCTTTCTTAGGGGTTGTGGGTTTTTGGAGAATGCACATTCCAAATTACAGTCTGATTGTAAGCCCTCTCTATCAAGTGACCCGGAAGAGGAACGATTTCAAATGGGGCCCTGAGCAACAACAAGCCTTTGAACAGATTAAACGGGAGACAGTTCATGCAGTAGCCCTTGGGCCGGTCCGGGCAGGACCAGATGAGAAAAATGTGCTCTACACCGCAGCCGGGGAGAATGGCCCTACCTGGAGTCTCTGGCAGAAAGCACCCGGGGAGACCCGAGGCCGACCCCTAGGGTTTTGGAGTCGGGGATATCGGGGATCTGAGGCCCGCTATACTCCAACTGAAAAGGAGATACTGGCAGCATATGAAGGAGTTCGAGCTGCCTCGGAAGCGGTTGGTACTGAAGCACAGCTCCTGTTAGCACCCCGACTGCCGGTGCTGGGCTGGGTGTTCAAAGGGAAGGTTCCCTTCTACACATCATGCAACTGATGCCACCTGGAGTAAGTGGGTTGCACTGATCACACAACGAAGTCGACCAGGAAACCCCAGGCGCCCGGGAATTTTGGAAGTGATCACGGACTGGCCAGAAGGCAAAGATGTTGGAATATCGCCAGAGGAGGAGGTGACGCGTGCTGAAGAGGCCCCACTGTATAATAAACTGCCAGAAAGTGAGAGGCAATATGCCCTGTTCACTGATGGGTCCTGTCGCATTGTGGGAAAGCATCGGAGGTGGAAGGCGGCTGTATGGAGTCCTATATGACAAGCAACCACCGGCTGGCTGGGAACATATCCCGTGCCCCATGCCACCGCCCGGAACGCTATCCTGGGCCTTGAGAAGCAAGTCTTATGGCGACATGGCACCCCAGAAAGGATCGAGTCAGACAAGGGGACTCATTTCCGAAACCACCTCATAGACACCTGGGCCAAAGAGCACGGCACTGAGTGGGTATATCACATCCCCTGTCATGCCTCCGGGAAAATCGAGCGATACAATGGGTTGTTAAAGACTACATTGAGAGCAATGGGGGCTGGGACCTTCAGACATTGGGACACACATCTAGCAAAGGCCCCCTGGTTAGTCAACACTAGAGGATCTGCCAATCGGGCTGGCCCCGCCCAATCAGAACTTTTACGGGCTGTAGAAGGGGATAACGTCCCTGTGGCGCACATGAAAAATATGCTAGGGAAAACAGTCTGGGTCACTCCTGCCTCAGGCAAAGGCAAACCCATTCGTGGGATCGCTTTTGCTCAAGGGCCTGGGTGCACTTGGTGGGTGATGCGGAAGGATGGGGAAGTCCGATGTGTGCCTCAAGGGGATTTGGTTTTAGGTGAGAACAGCCAATAGATTAAATGGTATGATGTTGATTGCTAAATAACCCTGCCACCGTGTGTCGTCACTGCTATAGTTGCTATATCAATGGTATTACAGGAAGAATCACCCAAATTAATGAAGGATGAACTTTGATAAAACCGAGCGAAGCGCAGTAGTGATGGAACCAGGACTGACTGCAGCATGCAACAATCCAACACCACACACCATCCTCCTGCTGCGCCCAATGTCACCCGCCCGCCGCACCACACCGAAGCCCGATCCTGCTCTGCCGACTGAGCGGACTTTGCACCATCCCTCCTGCCCAGACAGACTGTTATGACAGATGGAGCCCAAAGTCATGGACTGAATGAACTCAACAGACATTTTAAAGGGACATTTAAATGGACATTTTAAAGGCCTGTAGATTAAGGGAATGATATCTGTGTGTATATGTATCAAAAGACAGGAAAAGTGGTGGTGATTAATTGAAAATGTATCAGAAAGTGTGGGACCTGGACATGATGTAGTGTCGTGGTTTAACCCCAGCCAGCAGCCAAGCACCATGCAGCTTCTCCTTCAGTCCCTGTCCCGCCCCCCCTGCTCCTGGTGGAATGGGAAGGAGAATCGGGAAAAAAGGTAAAAGTCATGGATTGAGATAAGAGCGGTTTAATAACTAAAGTAAATTATAATACTAACAATAATAATAATGAAATATAAGAATAGTAGTAATGAAAAGGAATATAAAAAAAAGAAAAGGAGAGGGAAAAAAAACACCAAAAAAAACCCCCCACTGATGCACAAGGCAATTGCTCACCACCCGCTGACTGATCCCCGAGCAGCAATCCACCCCTCCCGGCCAACTCCCCCCAGTTTATATACTGGGCATGAGGTTCCATGGCATGGAATAGCCCTTTGGCTAGTTGGGGTCAGCTGCCCTGGCCATGCTCCCTCCCAGCTTCTTGCACACCTGCTTGCTGGCAGAGCATGGGAAACTGAAAAGTCCTTGGCTTGAGATAAGCGCTCCTTAGCAACAACTAAACCATCAGCGTGTTATCAACATCATTCTCACACTAAATCCAAAACCCAGCACTGTACCAGCTACTAAGAAGAGAGTTAACTCTGTCCCAGCCGAAACCAGGACAAGTCAATGGTATAGAATAAGGGGTGGATACTGTCCTGGTTTCGGCTAGGACAGAGTTAATTTTCTTCCTAGTAGCTGGTATAGTGCTGGGTTTTGGATTTAGGGTGAGAATACTGTTGATTGATAACACCCTGATGTTTTCAGTTGTTGCTAAGTAGTGTTTATACTAAGTCAAGGATTTTCCAGCTTCTCCTGCCCAGCCAGCAAGAAGGCTGGAGGGGCACAAGAAGCTGGGAGGGGACACCGCCAGGACAGCTGACCCAAACTGGCCAAAGGGCTGTTCCATACCATGGAACGTCATGCCCAGTATATAAACTGGGGGGAGTTGGCTGGGAGGGGCGGATCGCGGCTCGGGAACTAACTGGGCATCGGTCGGCGAGTGGTGAGCAATTGCCTTGTGTATCACTTGCTTTGTATAGTTTAATTCTTTTAGTATTATTATTGTATTATTATTATTATCATCATCATCATTATTTTCCTTCCTTTCTGTCCTATTAAACTGTCTTTATCTCAGCCCATGAGGTTGGTTTTTTTTTTGATTCTGTCCCCCATCCCACTGGGTGGGGGGAGTGAGCGAGCAGCTGCGTGGTGCTTAGTGGCCGGCTGGGGTTAAACCACGACAGGAACTATGTCCCAGATGTCGAAGGGTCACAATAAATGGCCCCCATTGCTGTCCCCTCGTCCCCAGCCCAGTGCTCCCATGGCAGCAGGCAGGCAGGTCAGGCAGGTGCCACTTGCCCTTGGTAAATCCCACTGGGCTCCCCCCAGCCACCACCATGTCTTTCCTGGGCCTGGAGCACCATGTGCCCAGGTCGTGCCCCATCTCTTTACTGGGGATTGGGTGGAAGCTGCTCAACCTTTAGCTTTCCAAACCTCCTTCTTGCCCTCTTTGAAGTTGGCCATGATTTTTGCCTTTCTCCTGTCATAAAGTACTTCTACTCTTGTAGAGATGATGGAGAGTGGTCTTTCAATGCTGTACTCCACCAGCACCCCTGCACACCTCCAGTCCTGTCCCAGGAACTGGCTGTGTCCATCTGTGTCCATCTGGTCCCCAGCTCAGTGCCCCTCTCCGAAACGTGCCTTTCTCTGGATGTGGTTCAGTAGACGCCTCTGAGATGCTGAGGGGCTGGAGGTTGGGACCAAGGAGGAGATGCTGTGAGTGCTGGGGTTGTGGTCTGGGGAAGGGAAGGCAAAGTGGGTGTCATTGCTCTCTGCAACTCTCTGGTGGGGGGTTGGAGTGATGCCAGAGCCAAGGTCTTCTAGGAGGGGACCAGGGAGAGGATGAGAGGCAGCGGCACAAGCTACATCATGGGGAAATTCCCATTCCCAGAGGCTGGGAGGGGAAATCTGCATCCACAGAGACCTTCAGCCCTCCACGGGGCTGGCCCCAGGGCAATGTGCTCCTGTGTCCAGGCTGGCCCTGCTCTCCTCCAGCTCTCCCCTGGCCCGGGATTTGGGTCCGTCCTTGCTCTGCCAGTGCCCTGACCTCAGGCTGCGCTGCCCTGGCCCTGCCGCATGCCCGGGGGGACCATGAGCACTTTCAGGGCGTGGGAGAGGAGGGACTGGAGGTGCTGGGACCAATGAGAGGGTGCTGGTCCCCACAGCCATGCATTGCTGGTCCCATCTGCTACAGCTCAGAGCAAACTTCTGCTTCTGCAGATGTCAGCTGCACTTCTCCTTTGCACCCCGAGAGACGGTGCAATCACTGGGGAGCAGGACCATCCCTGAAAGGCATCCCAAAGGCAGGGTGGGAGCCAGCAGGGTGAGAGCCAGCAGGGCTTAGGGCTTGCCCAGTGCTTGCCCACATGGCTCAGAGCATGGTTTATGCTGACCTGAGGTTTGCCAAAGTGATGGGGGGCCTGAGCATGGCCAGCCAGGTGCTGGAGGCAGGTGAGAGCCCATGGGAACACCCCTGATGCCCCCGCCATGCCCAGCCTCATGGACTCAGCCACTCTCCCCTGCCTTCCTCCAACAGCCCTCAGCATGGACGAGGCAGAGAGTCCCTACGAGAATGTGCAGCTGGCGCCAGTGGGACAGGATGGGGACGGGGCCCGGCCCAGCCCAGCCCAGGTGAGTGCCCAGCTGGAGTCCAGGGGACCTGGGGAGGTCCTAGTGCGAGTAGTGGGTGGTGTTTCAGAGTGCTCCCACTCCCGTCCTTGAAGAGAGGAAGCACCCACACTGTGCCACCTGTGCCATCATGCTGCCATTCTGCTGCCTGCAGGCAGGAAGTCTGGGGACTGCCAGGGGTTTCCTGGTTCCCAGTTGGAGGTGGCAGCAGGTGATGCCCGTGGTCGGTTGTGTCTTGCAGGGCGCTGGTCCTGGTGGTGGTGCATCCCTGTGGGGCTGCTGGCAACCTGCCTGCTGCTGCTGGTGGCCACCGCAACCCTGGGGGCTTGCTGTGAGTCAAGGGGGTGGGCACTGTCGGGACTGGGGTGGCTGGGCAGCACAGGGAGGGGGAGGCAGCTGGGCTGGGGTGTGTGTTGCAGGTGAATAAGTGGGTGAATAGAGGGATGCCCACACATGTTGCTTGGGGCTAGGTCCCTCTGCCCCATCTGCCCACGCTGTCCTGTATCCCTTGCATGTCATGGGTGCCTCCCTTGCCTCCCATCACCCATCTTCCACACCTTGTTCTCCCTTTCTGCTTCTTTCCCTTCCCTTCCAGGCCTTGCCCAGCCTTGTATTGCTGCACTCTCCCTGTCCCTGCCATGCTCTGTCTGCTCCTACACCCTGTCCTGCCTTTCCCTGCTCTCTCCTGCCAGGTCCTGCCCAGCTCCTGACCATACACTTCCCTGCCGTTTCTTTCCCATCCTTTCCCATCCAGCATGGACACCTCCCTGCCTTGTCCTGCCCTGCCTGACCCAGCCATGCCCACATTACCCCCTGAGCAGGGTCAGTCCCATGTCCCCCTGCCCAGGCTGTCCCATCCCCATGCCCCAGCTCACCCAGCCTGTCCCCAGACTGGCAGGTCACCCGCAGCCTGCGGGATGCCTCCCGTGAGCACGTGGCCGAGTGGAGCCGCCTCTCGCAGGAGGTGAGCATGCGGGAGCAGAGCCTGGAGCAGACGTGGCTGGAGCTGGCATGGGCCAGAGCGGAGCTACAGCGAGCGTGGCGGGAGGGCAACAGCAGCCAGCTGGAGCTGGGGAGCCTGAACGCTGAGCTGGCGCACGTCATGGGTGTCCTGGGGAAGACGGAGAAGGAGATGCAGGAGGTGCAGGGGAAGCTCAACAACAGCGAGAGCACTGTGGCCATCCTGCGCTCCTGCATGGCTATAGGTAGGGCAATGGTGGACCAGGGATGGGGTGCCCCAGGGGACCCCAGCACCCCTCAGCAGATGCAGTGCCGAGGGACAGGCACTAGCTTTTTGGCCACATGGTGGGATGGGATGGTCCAAAGGCTGAAGCTATGCCTGGCGCAGAGGCTGAGCCTGTGATGTCTGCTGGGAGATGTGGGGGCTGTTCCCAGTCCAGGCTGGGCCCCCTCGGGCATCTGTGGCTGAGCAAGCACCTGAACTGTGCCCCTGCCCCCAGACTGCTGCCCCTCAGACTGGCTGCTGTACAGGGTCAAATGCCTCTTCATCTCATCGGAGAAGAAGACATGGGAGGACAGCAGAGACGAGTGCAAGAAGAAATTTTCTCAGCTCCTGGTCACCAAATCCTGGAGTCGCTGGACTGTGCTGGTAGGGTGCTGGGGGAGCTGAGGGCAGGAGCTGGTGCATCCAGCCCTGGGCTCCCCAGATGGGCCAGCACGGCTCTGGGGGCCCCTACCCTGCCAAACATTGGAGGGTGCAAGGTCAATCACTGGAGCACATGGCTGGTGGTAGATGTGGGTGGAGAGGCTCTGGCACCCCTGGATGCTGCCCAGGCTGGAGCAGGGCACCAGGGCTGCTCAGCTGTCCTGCCTCATGGAGCTCTGGCCCCAGGGCTCCTTGGGGAGACAGCCACCCCCACAGACACCACAGTCCATAGACGCTGTGGAAAAGCCACGAAAAGGCCCTTTTTCCCCTTCCCCAGACCTTCCTGAAGAATGCAGACATCCCGTACTGGATTGGGCTGCAGAAGAGCAGCTTCCCCTGGTACGACTATGGCTGGCTGGAGGAAGGGGACCTGGACGGCGAGGGGGTCTCGGACGCCTGGTTCTGGGTGGATGGTTCCCTTTACGAAAGGTACCTGGTGGCACAGCCTCTTGCCAAAACCCCCTCTCCTCCAGCACAGCTTTAGGAAGCATTTTAAATCCCAATGGTACCCAGCTCCAGGCACAAGCACTGGGCAACAAAGAGCATCAAAGCAGCTGAGACCAAGGGGAGGCAGGTGCAGTGGTGTGATGAGATGCTCGAAGGCCGTGCAAAGGGACAGTCAAGCCTTGGGGGGCACGTGCAGGGCTTGCGTGAGCAGGAGGCAGCGAGAGGGGACAAAAGAAACTGCAAGTTTTATTTGGGGTCTAGACAAAGCATTCAAGCACCACCTCTATCACCCACGTGCCTCCCAGTCCTCCTCGAGGGGAAATCAAGCCTTCCCACCTGCAGAGAGTCCTGGGCTCCTCCCCGCCATGTGCACCCCTCCCTGGCTCACCACCGCTTCCTCTTGCGGTGTCTGAGAGCAGTGGGGAGGAACAGACCTGTCTGGCCTGGGTGCTGGGTACCCAGCCCCTGCTCGCTGCCTGCCCCTCCATCCTCAGCCCACATCTCAGGGCAGTGCTGCAGCTGCCAGATGGGCAGCTCCTCCAGCTATCCATGTGCCCTCGGGGAGGACCGGGCTCTCCCCATCACTGGGCACTGCAGGATGAAATATCCCCCAGCTGCGAGGCTGAGATTCAAGCAGCGGGGGAGGCTAAAGGGAGTCACAAGTAATGCAAACCTCAGGATGAGGCTTCAGCCTGTGAAATCAGTAGGGGAGGACTGGGGGATCCCCCTTTGGCTGCAGCATTCAACCCCTCCCAGCGAGCATGCAAGAGGGAACTTGTCAGCGGCCCCGGCTGCCTGCAGCCTCAGCAGGGGATGGTGGATAGGGCGGTGGCAGCCCCCTGATGTGCCATTTCCCCATCCAGGCCATGGCAGTCAAAGTTGAACGGGTCCTGTGCCATAATAAGCTGCGGGAACATCAAACCCACCCAGTGTGCTGGTCCTGATGACCTGCACCTCTGGATCTGCGAGACGGCAGCAGGGCTGAGCTCCCCTTTCATATGACAATGGTCGCTGGCTCTGGCACCACTGTGGTGAGTGTGCTCATGCCAGGCTCTGCCATGCCCCGGGGTGCGTGGAGCCCATGGGGTGTGCGTGGAGGAAAGTGGGGAGCCTGAGCCTCTGCGTGGGGCATGTTGACCCCTGGCTTGGCAGGAAAGAGAGAGGGATGTAGGTACATCCCCATGCAGTCCCTGGTCTGCGTAGCTCAAGAGACCCCCCTCAAGCTGTGGGGCAGCAAAGGGGCAAGATGGGGAAACCCCTTTGCAAGCTGCCTTCCCAGTCTCACTGCATGCTGGGAGGCTGTGCAGCACCTCACCCTCATCCTCTGCCTTCCCTTGCAGCACCTGCGCCCCACGCCGCCTCTGCTTCAGCCTCGCTGCACCCCTGCCTGGATGTCCCTTCCACGCAAGCAACCCCCTTCCCTCTTGCAGACCCCTGCCCAGGGCCACCTAGGTCCTTCCCGCCTGCTCTTCTGGCCACAGTGATGCTTGGGCATCACGCAGGCTGGGGGAAGCAGTGGCAGTGACTGTTTCCCCCCAGCCGACATGCTTCAACAGAGTGGTATGGGCCCCACAGCTCAGCCCCACACCTGCACAGGGTATACTGGGTCTTCCTGAGCACAGGGGCTGGCACACCATGGGGAGCCCAGACCCGGCCACAGAGTGGAGCAAGCCCTGATGCTCAGTGCTGCAGCCGTGCAACAGTCCCAGCATGGAGCGAGCTGTGGTGTGGGATGCAAGGATGCGGGAGCAGGGGACAGCACAGCCCCACACCCGGCCAGGTCCCCTCCCCACGGCAGGGACTTTCTGCCTGGCCCCATCCCGGGAGCAGCTTGGCCCTGGCTTTCAGGCAACCCAGCAAGCAACAGCCTTGGCAAAGGAAAGAAGCTGCACCTGAACTGGCTGGCGCCTGGGCTGGCAGTTGGGGTTTTTTTGCTAATTAGGAAGTACAGCAGTGACCTTTAGGATTGTACTATGTGATGGTGCCTTTCAAAAGCAAAAGCAACTCCGGCACTTGCAGCAGACTGATGCTTTGCGAGACAAATCATCAGGACTTTAAATAGTTACTACACACGTGCACATGTGAAGATTAAGCAAAATAGCCCTGATGTAACACTGCAGCCAGGCAAGAGCAGAGGAAGTCATGTTCAACCAGGCGAAGACGCTGTCAGTTTATTATGGGGTTATGTGTGCCATATATAGTTGATTAATTGCTAGTTGCTATTAATTGCTATTAATAGCTTGCTTGAAGAGCAAAAGGGTGTTAAAGGCAGGCGTTTTGGAGGTGCCACGTGTCACTGTCTTGTCCGCTGGCTGAACCCACTTTGTAGCAATAGACACAGCTTGTCTGCTCTTTGCTTTCTTGTGTACCACCACAAACACGGACTTGAGGGCACGAACCCAATGAACCTAAATAATAAATGGGAATTTGACTGAAGTATTTCAACTGAAATGGTCACTTTGGGAACATTAAGACCTGGGGCTGAGCCAGGCTGGCTCATGGTCCCCGAGGGGGGACCCCAGAAGTCCTGGGCAAGTCCGTGCCACTCTCTGGGGCGGGCTTCCCTCCCCGTCCAACATGCATCTGAGAGACAGAAGCGGCAGCCCAGGTTGCTGGGACATTCAGTTTTTATTGAACACTTTAAATAAGCTGGGTATATATTACTAGCAATTATTATTAATAATAAAAAAAAAAAACCACAAGAGTTTTGCATTCACCAGTGCATTGTGCGGGAGGGAGGAAAGCCAGCTCCCACCCTTTCCAGGGGCTGGGCAGCCTGGCCACGCTGTCCACCGGTCCCTTCCCTCCCAGCTGCCTGGAGGCTCTGGGTGGGACACCGGGCAGGATGGCACCCTGGCCCCTCTGCCAGCACCCCGCTCCTGACCCCATGTGCCGGGGGGACACAGGGTGCCATGCTGGCTCAGCACCCAGCCCCGTCATTGGGCGGGCAGGGGGCAACCCCAGCGCTGGCAATTCTCCCTGGCACTGCCCCATGGGCATTGCCCCTCTCCCAGCCCCCTGCACGCCTCTCCCCATGTCAGGGACTGAGTGTACTCCCTGCGCTTGTGAGGAAGCATGGGGACACCCACCAGCCCCACAGGGTTCCCCAACACACACATATACACACTGACCCCTCTGCCCCCAGCCCAGTCCCACTCACCCCATGGCCTGGGGGCCATGGGGGGCTCCCAGCTCATTGCACACCCCTTGATGAGAGCCCGTGGAGGGGTGAGCCTTTGGGAAGGGGGTCCCACATCCAGGGCTTGAGCCCCAGGGGCCCTGTGGGGTACCAGCCCTGCTGCCCGGGGCAGCACTGGAGCGTGCCCGGGGCAGGGGTGTTATTGCACTTCAGTCCCTGGCAGGGACCCATCCTGCCCCTGAGGCTCCCCGCAGACCCTGGAGGCTGATCCTGGCGGGACAGGTGCCTGAGCAGCACCATGGTGGCTACGGCACGGGGCACTGTGGCCACCAGTGGCCACCAAGCACCGAGCGAGTGAGGACAGATTGCGGGGACGCGTCGGGCTCCTGCATCTGCCCAGTGCTGCGGCCACAGGGGGGTCCAAGGGGCGGCTGGACGCAGCCCCACTCCCCAGGGGTCCCCGGCACTAGGACTGCGCCTCCGGCAGCTTCAGGCTGGGCTCTGCCAGCACTGGCCCCAGGGCTTTCTGGTGGCAGCCCCGGTTGTGGCAGAGGAGGCTCTTGGCCTCACAGTTGAGGTTCTGGTAGCGGGGTGGGCTGGGTGCCGGCCGGTGGCAGACGGAGGCGAAGCCGAAGGGACCTAGGCAGCAGCCAGGGCAGGGCAGCACCTCATCCTGCTCCAGCACGGTGCCAGAGCCATGCCCGGGCAGCATGGCTGTGCACTCCGTCCGCTCCAGCACTGCCGCACAGGGGATGCTGAGCTCGGAGAAGCCGCACTCCAGCCCACTGCCCCAAGCCAGGGGTTTGCTCACCACCACGTGGTTGTTGTTGAAGAGGAGCCCATTGCGGGCTCGCGGCTCTGGCTGCCAGGTTCGGGCGCCCAAGGTTGCTGTGTGGATGAAGTTGCTGTTGAGGGGTGGCAGGGGGGGCTGCGGCAGCTCGAGGCTGTCAGGGCTGCAGTCCATCCACTCCTCCGCCCTGGGGCTGGGGGGGAGGCTTTTCCCCAAGCCAGGGGGAGGAGGAGGGCAGGGGGCTGGGGTTGGCGGTGGGATGGGGGGACCCTACGCCCAGCCCCAGGCCCCCTCGGCGGGGCAACTCAGGGGAGGCAGGCAGCGAGTGGCACTTGCGGGGGGTGGCAGCGGGGGCCAAGAAGTCACACTGCACCTCCACAGCGGGCTCGGGCGTCACGAGGGTGCTGAGCTGGAGCAGGGCGGGGGGTGGCAGGTCGAAGGTGAGCGAGATGACTGACTTGCTCGGTGTGTCGAAGAGCTTGATCTTCCCTCCCTTCAGGTCCTCACGCTGGGAGAAGGGGTTGACGCGGGGCAGCAGCTCCTTGGTCCTGGCCCCGCCGTAAGGCTCCAGCGGCCGCAGTAGAGCAGGTGATTTGGGGGGGAACATGTCAGACTGGCTGTGGGACAGGCGCTGGTCCAGCTGCAGGTGCTGCGTCCCCAGCTTGCGCAGGGGCAACTGCTCAGCATGGCCGGCTGCCCTCCCGGCTGCCCCTGGGCACAGGCACAGGAGCAGGTCACCAGCTGCCAGCAGCTACTGGCACAGGGTGCCACGGGGTGCCGGGCATTCAACAATCCAGGGGCGCACCCCGGGGGGGAACCACCGATCAGCTCCATCCTGCAGACCTCATGCAACCCCTGTCTCCTTCCCTGATGGCTGCTGGTGTAGGATGGGACATCCCACAGCCCCCTCCTTGCACACCCCTATGGCCTGTCCTCAGGGTGCCCACGTACCATTGAGCGCGGCTGCTGTCCCAGGCGCGGGCAGGCTCTCCCTGCTGCCAAAGAGGGTGGCCTCAGTGCCCTTGGTGCCCAGCTGGTGTTGCAGGATGCCCTCCAGGCACTGCGTGATTTCCAGGAACGAGGGGCGGGAGGTGGGCTCCATCTGCGGGCAGGAGGGTTCCCCATGAGGTCTGCAGCCCCCCCAGCACCACAGGGCACCCTGCCCAGCAAAGGCAGCTCCCTGCCTCTCCCCCTGTGCAGGCAAGGCTGCTTGTCCTGCCTGGCTGCCCTGGCAGCAGAGATGGGAGGCTCACACTGCAGCAGTGGAAAGCGAGCTGGAGGAAGGCTGTAGGGCAGTCAGTTCCCACCATGGTATGGAAAGTGGTGATGTCCAGGCCAAAATCCTGCACCAGGGAAAGGAGGAAGAGTGAGGCCAGGTCCCCGGGGCACCACATAGCCCAGGGGACCAGGGTGGCCTGGCCTCCTCCACCCGCTGCACTGACTGCATGTCACCCAGGGCTGCAGACCTGGCAGCACCCCAAGTTGGGTCAAGGCTGGGGGGATGCTGGGACACAGATCCCTCCTGCTCTCTGCCTGAATCCAACCGTCCCCTTCTCCCACTTGGGCTGACTCTGGGCTCTGAGGACAATTTATCATCAGAGAGCATCCCTCCCCAGGCAGCAGCACCTGCTGCCAGGAGACATTTGGGACACAGCACCCCTGCCCAAGATGTGGGGCAACTCCTGCACATGGGGCTCTGCCCCGCACAGGAGGATGGTCCCCCTAGTTTGGTGAAGCGGCCCCAGCCGCGTGCTGCTGCTGCTGCCCTCCCTCCCTGTCCCTGTCCCAGGGAGTCACCTCGGTGCGGGGCAGGTAGTCGGGGTCAGCAGGGACACGAGCAATGGTCTCGCACAGGATGATGCCGTACGCGAACACATCGGCCTGCAGAGAGCAGGGAGTCACTGGGAGGGGGCCCTGCAGCCCCAAGGCGACATGCCCACCCTTCTGTAAACCCACAGCCCCCCTCCTCCCCACGGAGCCACACCGGAGCCCTGCCACCTTGCTCCTGAGGGATGCCCAGTTCCTTCCCTCCGTGTGCCCAACCACCCCAGGGCTGCAAATCCTGCAAACCGCCAGCGGTGCAAGCCTGGATAAAGCCCCGCACGCAGCAGCCACGGCGCATCACCTTCTCATTGTAGATCTCCCCTCGCAGCACCTCAGGCGCCATCCAGTATGGGGAGCCCACCACGGCCAGCGGCTCCTTCTTGCTGCCCTCACTGGGGGACATGGTGGGATGTCAGGGGCCGCCTGCAGGCCCTGTCTCCATCCCACCTCCCATCCTCCTGCTGGGGCAGCCCAAATCGCCATCTCCATCTCCCTTCCTGGGCCAACCCTCCTCCATGCACCCCAAGAACTCATGTCTCCCCACCCACACCATCCCCTTCTCCATCCCTCCTAGCCAGCCCCAAATGTGTCCATCTGTCCAATGAGTCCCCACCAATGGGGACCACGCCCACTATCCCCCATCCCTGCCCTTCTAGCTGCACCCCAAATGTCCATCCCTCCCAGCTCCTGCTCCAAGTGGGCTATAAACCCCCCACTCCAAAGATGGGGATGGACAGGTGGACACTGCCCACACACCTGTAGGTGGGGATCTTCTCCGCCAAGCCGAAGTCACCCACCACAGCCGTGTAGCCGTTGGCCTCACAGCGCACCAAGCAGTTCTGGGGGCACAGGAGGACTCCTGTCACACTGCCATGCCAGCCCTGCCTTGCCAGCCACTGCTCCCAGGAAGTCCCAGGCACAGTGCAGCCTCCTGCTCCCTGGCCAGCTGTGCTCGGGCAGCAACGTGGGTATGGGACAATGAGGGCAGTGGAATGCCCCGTACCTTGGAGGTGAGGTCACGGTGGAAGATGCCCTTGGAGTGCAGGTAGTGCAGGCCACGGGCGATGTCGAGGGCCAGCTTGACACGCATGGACCAGGAGAGGGGCACAGGGCTGTCCAGCAGCTGCTCCAGGTTCCCACCGTTGATGTACTGATGGGAAGAGCTGGGCCATTGCATCACTGCACCCCCCCCCCCATAAAGCTGGATCCCCATCTCTCACCCCAGCGCATCCTCCAACCACCCCACGGCACAGCCCCCCAGCAGACCTTGCCCTGCACATGTGCCACTGGCCGAGAAAGTGTCCCCATAGCCATTGCCGTCCCCTCCCCAGGCCTGCCTGCAGGAACCCCGAGACTTGTGGCTGTCGTCCCACTCTCACCTCCGTCAGCGCGTGCAGCTGTCCCTGGTGCACGCACACCCCCATGAACCTGTGAGACAGAGGGGACCTGAGGATGGTTGTGGTGGGGACCAGCCCCAGGAGCTTGCCCAGCCCCGGTAGCAGCTCCGACTGGGGATGGCAGTGGGGGAGCAAGTCCTACCTGAGGATGTTGGGGTGCGAGAGGCGGTTCATCAGCTGCACCTCCCGCAGCATGTTGCTCCGGTTGCTGGTCAGCTTGTTCATCTTCAGCACCATGATCTGCCCAGACTGGCGGTGCTGCACCTGGACGGGGGTGCAGGGGTGGCTGAGCCCCACGTGTCTCCACAGCCCCCCCCAGATGCCAGCCTGCACCTGGTGCCCACCCCAGCCCTAGAGGTTGGGGCTAAGCACCCCACACACCCGAGGCATGGGGCACCTTAGGGACTGCTAGGGTTAGGGGGGCTCTCCCAGCACAGCAGCACCCCAAGGACCCCCAATGCCAATGATGCACAACCCCATCCTCCCCGAGGCATCCTGCTTGTCGTGCTCCCCCACCACGCTACACTGCCCAGCCCTCCCAGAGAAGCAATGGCAGCTCCTGCAAGCCGTGACCCCAACCCCACTGCAAGGACAGGCAGGTGCAGGATTGGGGCACACCAGGGAGAGCTTTTTCAGGTCAGTATCACCCAGCCAGACCCACCAGCATGGAATGGAGGACAGAGGGGGCACATCGCCCCCGAACCAGGCCCGGGGGTGGCCAAAGCTGCCCTGGCGCATGACCCTAGCCCGTGAGGCATGGCGCTTGGACGAGGCTGTATATTTAGCCATCCCCAGCCTGACACCGTCATGTGAGCTGGGGGCCTGGCCCCCGCCAGGAACAGCAGCTGGGAACACGGCCAAGCATGGACACCCCTGTCCTCCAGCAGCCCCCGGCGTGTGTGGGGCGAGGGACGGACACAAGATCCCCTGCCCCAGCACCGTGCCAGGGGGATGAGCTGGTGCTGGGGGTCCCCTCCTGAGCGGGCGCTGGTGGTGGGATGGGACCCCCTGAAGCAGCAGCCGGGGGGGAAGACACCGTGGCGGGTCCCAGCTGCCCCCCGGCACACACCGAGCCACGCACAGAGGTGCAGGCATTCCTTGGCACTGCCGTCAGCTCCCCGCTCTTCTCCTTTTTAGTTGATGCTGGTTAAAGCTGCTGTGCCAGTACCAGCCCCTGGCCCACCCCACACCCCCACGCCCCAGGGATCGTCTCCCCAGGCAAAACACAGGGGGCTGGCTGGAGGCAGGGTCCCCAGTGCCCCCCATCCTGCTCTCAGTTTGGCCCCTGTCCCCATCACAGGGAGGGGAGGCTGATGTGCTGGGCCCTCTGGGGCTCTCTTCCCACCCATGGCAGGCATCACTTCAGGGAGCATCCTGGGGTGCACACCGAGATGGGGACCTGTCCAGTGCCCAATACCCAGGGGATGGACAACAGCTCCCCACCACCAAAGGGCCTGGGGGGAAATTAGGTCTTTATGAAGATCCCTCTTCACGTCTGGGTGCACCAAGGCCAAACCAGCCCCAGGCAGAGTGGAAGCGAGAGGCAATAGCCCGGTCAACCCCTTCGTGCCACCACCAGCTCATTGAATTCATGAAGAGGCTCTGAATAATTTAGCAGCCACCTGCTTGCAGGCACCCTGCTCTGGTTACACCTGCGTCATCTCCTGGCCAGCTCCAGCCAGCCTGCTGGGACCCCCGGCCTGCCTCCTCCTCACTAAGCACCGGACAAAGCGCCTGGACAAAGCACCTGGGCTCAGAGAGAGCCTGCCCCAGGGCGACAGCGCAGTCCCTGCTGCGGGGAGCACACTCCTCCAGCCCTGTGTGCACCCAGGGTGCCCCATCTAATGGCACCCCAGGTCCTCCCCATGCCCACCACCCAGCTCACCCCACCCCATCACTTGCAGTGCCTGGCACTGCTGTCAGTCCCATCTCCGTGCCTGGGGCTCCCTGCCCACACCTGCACCAGTGGGCAGGGCAAGGGGCACCCCCACACCATCTCCACCATCCCTGCTTTCCTTCCACCCCATCCTCGCATGTGGGGCAGCTGGAGGCAGCACCAGTCACAGAAACGGGGCTCCCAGCCTGCCCCAGTGGCTGTGCACGCTTTAAGGAGGGGACCTGCCTGGCCAAAGCAGGGTGAGCAGGATCTCCCTTGGCCCCTCCAGCTCCCCACAGAGCCCAGCCCAGGCCAGAACTTGCCCAGGAGCACCCCACTGCTGACCCCATGGACAAAGCCAGTGGGATCCCCCAGCCCTGCCAAGCCCCCAGTGCTGGGTGCTGCCCAGCAAAGCTCAGCACTCCCGACCAGGCTCGCCCAGTGGCAGCACTGCCTTCCCATGCCGCGTGGGGCTGGCAGGACTGGCTCGGTTGGTTTGGCTGTCAACAGCAGCTGCCAGGCGCCAGGACCTGGCTCGATGGTGCAGGCAGGCTCAGCCCCACCAGGATGGCTGTGGGCGGTGAGGCTCCGGTGCCACGTACCCATGATGGGAATGCCGGGTGGCACGCACAGTGCTGGCACTCGGTGGCCATGCACCGTGAGGCTGGCTGGGTCCCGCCAGCAGCAGTGTCCCTGCATCAGGGAACAGCCCCCGGCGGGCACCGGCTCAGCCCCACATAGCCGGGACGTGCCCATGGCTTAATTCCTTGTTAATAAGCCTCCTGCCACTGCAATAGGCTGGGTCAGGTCCAAGTGCAGCCATACGATGTCTAACGCCTTAATCCTGGAAGAGAGGCAGCCTGGGGGAGGGAAGGTCCGGTGAAAGCCCCTTCCCTGGGATTTCTCCCAGGGACCCCAGGAGCCCCTGGCTGGCACAGTGGTGCCCTGCTCCAGGACTCCATCCCCAGGGGCAGGGAGGGCTCCAGGGGCTCCCAGGACAGCCCCAGCCCCACGCACACGGGGCACGGCCTCCTCGAGGGCGTCCAGTGCCCTGAGCTCGTTTGTGAGGCCCCATCCTACCATCTCGCCTGCATGCTCTGTGGCTCAAGGCCAGCCCCTGCCCGGGCTGGCAGGGAAGGGGTTACACTTCCCTGGGCTCCCTGCGGCCTCCCACATGTGCTGGCCAGTTTACCCAGCTGGCCAGTTTACCCAGTTTGGCCAGGTGCTAGCACCAGCCCAGCGCCCCGGCCACCCTCCTCCAGAAGCAGACGTAGCAGAGGAGGGAGCAAGCCATGACCCCAGGTGGGACACAGCCCTGTGCTAAGGGGGTTTCCTTCCCTGCCGCCGTCTGGGAAGGGAACGGGCAGCAGAGCCTCCCCGGGCAGGACCATGTTCCCCATTGCCTCTCCATGCTCTGGCATGGTGCCCAGGAATCCCAGTGCATTCCCCGGAGCTGAGTTCAGCCGGCAGCCGAGCCGGGGTGTGGGGGGGGACGACAAGCTGCCGGCCCCCACCCAGGAGCCAGGCGAGCCCTCGCCCCTCGCCGATGCCCCCCAGCACCCTGCACAGCCCCTCCATCGGGTGCCTCATGGGGGTACCGCAGCGGAGCCAGGGTGTCGCGGCATGTCGGTCTCCATCCCATCTGTTGCCAGCATGTGGGGCTGGGAGATAGGACGGGGCTGGCTGCAGCCTCAGCCTGGGCAGAAGGGATCTGAGCTCTTTTAACAGTGGAAATTAGAGTCTTATTTAAAGAGCATGCTAATCAGAGTGAGCAGACTGCCTGCTCCCTCCCCGCAGCCCACGCTCCGGTCTAGACACAGGGCAAAGCCCCCGCCTGCCACCCCTCCATCTGGGGTCTCAGCAGCCAGCCCCCCATCACCCCACACCAGGGCCAGGTTCACATATCGCCCCACTCAGTGCATGGCCCCTTGCCCCAGCTCAGTGCAGGCAAGGCACAGTCACGCAGGGACATCGTCTTGCACCCCTCACCCTGGGGAGCCCAGTGGGGAAAGACAGGAGGGCAGGTAAGGGAGCTAGCAATGCCACTGGTAATCCCATAGCCACCCATGACAGCTGTGTCTGAGCTCATGGGAATCCCAGTAGTGCAACAGGTCTTTTACTAGGCAGGACTGGAAAACCTGCTCATCACACAGAAAAAGCAGAATCGGTCAAGACAGACTTCCTCCGGGGAAGCGAAAGGAGCAGGGCATGCAGCACCTGCTCCCAACAAATGCTTGAGCATCAGCAGCCCTCACCTCCCGTGCTCTCAGGAGCGGCACCGCAGGCACAGTGGGAGCCAGGGCAGTGCTGGCGTCGCACCACAGTGGCGGGGCATCGCCAGCCCTCACCGGCAAGCCCAGAGCACACCTCGTGACAGCACAGGAGAGGTGCCGGTGGGTCCCGGGCTAGTCAGCACAATGTGTTTCCAGCGCCCAGGACTCCCGAGTGGCAGCAGTGGAGCCAGGGCTGCTCCCGGCCTCACTGCAGCTGGCTGACCTTGGCAAATTCACTTCCTCCCACCTGCCTTAGTTTCCCCATTCATGCTGTCTGTGTCACGCTGCTCCACTCTCCTTTGTAAAACAAGGCAAGGTCCACTGATGAAGGGCAGCATATAAGAGGGAGGGAGTTGTGTCATTAGTTGCACTGATAAATTGGGAGTAAATGCAAAATCTCAAAGGTTGGCGAGGAAGCAAGCAGAGACAGGTGGGCAGCAGCACAGGGAGCTGCTAATCCCACCCCGGCACCATGGAAATGGGGTGCTGCCCTGGGAAGCAGCATCTCTGGAAGGATGTCCGACAGCGGGGCATAAGGGCAGAGCTGGATAAGCGAAGACCTCTGGATACAGCCCCTGGGAGAGTGAAGCCAGGATACTGCTTGCTGCCCCCGCGTCTGCTGCAGACCACACACGGGAAAGTAAGAGAGGGATTTGGGGAAGAGATGCAACAGCAGTTTAAGGGCTAGAGAAAATGTCTAGCACAAACACACCTGGCTCAATCTGCTCAGTCTATTGGAGATGGAGAGGCAGCTCGCTGCAATGTCCGTGTACCCAAGAGAAAACGGGTGGGCCTGGTGCCTCTGAAATTGTGCAGGGAAAGACAATGGGAACCAGCTGCTCCAGAGGGAAACAGCCCAGCTCTACAGCACAGAGGGGGATTGGCAGGGAACAATCCCTGTGGAAAAGGGCAGCTTTCCATCACCGGTGTCTCCGTCCACTCCGGACAGCCTTCCCAAGAGAAGTGCTTGGCTGGAGCGGGCTAAGGCTCAACCCAGGGGCAAACTTGGGATGCCAGGGCTCAGACACTGAGCCCTTTGGCTTTAACACTGGGAAAACAGTCAGATGCCCATGCTGGTACCCCAGCATCCCGCCTGGCCCTGGCTCAGCTGTGCACCAGAGCTGAGCTACCTGGGTAGCGACACAGATGTCCAGGTCCCCTTCCCGTCCCCCACACCCACCAAGGCTGGAATGAGGCAGGACCCAGCAGCCACATGGAGGAGGGAGCCACGAGTGCCCATGGCCATAGAAAGCACAGCAGGAACAAGGGAGGTGGGAGGAAAATGGGTCCTGCACTGCCCTGCCAAGCTACATCCTCCTCGCAAGCTTAGGCAGCCGAACCCCAGCTCAAATCCCAGGCCTGCCCCACCATCCTGCTGAGATCTAGGACTCAACCCACCACATGAGCACAAAGCCCCATCTGGCCCCCTCCTGCCCCTGCCTCCTCTCCAGCATGCACACACATCGGCTCCTGCTGCCTGATCCTGCTCCCACCCCCCAAACTCTGCCGCTCCCCCAAATCCTACATGCAAGTGGCCCTGCAAGAACATGAACAATAGGTGGGAGAAGGAGCATTTTGTGGCTCCCACAGGGCCTGGGGAAGCAGAAACAGTGAGGCAAGGAGAGACCATGGCCTGGCTAAGACATGGGAGCATCCATTATTAAAGAGCTGTATCCACACCTGACATTAAATGCCTCCCTCTGCTCTGAGGTGCTGCCATGCGCTCCAAGCCAGAGATCAATAGCAGGAACCCAGCCAGCAGAGAGGCCATGGCTCCACAGGGGCAGGAGGGAGCACAGAGGAGAGGGACTCCTCTGCATGCCCGCCACGGCCCCTCGCAGGACACCTCTCCCACAGCTGCAGAGGAGTTGGGTCTCGGGGTCTCCTTGCTGAGTGGGGAATGGCACCAGGGCTGGGAAGGGACTCCAGGTTCCTGCTGGGATACGGCCGCCCAGCCATGCTGCATGTGGGAGCATGGTCCCACGCAGGGGACACAGCACAGCGCTGCCTGGGACCTCAGCGACTGTGGTGGGAGGTGGTGGGGGTCCTGCCCAGCCCAAAGCTGCTCTTTGAGGGGGATGAAGCCACTAGAAGCACAGCTTAAGAGCAATACTTGCCCGATGGCTTGTGGTGCCTTGAGTGATGCCAAGGACGAAAACAACACGTGCACATACCTCCCCTCAGACAGGGAGAGGTGGCTGTGGCAGCAGGGCAGGGCACAGCCCCTTGTGCCCCAACAGTAGCACATGGGCTGGCAGGGTACCATCACCACGCACCTCTGCTGCACTGTCAGGACCCCAAGCTCCCCACCAGCACCCATGCACCCCTAACCAGGGTGTGGGCCACACATGGGCATCCCTGCTCTGGCAGTCCCAGAGAGGACAGGGGACAAAGGCACCTCCGGGGTCCCAGCTGGGGGCCAGCCCCCGTGCTGCTCTACAGCATCACACCTCTTTCCCAGACCCGGTCACCTTCGGGAGGCTCCCGTGAGGCACCCCACACATCTACCTGCCCAGCGCAGGCTGGAGCAGGCCCAGCAACGCTGGAAACCATCTCGGACCGGCTGCAAACGCTGCCTGCATTCCCTGCCACAGGCACACCCTGGGCCTGGCGGGGTCGGGCTCCAGGCTTTTGACAGGGGTCCCCGGGGCTGGGCTGCTCGCCACCCCACCGGCGCCCCGGCCCCCACGCGGCCCCGCTGCGACCCACGCCGCAGCGCTTCGGAGCACTCAGCCTTCCCGGGCTGTAAACAGAGCTGGCGCTCCCCTCCCCCTGCACGGAGGGATGGAGGAACAACACCCCCAGCGGGGACGGGGCTCCCCGCCACCCCAGGTCCCCGCCGCACGGCACCGCCTCGCCCCCCCCCCCCCCGACCTCGCCCAGCTGCCGGAGCTGGGGGCCCAGACCCCCCCCGCACCCCACCGAGGGCCTGGCCAGGGCTGCGTGGGAGCCGCGGCCCTCGGGGGATGCCCAAACCCGCTGGGAATCCTCGGGGACCGCCATCCCCGCTCCCGCCCCGCACACCTTGAAGACCTCGGAGAAGAAGCCAGCCCCGATCTTCTCGCAGTAGAAGTCGTCAATGCGCGCCAGGGTGGAGACAGCGCTGCGCAGCGCCCGGTACGAGGAGGGCCGCAGCCGCCCGCAGCCCTGCCAGGGCCCCGCCACCTCCCCCTCGCCCTCCCCGGGCCGCCGCGGCAGCTTCTCCCACTCCATGTCGGTCCCGCCGAGCACACCCAGCACCATTCACATCCGCGGCCGGGGCGCCGCCGCCCCCCCCGGGCGTTGCTAGCGGCAGCGGCGGCGGCGCGGGGCGGACGGTTCGGCGGGGCGCACGGCACTCATGGCCCGGCAGCAGCGCGGAGGCGCCCCGACCTCCGCCAGGGCTCGGCGCTGCGCCTCCGCCGCTCGGAGTGCTGGCATCGGCGGGGCGGAGCCGAGGCGGGGACAGCCCTTAACTCCTTGGGACCCGCCACTGCCGAGCCCTGCCGGAGCCCCCCCGCACCGGCGGGCAGCGGGAACCCCGCACGCCCTGATGTCCGCATGCACCAGCTCGGATCTCTCCTCACAACCATCACCAGGCTGGATGGATGCTGTGGATGTGGGGCTCTGCTTCTCCCTGTGCACCCACCCCTGCCTGGACGGTGTCCCTGGGGGCTGTGGGGATCTGTCCTCCAGAGGAGCAGGGAAGTGCAGTCAGTGACAGTACACCCAGTGCCTCCTGTACCCCTTCGTGTTTCTCCCTTTCCTGGGATCTCCCACTTCTCCCCAGTTTCCTTCTGCTTCCCGCTCCCCCCCAGGACTTTTCCCTGCTCCGAGGCTGATCTGTCCCGTCCTTCCTGCCCAGGGACTCCCTGCAGCTGGATCTGCCCTTGCTCCATCCCACACATTTCGCTGCTGCTCTCCTTGGCATCCACCTGCCTGTGCCGGCCCAGCCCTGCCCCAGATGCCTCCCTGGGCGCTGCCACAACCCTCATGCGCTGCCCTGCTGCCGCAGCCGCCCTGCAACTGCTTTGCTCCAGCTGTTTCCCTGTGCAGTACGGCTGGCTCCACATGCCCTGTATTGCTCTAGCTGCTTTCCCTGCTGGGAAAAGCAGCCACATGGAGTGTGTCCTGGCATGGCATTTTTTGGCCAGTGTTTGGCTCCAGGTGCCACCAAACACAGTGTAGACACCAGGGACCAGGAGCCCTGGGTTTTCTTCCTTGTCCCAGGAGGGGAGAATAACCCTGTGGGCTAGAGCAGGGGAACTGAGCCTCTGTTTTCTTTATAGTGGGAGCAGCTCCCTGCCCCCCTAGAAATGCCTGGTATTTCTGCTCTTCCAGGTCCACAGAAGAGAGTGGGTCTGTGCAGGGCAAGGTTCCTGCATGTGGGGAGGCAGAGCCTGGGGACAGGGCTCTGCCAGTCCCTATCTCACAGGGTCTGAGCCATCCCTTTCCTTGCCAGTGCTGCTCCAGCCCGGTGCCTCTGTCTGCCAGGGTGATTGATGGCATGTGCCAGGGAGGCTGCTGCAGCTGTGGGGAACCATGCTCTGCAATAGGCCACATTCCCGGGCTTCCCGGACCTCACACGTCTGTCCCGCTGACAATGGCCTGACAGAATGACAGGAGCAGCTTCACGGGCCTCCTGTGATGGGAACGGAGAGGAGAGACCAGCATTTGCATGTGGGGACGGGAGGCTGCAGGCTCTGCCCTTCCACCACAATGGCCAGCTGCAGCTGCTCAGATGGCAGTGGGTGCCTTCCCTGCCTGCCTGGGCTCAGCCCTGGTACCCGAGATCTGAGCACCTTGCTGTGCCCACATCCTGGTGACCTCCAGCTCCTCAGTGGTATAGGAAACCGCTCAGAGGAGCAAAGCCAGCTCAGCTGGGACCAGAAGGAGAGCAAACGTTGCCTCTCCCTTTCCCTTGAGTGCACGTGAGCAGCGGCACCCTGAGGGTCAAGGCACCTCAGCAGAGATGGGGAGTCCTGGCGAGGCATCTTGCAGAGAGAAGCTCAGGACCACTGCCTGTTCAGGGCTCCTGCTGCTTGCAAGTGACTGAGTTTACATCGAATTAAGTTGTAATGGATAAATTAAAGCCCTGGAGACAGCCCTGACTGTGGAAATTGCTGCTGCAGGATTTACCGTCCCTTCTCTCATCGGTGCTAGTAACTCTACTGTGCTATTTCCACCCTGCTCTGTTCCTGCCTGGCACAGCAGCGTTGAGCTGAGACATGGCTAAAGGTCCCTAGTGCCCCAAATCCCTCCCGTGGTGCAGGCAGGTATGCTCTGGGCAGCTGGGTGCAAAGCCAGGCTGGGCTAAGCCTGCAGCAAACCCTGAATTAAGCTCCTCAAGCCCTGGTGAGGAAGAGCAGGAAGGAGGTCTCCCTGGCTGTGCTCTGCTCCTGTGGAGCCGTAGGGGGGAGAGGAGGGGGTCTGTGTCCTCTTTGCCCTTCTCTGTCTGGGCTCTGCACCCTCCCCCTCTCATGGGGAGAAGGTTCAGGGATTAACAAACATCTCCCTGCCTGCTGGGGCTGATGTATCACCTGGGCAGAGCAGGGGCAAGAGCCTTCAAACAGCCCAGAGAGGCTGGTGCTGGAAAGGTGCAGGGGCTGGGGGTGTCCTGTAAGGAGCAGGGCGCACCATGGCCATGGGGTGGCCAGGCTGCATGCAGGGCAGCAAGGGGCACAGGGGGGCTTCCACACAGAAAGCCTGGTGCTCGCTGCACCCCCACCTCTATTCCACACCAGCACCTGCGGCACCGGGTCCTTGCATCACAGCTCTGGTTGGGATCAGCCATCGGTAACCCACCCTGACCAAAGGCTTGCCCTGCTTAGAGCCCCAGAGCCAGACCTGCAGCAGTCCCCTCCTCTGCACACATGTGCAAGAGCCCATCCGTACCTGAGGCTTCTCTGCAAACACTCAGGAACATCAATGGCTGCTGCTGAGGGGGATCCAGGGATGGCTGCAGGGAGCTAGTGTGTGAAGCTGTGCCAGAGCAGGCACAAGGCTTCGTTGCAAGACAGTTTTCCAGCCTGCAGGGGCTGTGCAGACCCAGAGGTGAGCAGGACAGGGGAGCATTGACTGACTCAAATGACTCCCTTTGGTGCTCTCTCCCAGAATGTGAGTGCAGCCTCTTGGTCCCAGGTGTCCTCTTGCCTCCTGTCCCCTGACAACCTCTGCTCTTTTCCCACATTACCACACATCACCCAGCAGATCCCTGCACCTGTCCTGCATGTTTCCCAGCTCCCTGCTTATGAGGTCTCTGACAAACCTCTCCCTCTTCTGCCCCATAGGAAACAGGAGATAGGGGGCTGTTACGACCCGGACCGGACAGACCAGAGGGCCGTAGAGGTTCTGAGATCCCCCCGGGCTAAATTAAGGTGAAACGACACCAAACGATCACTTTGAACGCTTTATTCGAACAATCCAAACTGCGGAAGGCATAACGGTGGGCAGCGTGGGTTGCAGCAAAACGTTCACAAGAAGAAAGAAAAGAGAGGAAGAAGGAAAAAAAAAGAAAGAGGGGGAAAAGAAAAGAGATAGTCACCACCCTTGGATCCCGCGGCGTCGGCGACGAGCGCGGCAATCTTCCCGTGATGTCGGCGACGAGCGTGGGAATCCTCCGGTGATGGGCGCGCGCCGTGGCTCTTTGCAGTTGTGTCTTTTATAGTCTAAATCTCCGTCCATAGTCACGTCTCTTGAAGACAGTTCTCAACAGATATGGTAGGTGCGATTTATCGGGGTGGTGGTCTTAGGGACTTGCTAGGGAGCTACAAGCCGCCGCCTCAGATAAGCTTTGTGCGGCCTCTGGCCATATGTGGTGGGTTCCCAGGCTGGTTCTGCCAGAACCCAGGGCTGCACACCCTCCGGCACACCCCCTGTGTCCAGGCCAGCCAACTTCTTGCTAACGGCCCTCTTTGTTATGCAGACCGCACCTTGGTTGCTACAATGTTTGAGACATTGACAGACGTTAACTCTTCCAGTCCCTCACAGGGGCACAGCAGGGTCTGTTGCAATCTGCTAGGAGGCCTGGTCAGTGCAAGGAGCCCAGAGTACATGGGAAAAGGTCCCAGCCCCAGTGGTTCATGTGCAGCCTGTTTATACTCAACAGCACACAGTACAGGTGATGCAGCAGGACTACATTTCCCAGTGCGCTGTGTGTTGCTGAGCTCAGCGAGTGCAGGGCCGTGCATGCTCAGTGCCCAGCACCATGGCTGCAAGCTGCATCAGCCCTTGTCCAGCTGCGAGCAGGGGCTGGTAAGGTCCCTGCTGTGCAGGCATGTTGCTGCCCCCCTCCTCGTTCCCTCCCTGGCACTCCAACTGCAAGGCCAATGCGGGGCTGTCTGTAGCGGGAGGGCTGCAAATATTTGTTGTGTCATTAATTTTCTACGAGCAGAGTCAGCACAGCACCTGGCAGCATTTGCTCACTGCCTCCTGTTAGCTCCTGTGGATGCTTCTCACGCCTGGGTGCTGGTACTGTGACATCTGTGGAGGCAGCATCCACATCCCATCCCTATTTCTTAGTGGTGGGCAGTGATTTCAGCTCCCTGCTCTGCTTCTCCTCAAACAAGCCCCAGTGCCCCTGCCAGGGTGCACAACAGGGTGGCAGGGGACTGAGCAGCCAATGCCTGAGCCCAGATGAGTGCATCCCTGCTGGAAGCTCTGTGGGCTGTGAATTTAAAAACATTGAGAACACTGATAAAAAAACCCAACCACCATCTCTGAAAAGGAGGGACAGGCAGCTCTGGCCATGCCTGCACCACCTATGACCCATGGTGACATGACATGCAGCCATGTATTGGGTTTGCGTGGCAAGGTTTTGGTAGCAGGGGGGCTACAGGGGTGGCTTCTGTGAGAAGATGCCAGAAGCTTCCCCTATGTCTGATGGAGCCAATGCCAGCCGGCTCCAAGTCGGACCTGCCGCTGGCCAAGGCCGAGCCCATCAGCGACAGTGGTAGCGCCTCTGGGATAACAGATTTAAGAAAGGGAAAAAGTTACTGTGCAGCAGCAATTGCAGCGGGAGAGCGGAGTGAGAAGATGTGAGAGAAACAACTCTGCAGACACCAAGGTCAGGGAAGAAGGAGGGGGAGGAGGTGCTCCAGGCGCCGGAGCAGAGATTCCCCTGCAGCCTGTGGGGAAGACCATGGTGAGGCAGGCTGTCCCCCTGCAGCCCATGGAGGTCCATGGTGGAGCAGAGTCCTGGTTTCGGCTGGGATAGAGTTAATTTTCTTCTTAGTAGCTGGTACAGTGCTGGGTTTTGGATTTAGTGTGAGAATGATGTTGATAACACGCTGATGGTTTAGTTGTTGCTAAGGAGCGCTTATCTCAAGCCAAGGACTTTCCAGTTTCCCATGCTCTGCCAGCAAGCAGGTGTGCAAGAAGCTGGGAGGGAGCATGGCCGGGGCAGCTGACCCCAACTAGCCAAAGGGCTATTCCATACCATGGAACCTCATGCCCAGTATATAAACTGGGGGGAGTTGGCCAGGAGGGGCGGATTGTGGCTCAGGCATCGGTCAGCGGGTGGTGAGCAATTGCATTGTGCATCACTTGTCTTTTCTTGGGTGTTATTTCTTTTCTTTTGTTATATTCCTTTTCATTACAATTATTGTGGGAATCCGTAGGGAGTTTTGCGAGCAGCCTTGAACAATTAGACATAGCCTTGAAAGACATAGAATGAGGGAGTAAATAAGTGATAAAGCAGGTGCGCAGAAAAGAAGCTGAAGACTGAAACAACTTGGAACACAGATACGAAACCAAAGCCAGAAGACGTGTGTCTTGCTCGACAGCACCAATCAGAAGCTTAGCCACGGCACGTGAACAGAAAGTATTAACTAATCATGGAACAAGCTTGAGCGCGTGGACAGCTAATGAATCTATATAAGCACAAATTTGTAAACAATAAAGGTCTTTGGTTTTACCCGCACCAGAGTCCGTGAACCATCCCTACAAATGGCGCCCAACGTGGGGCACGAAACTACAGCATGGAACGTACATCGGTAGGGACTCCAGTTGGATGAATACATCAGTGGAGGAGCTGAACGACCCAGGTCTCAATCACCAAATAAAGGTGAGCAACTGGAGCATTTTATTTATTTTTAAAATGGGGGCGCATATGTCTGTAGAAGAAGCGTCCATTTTGCAGCTGTTATTGCAATTGTTAGCTAAGCGGGGAATCAAATACGAGGAACAGACTATGAAAACGTTGTTAGTGTGGCTTAAAGCGCACGGGACCCCCACACAGTTGCATGAAGTATTTGATGTAGATAATTGGGAGAAAGCCGGCACGCTAATCTGGGAAGCAGCCTCACGAGGTGACCTTACGGCAGCTCAAATTATGACCACTTGGCGTGTAGTGACAGATAATTTACAGCAGATTAAGGCAGATAAAAAAGCTGCCGCTGCTGCCGCGAGTGCTATAGCTCCCCAGACCCCCCCGAAGAAACGACAGCGAGCGTAGGGGGAGAAAAAACTGCTTCCACTGTCAGACCTAAATCCCAAGATTTACAGACTGCCTCAATACCTCCGGAGGGTGAGCAGTGTAAGCTTGTGGATGCATCTGGACAATTGCCTGGTTTTACACCAGCATCTGTAGCCATCCCTCCTGCCCTGCCGAAAGAAACCACATCGGACGGCATGGACTTTGATCCTAAAGATTGGTGGGCAAGGCTAAAGGAGGAGGCGATTAAGACAGGCGACCTTGAGGCAGTGAGTTGGTCCTTTCCTGTCCTGGTACGGGATCGAGGACCAAATGAGTGGCAACCGTTCCATTGGGACTTAATCAAGGAGTTGCGAAAAACCGTTGTGACCTATGGACTTTCTGCCCCCTTTTCTCAGAGTCTGTTAGAAAATGTTTTTACAGGACAATTGCTTACTCCTTATGATATATGCCAATTAGCCACCATGATTTTAACGCCAACTCAGAAACTGTTATTTACACAACGGTGGCAGGATCTGTGTGCCCAGGAAGCACTTGCGAATTTAGAAAAGCAGCCGAATGATCCATTACATGGAGCAGGCTTACCCCAGCTGCTAGGGTGGCCGCCGTTAGACGATCCGCGATTACAGGCACGACTTGACCCCGCGATTTTGTGTTTGACTGCCCGATTAGCTTATCAAGCCATGATTAAAGTACCAGAGACAGGGAAAGCAGAAAAATCATTTACCCGTATTATACAACAAACGAACGAGCCTTACATGCAATTTATTGATCGCTTGAGAGACGCTCTCGATAAGCAGATTGATAATGCCGAGGCAAAGGAAGCTCTATTACTTAAGCTAGCGGTTGAAAACGCTAATGTAGACTGTAAACAAGTATTACAAACCCTACCACAAGGGCCGGTATCATACAGATGATCGAGGTCTGCAATAGCGTTGGCTCTATCTCGCACCAAACTGAAGCCCTTGCTGGGGCCTTTGCGGCAGCAGTGAATGTCCGACAACTAGCCCATGGAACACCCCAGTGTTTGTCATTAAAAAGAAAAATGGGAAGTGGTGTCTGCTACATGATCTGCGACGAATCAATGCAGTAATCGAAGACATGGGTTCACTGCAACCGGGTATGCCATCTCCCGCAATGATCCCCGCGAATTGGAATATTATTATCATCGATTTAAAGGATTGGGTTTTTTACCATACCCTTAGCAGCGGAAGATACATCTAGATTTGCCTTTTCAGTACCCATGGAGAACTGTGAGGAACCTATGCAAAGATATCATTGGACAGTACTGCCACAGGGAATGAAAAATTCACCCACCATTTGCCAGCAATATGTTGCCACTGCACTGACGCCTATTCGACAGCAGTACCCACAGTTAGTGTGCTCAAAACCATGTTGTTTTAAAACAAAAAGGGGGAACCATTGGAGACTCCCCGCAGACACGCTTAGCAAAAGCAATATATGTGTTGAATCATCTGTCCTTTACCCTCATACTGAGACACCGGCGATGCTCTGCCATCTTCACTCTTTAGGGGAGGTATCACAGCAAACATTACGAGATAAAAATGTACCTGTCACGGTGAAATCCCTACTAAATGGTAAATGGGAAGGTCCATTCACATTAATAACATGGGGGAGAGGGTATGCTTGTGTTTTGACAGATCACGGGCCCCGCTGGGTTCCAGCTCGGTGTGTACGGCCAGCGCTCACAAAGCTGCCGGTACCAGGCAAACAACAGACAACCGCAAAAGACCCTGAAGGGCCTGCCGAGACATCAGAAGACATTTTGAGTGACAGCGCAAACTGTTTTGATGGGAAATGACTCGCTTGGGACAGTAAGGAGTGGTGTATCAGGCCTCGCTAGGTCGCAGGTGTCAATATGTCTAGTCTGTAAGCGCTGCTGTGGATACATTACTGTACATTGTATATTTTGTAGAAAGTATTTGATTTATTTTAATGGTAATCAGCACATTTATCTGAATCGTACTTTAGCACCATTGTGTATTCGCTGTAAGAGAATCAATAGTATACGTGAGATCTATTCAATCCGCTATTTTTGTTGTTATACAGACCGGTATATAAAATGGAGAGGATAACGACCTTTTTAAGTTTGATTGGGTGTATACAAGCAATATGGGTGCCCCCACAACCAAAGACGAATGTGTGGGTCACGTTAGCGAATCTAACAGGACAAGATTTGATTTGCCTGTCTATTGTATCTCCAGGGAACCCTTTTTCAACATGTCTTGTCGGAGTCCTGGCGGATACCTGGCCCAACACTACCCAGTCCCAGCATTTGTGCTCCAGTTTCAACGCCTGTGTCGACAACTGGGACGGGTGGAGTGCTCATTTACCCCAATTACCACAGGAGCCGCAGGAACTTGAACTCCTGGGTTCAGTTAAAATGGACAGCTGTTTGTATTTTAATTATTCAGGGCGCAATCGAACGACGGCGCAAAATATCAACTCGTCTCTGTCCATATATAGAAATAATACAGCCTGGTGCAACTATACTAGCCCGAATATTTCCAAATCTAGCAACGCGCCTCTGGCGCTTCCCTCGGGGATCTTTTTTATCTGTGGCGATCGCGCATGGGGAGGAATACCATCTCATATAAAAGGAGGGCCTTGCAGTTTGGGGAGGCTCACTTTGCTAACACCAAATACATCAATAATTTTAATCACCGGCGCTCCAAGCGATCAACCCACGCCTTTAAGGCAGAGTGCAGGGATGATGTGGAATTTTGGAACAGTGAAAAGATAATTATGGCTTCTATAGCTGCGCCAGGGGTGGCAGCCTCACAGGCCTTAGCCACACTAAATAAGTTGGGATGTTGGCTAGCCAAGCAGACTAATGCTACTTCTCAAGCCTTGAGTAGTTTGCTTTTAGATGTTGATTCAGTAAGACATGCAACTTTGCAAAATCGTGCAGCAATTGGTTTTTTGCTTTTAGCACGGGAGCACGAGTGTAAAGACCTTGACGGTATGTGTTGTATGAATCTCTCCGATCACTCGGAATCTATTCACCGTAGCATTCAACAATTGAAAGAGGGAGTTAAAAAGCTACAAGTTGATGATGGATGGGGTTGGATAGAAAGTCTTTTTAGTAACTGGGGAATTAATAATTGGCTTAAAGGTTTGATAAAGATTGGGCTAATTTTATTGTGTGCTATTTGTGGCCTCCTTCTCATCACGCCGTGTTTGCTATCCTGTCTGCGAAGGGCCCTGCAGAGGATGGTAAACACTGCATTTTGGGTAGAAAAACAAAAAGGGGGAATTGTGGGAATTCGCAGGGAGTGTTGCGAGCAGCCTTGAACAATTAGACATAGCCTTGAAAGACATAGAATGAGGGAGTAAGTAAGTGATAAAGCAGGTGTGCAGAAAAGAAGCTGAAGACTGAAACAACTTGGAACACAGATAAGAGACCGAAGCCAGAAGACGTGTGTCTTGCTCGACAGCACCAATCAGAAGCTTAGCCGCGGCGCGTGAACAGAAAGTATTAACTAATCATGGAACAAGCCTGAGCGCGTGGACAGCTAATGAATCTATATAAGCACAAACTTGTAAACAATAAAGGTCTTTGGTTTTACCCGCACCAGAGTCCGTGAACCATCCCTACAAATTATTATTATTATATTATTATTATTAGTAGTTAGTAGTGTATTTTATTTTACTTTAGTTATTAAACTGTTCTTATCTCAGCCAATGAGTTTTACCTTTTTTTTTTTCCTCCTCCTCATCCCACTGGGAGGGGGAAGCAGCTGTGTGGTGCTTAGCTGCTGGCTGGGTTTAAACCATGACAAGCAGATATCCACCTGCAGCCCATGGAGGACCCCACGCCGGAGCAGGCGGATGCCTGAAGGAGGCTGTGACCCCGTGGGAAGCCCACGCTGGAGCAGGCTCCTGGCAGGACCTGTGGACCCATGGAGAGAGAGGAGCCCATGCTGGAGCAGGTTTGCTGGCAGGGCTTGTGATCCCATGGAAGGGACCCACGCTGGAGCAGTTCATGGAGGACTGCAGCCCGTGGAAAGAACTTGCGTTGGAGAAACTCATGGAGGGCTGACCCCCGTGGGAGGGACCCCACGCTGGAGCAGGGGAAGAGTGTGAGGAGTCCTCCCCCTGAGGAGGAAGGAGCAGCAGAAACAACATGTGATGAACTGACCCAAACCCCCATTCCCCGTCCCCCTGTGCCGCTCGGAGGGGGAGGAGGTAGAGAAAATCAGGAGTAAAGTTAAGTCTGGGAAGAAGGGAGGGATGGAGGGAAGGTGTTTTTAAGATTTGGTTTTATTTCTCATTACCCTTCTCTGTTTTGATTGGTAATAAATTAAATTAATTTCCCCAAGTCGAGTCTGTTTTGCCCGTGATGGTAATTGGTGAGTGATCTCCCTGCCCTTATCTCGACCCACGAGCCTTTTCATTTTATTTTCTCTCCCCTGTCCAGCTGAGGAGGGGGAGTGATAGAGCGGCTTTGGTGGGCACCTGGCGGCCAGCCAGGGTCAACCCACCACAAGCCATGTGAGCACAACTACGTCCTTGCAATGAACCAGTACTGCAGCTTCACTGGTCACCAGGAGCCAGTCACCTTGTGCCAAACAGGTAGGGGAAATGCTACCACCTCCAGCATCTCCCACCCTGCTCCTGAACCAGCCTGAACAGCTTGTCTCCCAATACCTGCCATGCTCCCATCCTCCAAGGCTGCCCAGCAGGCAACAGGGCTGCTCCTTGCCTCTTGACCTGGCCCTGGGCAATGGGGCTCTCAGCAGCTCCACACTCGTCGCAGGAGGCTGTGTCAGCCTTGCTCCATCTCCTGCCTCTTGCCAGGCTATTAGTAATACTCCCCAGCCACAGTGCAGCGTCCCTGAAGTGCTTGTGGTTCTGCCAGATGTGAGCCAGGAGCAGAGACGCCAAGAAGCTGGTCTGGCTGCAGTGGTGGGCCGAGCAGGACCACATCAGAGCGCTGCCCAGGACTGGCCTTGGCTGAGCTGGTGGGAGCAGCCCTGTGACCCATGCCGCCAGCTGTGGGAGAGCAGGGCAGGGAACAGGGCTGAGAGTGCACAGTGGGTCTTGGACTATGGCTTTGGGGAAGAGCCTTCACCTGTGGTTCATCGTGCCCTTTGATCTGCACGGCTTGACGTTGATGCACGGAGGAACTCAGAAGCAGCACAGCAATGTGGAGGGAAAGGCCGGTAAGGACATGCGTAGCTCAGCACAGTGCCTGCCAGAGACCCTACAGAACAAACCCACATGCACAGTCCACCCCAGAGACCCTACATTAACAAACCAACATCCTCAGCCTTGCCCTGGCTTCCTTACCCATCCCAGAGCCGGCAAAAGGAAAACCTTCTGGAGGAAAGCAATGCATCAGGCTGGAGAACCGTTCCCCTGTGAGCTCTGAGCTTCTGTTCTGGAAGGGTGCATCCTACCCTGGCCACAGAAGCATGGGTGAGAGAGATGCTCCCAGCCCTTCTGCTCTCCTGCCCCCAAGTAGAGACTGTGGAGCCCTGCTTATTTTCCCAGATGCCTGAGCAAGAGGTAGGTGCTGCAAGGGCTCCCCACCCTTGAGCCAGCAGTCACTCAGGCTACATCTCTCTGAGTAACTCCTGGGCCTGAGCATGGCCCTGTAATTGTCCACACTACTCGGTTGGTTCCCTGACACAGTTTTGGCCTGTGCCAAATAGGACAGGTTCAAGGGAGGTCACAGGCCAGGGCCATTCCCAGGAGGAAACATGGACATGGCCACCTCCAGGCAGAGAGGAGAGTTGAGCCAAGTGCCTGGCCTCCTGCAGCTGCTGCCTTCCCCTTTGGCTTCCCCTGTCTGTGCTGGGGCACAGAGGAGCAGGGTGATGATGCCGGGCTCTGGATGTCCATGGGAGCCTTTTGCCTGGGGGTCACAGATGCCAAGGCCACATGGGGACTGTCATGCTCTGTCCAGGTGTCAGAGGGGCCGGAAAATGGAGCATCAGCTCTCTGTGCACCAGCAAGATTGGGAGCTCCCTGTGACTGGGGGCACTTCCCAGCCCCTTCCCTTGTCCCTGTGCCCTGGCCAGACCCTGGACAGGCAGGGCAGGCTGAGGCAGCACAGGCTGGAGCATAGCCCAGCATGGGGAGGGAAGGCAGCTGTGCTGTGTTCAGCATGAAAGTCGCTGTCATGCCGCTGCTTGCAGCCGATTCAATCACAGCTCTTTATTGCTTCTCCTGGCTGTTGAAAATCTCATTAGGTTTAGCGAGCTCTGTGAGCAGCACTGCCAGCCTTTCTCATCTCCTGCCTTCTCCCATGAGTCAAGGCACTCTGTCCTCCAAGGAAGTGCATCAGCACCTTCCATGGGGCCTGGGCCGAAAAACCTTCCTGCACCCTGGCGTATGTGAATGGGTCTGGCACAGACAAGGTGTGCCAGGGTCTGCCATGAAGACACATGGTGTAAGGGCAAGGAAAGGAGGTGTGTTGTTGTTCTACGTGGGGACATCTCTACAACACAACAGGACAATGGAGCAGGGCTGTCCACACGCAGCAGCGTTGTACCCCACGGTGGGTAAAAAATCAGAAAAGAGAGTGAGTTCTACTCAGCTACATTAGTGGCAAATATGTGAGGCTGATGCTCTCAGGCCGCAGCAGCAGAAGCAAATGCTACTTGAGCCAGGGCAAGTGGTGGCAGTGTTGCCTTAACCTGGGTCTCTGCAGGCTCCAGCAAAAGGTAGAGCTGAGATGAATGGGACAGGGCTTTGATCCTGCTGTGCCCCGCACGCTGGAGCCCTGTTCCCAGGCAGCACCTGCATGCCACCACAACACATTAATAACTTTGATTACCGTGGCCTAATTTCTGTCCACCTGTGTCACGGGTGGCTGGTCACCCCACCCTGCTGAGTCCTTGTTCTGCAGTGGCTCATTGCGCCAGCACTGGACAAACTGGTCTCCTGGGGTAATTACAGCCGGAGAGACCTGGTGCTGCAGGCTGTGGGTGAGCCAAGTGTGTCACTACCAGTCCAGCACTTGGGATGTAAGTCGCACCATGATGCATGGCAAGTCCTTTCTCATGGGACATTCAGGAGCATCCGTGTGGATGCCCTGTAGCCTGGACTCTCACAAAGAAGGACCATCACAGGCACCATCTCGCTGAGCTCCCCGGAGGGAGGCTGATATCCTCCTCCCAATGTCAGCCAGAGACTTGACTTCCCCCATGGCCAGGGGCGAAGCAGCATCCACCCTCCCTCCCCACTGCCTCCCGCCTGGGAACCTGCCTCCCCAGCCTGCTTGTCTCATGGCCCTGGGCTCCGCAAGATTTCAGCTGGCCAAGGGGGAATGGGCCAGGCTAAGTGAGGGTTCCCCACGGGAGGTTGTTGTATGAGATAGGACCTTCCCTTTGCCCCCAAGTCAGCTGTGGCACTGCTGTAGACCTGCTCAGGATCTTCCCCTTGGCTTGATCCTGGGCTGGAAATGCACGTGACTTTATGCATGTATTTATACAACAAAGGGCAGCTGTTCCCTGGGCTCTGGGCACCGTGCCATCCCCACCACTCACACTGACTTACCAGGATGCAGTGCCCTTCTCCCTCCTTCTCCTCCACCTGCCCAGCCTTTGTGGGGAACAGGGTCACGCCACAACAAGCCTTGGTCAGAGGCTGAAGGCTGGGGGAAGCCAGCAGGCTCTCGGGGGTTCTGCAGGGCCACACACTGAGGAAAGGGGTGAGCAGGGACCCAGCCCAGACCTTGGCTTTCTGGTGCCCCATGTGTGGGGGAAGCTGCTTTGGGGAGGCACAGCACTCTGCTGATGGCAACCCCATGGCCAGGACACGGACAGACATCCTGGGACAGGTCAGGCAGGAGCTGTGCCAGCTCAGGGTCCTGCTGGCAGCAAGGTGAAGTGACCACCTCCTCCAAGGCATTGTTGGTGCAGCGCCAGGCAGGACGATGGGGCTGTGCAGCACCCAGAAGACCAGCTTACACCACCAGCTGTGCCACCTTCCCCCCTCTGCCAGGTCACTGGCTCCAGTTCACTGGGGAAACAGCTGCTTGGCTTTTTCTTCCCTATTCATCTGGTTCCTTCTGGGCTCAGGATATTTTGGGCACTTCTCTGTTCCCAGCTACCCTGGGTGGCATAGGTGGTTCCTCAGGATTTGCTTTCCTCTGGAAGCTGTACAGGCTGAGAACTGAAAAGGGGAAATGCCAAGCCCTTTATTTAAGACCTGTGTATGGAAGGAGACACTCATGACTCCACCAAACACATGTACTCCATCAGCTGCCTATGAAAGAGAGCTGTGACTTGTGGGGCCAGCATATGGGGTTGGATGGAGCATTTGAACAGGAGCAATGTAGGATTGTGCAATGAAGGAGCTGCAGGGCGAAGGATTTGTTTAGGAGATAGAGAGCTGCTCCACTCAGGCAGCAAGAGAGACCACAGGCACAATATGCCGCCCTTGTCAGAGGGCAGACAGGGTGATGTGGGTATGAAACATGGGGCAGAAAGAGCAGGTCAGAAGTATTGGTCTTGGTGCAGAGAGCCTTCCCTGAAAGCGGCACCTTCAGGCAGCAGGGTTTGGGGGAAGCTAGTCTGGCCTGAGATGTTGCTCCAGATCTTACAATTCCACCTCCTGGGCTTAGCCAGGTTCCCTGTCCAAGAACCAGGGTGGGGCGTGCTGAAGATGGCCCTGGGGATGGGAGCAGGAATGGCTGGACCAGATGTGGAACTGCTTGGAGGTCAGAGCTGGAAACCCCATTTCTGAGCACATCTTCCTCAAACCAAAATGCAACATCCCACGTCCCTCCAGCCTTACTCCACCCTGCTCCCAGCTGTGAACTGCTTATGTCCAATTTTGTGTGCTAAAAATATCTTTCTTGGCAATCAGCAAGTGCACAGCCAGATGGGAGAGGGTTGCAGTCTGAGAGCGAAGGGGAGTGAGGGTGTATTTGGGGAGGTGTGGGCTGCAGCACAAGGTCAGACAGGCCTGGGCAGGCTGGGTAGGGGGCCGTGGGCTGGCTGGCACTGCAGAGGGACATGCGTCAAGGTGGCAGTGCGAGGGCAGAGAGTCTTGCTTGGCTTGGGTCCATGCTTCTGGGGAGAGGGACATGGCAGGGGGGCATGCACAGATGGACTCAGAAAGGTGGGGAGATGCTCACTGTGTAGAGCAAACAGCAGGTCCTGCTCCCTCCCCTGGAAAGAGGTTGCTGTAGCAGTCAGAGCAGAGAGGAAGGAGGGATGGTTATCCAACCCCAGGGCCTGCCACAGCTCTGCCCAGCACCCAGGAGTGCCCTCCTGGGACCCCTGCACCCTGCCGGGGTCTTCCCCATCACACCTCCACTCTCAGCCCACCTGTCCTGGGGGAGGCCAGGCCACGGGTAGAGCTTGCGGCTCCATAAGCTACCTTGGGAGCAGAGATGGCAGCCTTGGGTGGCCAGTGCCATAAGAGGGAGTCCCTGCCCCAGCTGCTGCCACCAACTGGGTGACAGCAAAGATGCCCTAATGCCACCCCTCTCCCAGGCTGGCACAGCTCCCTGCAGACCTCCCAGATGTTTTGCTGGGCCCAAGGCAGACTGTGATAACCCATCATGACCAAGCTGTCACCCTGGAGGGATCCCTCTGCATCCCAGCACTATTGGGGCTCCCCTTACCCTCCTTCTGCCCATAGGTCTGGGGTTCTCCCCCCAGCTCTGGGGAGATGTGCTGTAGGGGACTGGGATGTCTGGGTTTTATCATCACCTTGGGGAAGGGGCTGGGGGGTTCCTAAGTTCAGGGTGGCACGGTGCACTGGCATTTGTCCCCCTGATGGCGCTGCAAGATCCCTGCATGGAAGAAGGTGCAGGGCTGGTGGGGTTAGGAAGGTTGCTGGAGGGGTGAGGAAGACCCACAGCAGGGCTCAGGGCTGGGCTCTGGCTGGGATCCAGTGGGCATTTTCCAGCTCTCCCTGCCAGAAGAGCCTCTGGGCTCCAGCAGCGCAGGCTGCAGCCCTGACTGAGGCAGACACTGCGTCTTGGAGATGAAGCAGCAACATGTGGGGAGCCAGCCCCCCAGATCACACAGGGTCACATGCCAGTGCTGTGCAGGGAGCAGACCCCTGCCTGGCCATCCCAGGGCTGGGGCTGACCGGGTTACCCTCCCCAGGCCTGATCTTGACCCCCCCACCTGTGGGATGACATCCCAACCTGGCCTCAGCCCACCCCATCCCTATGGCCATGTCTGATGATCTATAGGTATGCCCCACACCGGGGTCCCTCAAAGACAAATATGGGATAGGGATGGGGATAAGCCCCAAATATATTTCTGTTATTTGTGAGGTCTGACACAGGAATAGACTTTACTGTAGGGGAACGTGGTAGATATGTTAGCAGTGCTTTCCGCAAAGCCTGATCCTCAAAAGCCACAGCTACTTCTCCTTTCCTTGTGGTTTTGTGGATGGTTTTGAGCCCTCAATGTTCTTCCCTATCAGAAGTAAAACTGATTGTAAATTGCAGGTAGTTTGGGTTTTTCTCTCTTCGGTCCAAAGGTCTGAGTCCTGTTAGTTCATTGATGATTGAACTGGACCTTCAGGAAACAGCCCATCAATCACGTTTATGATGATTAAATCAACTGCCTTGAGGCCTCAGCCCTATTGAGAGGAAGGTATGTGGCTTGCTGGCTTTATTATGGGCAAAAATGTACACATTCACTGTATGCTATAGCAGGAAATCTGTATTAGAAAGCATCTAAGATGTGTTGAGATGACTCTATGAGACTTAGTCCTGCTGCAAGGGCTAGAGCAGTGTACGCAGAGTATGCACAGCCCACACGTGATGTGCTCTTAGAAGCCCAGTGAGCGGTCTCATGGAGCTAGAGCTCATCACCTCCCATAGATCATGCCATGTCGAGTTTGGATTCATGAGTCCTTGCACCTTTGCTGGCTGCACAGAGACAAAAAAAAGCCTGGTTCCCAAAGCCCAGGAAACCGCCAAGGAAACAGGGAGGACATGACTTAGTGCTGCTGCTCCTCTTGCTGCAAGTTTGCTAGAAGGCTTTACCCCATTAATCTCACAACAGCTGTATGGAGGACAGCTGGACTTGATGTACTGATGTTCCTGAATGGATCTTAGGAGAGACCTAGCTTCCAGAAACCCCTCAGTGTTGCTGCTCTACTGGGGTAATGCAGATGATAGATACACCAGGCACTGTCCTGCAGTGCTGAGCATGGTGGTTCCTGGGAAGGGATCTGCCATGGAGCTCTGGGCCAACCAGTCCCAGTCAGGTGGTGAAGAGCATCCTGGGTGACAACACCCGTTCCCAAAATGCTGATTGTGTTGGACCGTAGAGCAATCATGCTCCTCTGTCCAGGGAAGCAGAGAGAGAGAGAGGATGTATAAACCACAGAGTTGAAAGAAGGGCTGCCCAGGAGAGCTGCAACAGCACAGGGAGCCAGGACTCATGGAAGCTTGAGGCCATGCAACAGTGTGTGAGCTGGAAAGGGGCTCAGAGAAGAGCTTGGTGGTGGTGTCTTCAGGGACAGGAGACTGGAGGAGTGTGAGGCAATGGCAGTGCTTTAACTTGTATTGCTCTGCCATGCAAAAGGGCATCTGACAGAGTTTTAAGAATAGGAGGTGAAATACTTGTTTCCTGAATCTGTACTATGGTAATGAGAAGTGGAAGCATGGTGGAACACACAGTTCACAGCCCAAAGGGTGTCCAGCCCCAAGACGCTCCTCCACAGCATCTCTTAGCGTTTGTGTTCCCCACAGGATTTACTCTAGGCACTGTTTGAAATTCAAGTCCCACTAACATAAAACCTTTTGGTTTGAGGGTGGCCTTATTTTACCTAGCACCCGCTACGGTCTTAGTTAAGGCTCCTTGTCAGCTGCTACTAAATCACTGCGTAATATCAAACAAGGCTGATGAGAAAGGGGACAGGGCCAGTCTGGATCACAGACCCTGCCTCTGCAGGGAAAACACCCCCTAGAAGCTTCTCCACCTGCCACCTTCATCTCCTCAGCCTCACAGGGAGGGGAGGAAGGCACTGCCAGATGGCACGTGGCCCACATGCGCTGGCAGGTGTCAGGGATACTGCAGGTCCAGTTCAGTTTGATGCTAATGCTGGAAATCTCCAAGGTCCTGGGAACAACCTGGAGGACCTCTGTGAAGGAAACATTGCAAGAGGGTCACTTCCTTCCCGTCCCCTCCCAGCCTTGCAGCAGACCTCCATCATCCCCAGTGTTCCCTCACTAGCCTGTCCCCAGCACAGTGGTGACGAGGCCAACCTGCCTTCTCCCAGACAACACTCAGGCACTGCCTGCACCCTCCTCTGGCCCTGGACCATTCCCAGGGGTACTCTGGGTGCTCCAGTGACTGTGGGAGAGTAAGAGCAAGTACTTGTGGCCACTCTGCAGCCACCACCCTGGGGCTAGCAACTGATCTGGTGACTGGTCCCTTTCATACCAACAACTTAGCCAACAAACCCAGCAGCCAGAGCAGGGTCCTGCCCTCCTGCTCCTGGACTCTAGTGCTCTTCTCCAGAAAGACCCATCCAACTGGTCTGGGCACGCTGCCTGGGGCCCTACACACAGTGACAAGAGGACTTGTCCCCCTTGGCGCTGTGCAGGGTGCCCCAGCTGCCAACAGTGCAGAAACAAACCTGGGATGCATCAGCAGCAGTTTTCTCTGAAGTGAATGCCCATGCCATGCCCTGACCACCCCAAGCACAGGGCACTAACGATGCAGGTCGCATCCAGCACTGCTCTCCCTGCCTGGGGAGAACAGACTGAGCACTGGGAGAGTGGCTGGTTTGCTCACTTACCCACACAGGTCATGTTCCCCTCCATAGAGTGCCAGTGGCCTGTGCCATTCCTCACAAGCCAGCTGCTCCAAAGAATTGGGGAGCCTTGCCTTGGGTTCAGTTTCACACAGGTGATCTCTGTAGCAGAAGACCAGTACCTTCAGGGCACCTCAACGTCACCACTTCATTTGGGTTGTAGGATAGCTGGTCTGGGTCAAAGATAAACCTGGGGTCCCACTGGGGCTTCTGGCATTTCCCTGCACCAACAAGATGGGAAGGTGTTAGCAGGGCAGAGGGTGGCCTCGCAGGGCATGCCAGGGGATGGAGTGGAGGATTCCCTTCCCTGGCACAGCAGGGCGAGGGATGGAAGTCCAGGACACCATACAGAGCAGCCGTCCCGCACCACGTTCCCAGCAAGGGGATGAGGGCAAGAAGGGCCTCACGCTGCTTCCCCCAGGCCTCCCAGGAAAGGCCAGGAGGAGCCGGAGCTCCAGGGACTCAGGGCACCTGGGATGCAATGCTCAAAGCTTGCACAGGGATGGAAAGCTCAATATTTGGCGCTGGGGCCTCCTAGCTCCCTCGGTTGAGCCTGGCAACGTGCAACATTAAGGACTGGCACGGGCTACAAGGGGACTAGGCAGGACACCCTGAAAGCTTGGGCCATGCATGGAGCTGCCCCCGCGGGCCCTGCTCAATGATCCACAGGAGAAGCATCCCTTTCCCATCCCACCCACGTCCCCACGCTCCCCGTGCTCACAGCTGCCTGCAGGGAACCAGCCCCAAGCCCTCTCACTGTGGCCCAGCCTGAGGAGTCACGGGGCACTCGGTGAGTCGGGCAGTGCCAGAGGACAGCACATTCCTGACTTTCAGCATGTCGTACTGGGCTTCCCACACCAACACAAGCTGGCCCTGGCCTCCCTCACAGAGGACTGCAACACCCTGAGGCCTCCTGAGAAGGCAACAAACCCTGAGCCCAAAAGCTGACTGCTCCAGTGATGGCATGCAGCAGGGACCAGGAGGGGAGACCAGCACATGGGGAGGAGGTCAGACTTTTGCCCTGCCTGCATGGGCTGAGAAGACACAGGGAGCAGACCTCTGTGATCCCCCAGACCCTGAGGCAATACTTTTGGCGACCTCTACCACACATGCCTGTCTGACCTCCAGCACTGTAGCACCCACTCCCCTCGACACATGCTCCTGCCAGAAGACCTCAGGCAGCCCCATGTCACCCACGCACCTCCACCAGGAACCTCCCACCCACCCATGAATTGCAGGCTGGAGCCCTGCACACTGGGCACTCTGCCCTAGCCTGGCATGGGCAGCTCTGGCCACCGCCCCTGTGCTGATTTTGGCTGGGGTAGAGTTAATTTTCTTCATAGTAGCTAGCATGGGGCTAGGTTTTGGATTTGTGCTGGAAACAGTGTTGATAACGCAGGGGTGTTTTAGTTATTGCTGAGCTGTGCTTCCACAGAGTCAAGGCCTTTGCTGCTCCTCACCCCACCCCACCAGCGAGGAGGCTGGGGGTGGGCAAGACGTTGGGAGGGGACACAGCCGGGACAGCTGACCCCAACTGCCCAAAGGGATGTTCTATACCATGTGACGTCATGTTTAGCAATAAAACTAGGGGAAGGTTGGCCTGGGCCGCTGCTCGGGACTGGCTGGGCATTGATCGGTTGGTGGTGAGCAAATGTTTTCATTTGCATCCCTTGTCTTTCTAGGGTTTTATTTCTCTCTCTTTGTTATTTTCCTTTTCATTACAATTTTTTTATTATTATTATATTTTATTACAATTATTAAACTGTCTTTATCTCAACCCACGAGTTTTCTCACTTTTACCCTGTCGTGGTTTAATCCCAGCCAGCAACTAAGCACCACGCGGCCGCTTCCCCCTCCCCCCTCCCCCTCCCAGTGGGATGGGGAGGAGGAAAAAACAAAAAAGGTAAAACTCGTGGGTTGAGATAAGAACAGTTTAATAACTAAAGTAAAATAAAATACACTACTAACTAAGAATAATAATAATTGTAATGAAAAGGAATACAACAAAAAAAAAACCCCAACACCCAAGAAAAGACAAGTGATGCACAATGCAATTGCTCACCACCTGCTGACCGATGCCAGAGCAGCGATCCACCCCTCCCGGCCAACTCCCCCCAGTTTATATACTGGGCATGGCGTTCCATGGCATGGAATAGCCCTTTGGCTAGTTGGGGTCAGCTGCCCTGGCCATGCTCCCTCCCAGCTTCTTGCACACCTGCTTGCTGGCAGAGCATGGGAAACTGGAAAGTCCTTGGCTGAAGATAAGCGCTCCTTAGCAACAACTAAACCATCAGCGTGTTATCAACATCGTTCTCACCCTAAATCCAAAACCCAGCACTGTACCAGGTACTAAGAAGAGAGTTAACTCTGTCCCAGCCGAAACCAGGACATACCCTTCCAATTCTCTTCCCCCCATCCTGCTGAGGGGGGGCAGTGAGCGAGCGGCTGTGTGGTGCTTAGTTGTCGGCTGGGGTTAAACCACAACAGTCCTTTTTGGCACCCAACATGGGGCTTGAAGGGTTTGAGATAATAACAGATTTGACCAGAGCGTATTAGAAGGGATTTATATCTGTTAACAGTTGCAGGTCACGATATTGATTCATCTGTTCTTGATATTAGTTCATCTGATCTGCGCCATGCTCTTTTTTTTTGCTGTACATGTTAAAGATTGGTGTTGGTTTTTGCAGTTTGCTGTGCTCTGTAGTGATTAGTGATGTTTTGCCTAGGAGATTTGTTATTAAAACACTGACCTTGAGCTTAATCTGATATTTGAGCTCTGTACTGAAGCCATTACTGTACTGCAGGTGCCATCTCATGGAGACAATTAACAATTATACTTCTTCCTCTGAGAGGTTTTTTGTGGAGGAAATACAGAATGGCACCTTCACCACCACCTTCTGTGATGTTTTCTCCCTTGTTACAATAACTTTTCAGTATCTTGAACATCCTTGGGTAGTTAAAATACTTCTATTGGTATTTCTTAGGAATATTGCTTCGGTTTTGCCTGAGGTTAACAAGGAATTTAGGAATATGATCCAGGCTCCGTGAGAGTATGGTCATGGGTGGCACGACATGTGGGAGAATATGGGCAGGTACCTAGAGAACTTCTCACCTCCAATGGTTTGGAACTTCACTCCCAAACAACTACAGGACCCTGATGAAGTGATAGAATGTTTGAAAAAAAGATGTCATGGCTATTCCAAAGAGGCACAACTTACCACATTGTGCTGGGCCCTGGCCAGCATCTACCAAACACTGCTCGATATTATGCAGCACCCTCAAGGAGAAGAGAGGGAAAACATACCAACAGACACTATGGCTAAACCAGACACTATATCAGTCACCCCATAACTAAAAAGAAACAATGGAAGCGGAAGTCAACTCATTTAGTAAGGGATGAAGAAACTTCTCCTAAGAGGGAGCAGGAGAAAGAATCAGAAGAGGCAGCCTGTTCTGCAGCAGAGCAGTCACAAGAACAGGAGGAGGAAGAGACTGAAATCATAAATGAGACAGAAACCACCCGATCCCTATCCCTAAGTGAGCTGCGAGATATGCAAAAAGATTTTAGCTGTCAACCAGGTGAGCTAATTCTCAGCTGGTTATTCCAATGCTGGAATATTGGGGCCAGTAGTCAGGAATTAGAGGGTAAGGAAGCCCGGCAGCTAGGATCCCTTGCTAAGGATAAGGCCATTGACAAAGGGATTGGAAAAAGGGCAGGAGTCCTCAGTCTTTGGCGGTGACTCCTGTCAAGTGTGAAGGACAGGTATCCCTTCAAGGAAGAACTTGCAAATTCCCGAAGCAAATGGACCACCACTGAGGGAGGTATCCAGTATCTGAGGGAATTAGCCATGTTGGAGGTGATCTATAACAACCTGGATGACAACCAGGCATCCAAAGACCCGGATGAAATCCGGTGCATGTGGTCCATGTGGCAAAAGTTTGTACGAAATGCACTGACGTCATACACTCATACCCTGGCGATAATGAGCTGGACAGACACGGAGGCACCAACTATAGATGGACTGGCCAGAAAACTCTGAGAATACAAAGATAATCTCGCTTCCTCCATGTGGGCCTGCATCTCAGCTGTGGACACACTGACCCAAAAAATTTCCAAGCAAGCCTGTCGTGGTTTAACCCCAGCCAGCAACTAAGCACCACGTGGCCGCTTCCCCCTCCCCCCTCCCCACTCCCAGTGGGATGGGGAGGAGGAAAGGAAAAAAAGTAAAACTCGTGGGTTGAGATAAGAACAGTTTAATAACTAAAGTAAAATATAATACTAACAATAGTAATAATGAAATATAATACTAATAATAATAGTAATGAAAAGGAATACAACAAAAAAAGGAGGGGGGGGAAGGAAAAAACCCAGTGATGCACAATGCAATTGCTCACCATCCGCTGACTGATCCCCGAGCAGCGATCCGCCCCTCCCGGCCAACTCCCCCCAGTTTATATACTGGGCATGAGGTTCCATGGTATGGAATAGCCCTTTGGCTAGTTGGGGTCAGCTGCCCTGGCCATGCTCCCTCCCAGCTTCTTGCACACCTGCTTGCTGGCAGAGCATGGGAAACTGGAAAGTCCTTGGCTGAAGATAAGCGCTCCTTAGCAACAACTGAAACATCGGAGTGTTATCAACATCATTCTCACCCTAAATCCAAAACCCAGCACTGTACCAGCTACTAAGAAGAGAGTTAACTCTGTCCCAGCCGAAACCAGGACAATATCCACCCCTTATTCTATACCATTTACGTCATGCCAGATCCCACACTTTCCGATACATTTCCAATTAATCACCACCACTTTTCCTGTCTTCTAATATATACACACAGATATCATTCCCCGCGGTCTATGGGCCATCTCTATCCAATGTCTGTTGAGTTCATTCAGTCCATGACTTTGGGCTCCATCTGTCATAACAGTCTGTCTGGGCAGGAGGGATGGTGCAAAGTCCGCTCAGTCGGCAGAGCAGGATCGGGCTTCGGTGTGGTGCGGCGGGCGGGTGACATTGGGCGCAGCAGGAGGATGGTGTGTGGTGTTGGATTGTTGCATGCTGCAGTCAGTCCTGGTTCCATCACTACTGCGCTTCGCTCGGTTTTATCAAAGTTCATCCTTCATTAATTTGGGTGATTCTTCCTGTAATACCATTGATATAGCAACTATAGCAGTGACGACACACGGTGGCAGGGTTATTTAGCAATCAACATCATACCATTTAATCTATTGGCTGTTCTCACCTAAAACCAAATCCCCTTGAGGCACACATCGGACTTCCCCATCCTTCCGCATCACCCACCAAGTGCACCCAGGCCCTTGAGCAAAAGCGATCCCACGAATGGGTTTGCCTTTGCCTGAGGCAGGAGTGACCCAGACTGTTTTCCCTAGCATATTTTTCATGTGCGCCACAGGGACGTTATCCCCTTCTACAGCCCGTAAAAGTTCTGATTGGGCGGGGCCAGCCCGATTGGCAGATCCTCTAGTGTTGACTAACCAGGGGGCCTTTGCTAGATGTGTGTCCCAATGTCTGAAGGTCCCAGCCCCCATTGCTCTCAATGTAGTCTTTAACAACCCATTGTATCGCTCGATTTTCCCGGAGGCATGACAGGGGATGTGATATACCCACTCAGTGCCGTGCTCTTTGGCCCAGGTGTCTATGAGGTGGTTTCGGAAATGAGTCCCCTTGTCTGACTCGATCCTTTCTGGGGTGCCATGTCGCCATAAGACTTGCTTCTCAAGGCCCAGGATAGCGTTCCGGGCGGTGGCATGGGGCACGGGATATGTTCCCAGCCAGCCGGTGGTTGCTTGTCATATAGGACTCCATACAGCCGCCTTCCACCTCCGATGCTTTCCCACAATGCGACAGGACCCATCAGTGAACAGGGCATATTGCCTCTCACTTTCTGGCAGTTTATTATACAGTGGGGCCTCTTCAGCACGCGTCACCTCCTCCTCTGGCGATATTCCAACATCTTTGCCTTCTGGCCAGTCCGTGATCACTTCCAAAATTCCCGGGCGCCTGGGGTTTCCTGGTCGAGTTCGTTGTGTGATCAGTGCAACCCACTTACTCCAGGTGGCATCAGTTGCATGATGTGTAGAAGGGAACCTTCCCTTTGAACACCCAGCCCAGCACCGGCAGTCGGGGTGCTAACAGGAGCTGTGCTTCAGTACCAACCGCTTCCGAGGCAGCTCGAACTCCTTCATATGCTGCCAGTATCTCCTTTTCAGTTGGAGTATAGCGGGCCTCAGATCCCCGATATCCCCGACTCCAAAACCCTAGGGGTCGGCCTCGGGTCTCCCCGGGTGCTTTCTGCCAGAGACTCCAGGTAGGGCCATTCTCCCCGGCTGCGGTGTAGAGCACATTTTTCTCATCTGGTCCTGCCCGGACCGGCCCAAGGGCTACTGCATGAACTGTCTCCCGTTTAATCTGTTCAAAGGCTTGTTGTTGCTCAGGGCCCCATTTGAAATCGTTCCTCTTCCGGGTCACTTGATAGAGAGGGCTTACAATCAGACTGTAATTTGGAATGTGCATTCTCCAAAAACCCACAACCCCTAAGAAAGCTTGCGTTTCCTGTTTACTAGTCGGTGGAGACGTAGCTGCTATTTTGTTGATCACATCCATTGGGATGTGACGACGTCCATCTTGCCATTTCATTCCTAAAAACTGGATCTCCTGTGCGGGTCCCTTCACCTTACTCTGTTTTATGGCAAAACCGGCTTTCAGAAGGATTTGGATTATTTTCTCCCCTTTCTCAAAAACGTCTTCTGCTGTGTTGCCCCACACGATGATGTCATCAATGTACTGCAGGTGTTCCGGAGCTTCACCCTGTTCCAGTGCAGTCTGGATCAGTCCATGGCAAATGGTGGGGCTGTGTTTCCACCCCTGGGGCGGTCGATTCCAGGTGTACTGGACGCCCCTCCAAGCGAAAGCAAACTGCGGCCGGCACTCTGCTGCCAAAGGGATTGAGAAAAATGCATTAGCGATATCAGTTGTGGCGTACCACTTGGCTGCCTTTGACTCCAGTTCGTATTGAAGTTCCAGCATGCCTGGCACGGCCGCACTCAGCGGCGGCGTGACTTCATTCAGGCCACGATAGCCTACTGTTAGTCTCCGCTCTCCGTTAGACTTTCGCACTGGCCAAATGGGCTGTTAAAGGGTGAGCGAGTCCTGCTGATCACCCCTTGGCTCTCCAGTCGACGAATCAGCGTATGGATGGGAATCAGGGAGTCTCGGCTGGTGCGATATTGCCGCCGGTGCACCGCTGTGGTAGCGATTGGCACCCGTTGTTCTTCGACCCTCAGCAACCCCACAACCGAAGGGTCCTCCGAGAGACCGGGCAAGGTGGACAACTGTTCAATTCCCTCCGTCTCCAAGGCAGCCATACCAAAGGCCCGCCGGTACCCCGTTGGGTCCTTGAAATACCCTCTCCGGAGATAACCTATGCCAAGGATGCATGGGGCCTCTGGGCCAGTCACAATGGGGTGTTTCTGCCACTCATTCCCAGTTAGGCTCACTTCAGCCTCCAATACAGTGAGCTGTTGGGATCCCCCTGTCACCCCAGAAATACAGATGGGTTCTGCCCCTTTATAGCTTGATGGCATTAGAGTACACTGTGCCCCGGTGTCCACTAGAGCCTTGTACTCCTGTGGGTCTGATGTGCCAGGCCATCGGATCCACACAGTCCAGTAAACCCGGTTGTCCCCTTCCTCCGCCTGGCTGGAGGCAGGGCCCCTCTAGTCCTGGTCAGAGTGTTCGTTACTCACTTCTTGTAAAAATGACTTAGAGGTCCCTTCAAGAGGGTCAGAAGCTCTTCTACTCTGTCTGGGGAACTGCCCGCTGGAAACTGGAGTGGCATCTTTCCTGGAAGAATCCCCTTTTGTGGGTGTTTTTCCTTTCAGTTCACATACCCGTGCATCTAGGGTCAACGTAGGTTTTCCATCCCACTTCCTCATGTCCTCTCCGTGGTCACGCAGGTAAAACCACAGGGTACCCCGTGGTGTGTACCTTCTCTCTCTTCTCTCTTGCCAGAAGAATACCTTCTCCTAATAGCTGAGGTATTGGTCCGTACAGGTGGGCGGCCAAACTTATCCTCAAATCGCTGGAACTCTTGGGCCATTTCTCGGCTAGCGTGTCTGGCAGTTTCTCCACAGCCGCGACGAGGGAGGAAGTGAGACTTTCTTCGTATTGCTGAAGTCGGCGAGCCAATTCATCTACTGTTGGTCCCTCCTCGTCTTTCCAGTCCACTACTGCCAATGCACTGGCATACGATGATGGCGCACTTCGTACAAACTTCCACCACATGGGTCGTGTGCATTGGACTTCGTCTGGATCTGTGGGTAACTGCCCATTGTCTGGGTCATAATAAACCATCTCCCGCACGGCTAATTCCCTCAGGTACTGGATACCTTTCTCCATGGAGGTCCACTTGCCTGGTTGACATATAACGTCTTCCTTGAAGGGTACCTTTCCCTCACGCCTGACAGAAGTCGCCTCCAGAGGCTGAGGGCTTGTGTCCCTTTTCCAATCGCCTTGTCAATGCCCCCTTCCCTAGAAAGGGATCCCAGCTGCTTGGCTTCCCTACCCTCTAATTCCAAGCTACTTGCCCCATTGTCCCAGCAGCGGAGCAGCCAGGTGATAATGTGCTCGCCTGGATGACGGCTGAAGTCCTTTTCGCATATCTCGCAGCTCACTCGGGGATAGGGATCGAGTGATTATCTCCGGTTCTGCCTCTTCCTCCTGTTCTCGTGATGGCCCTGGTTCACCTTCATCCTTCGCTAAGCGAACTGATTTTTTTGTATATTTCCTCTTCTGTATAGGGGCGATTGATATTGGCACCGGTTGATTCTCTAGTTCAGCTGCATCATCCATCGCCAAGGTTTGAGTTGCCACAGTGCCTGTTGCTGGGGTTTGAATAGCCACAGTGCTTGTCATAGGGATTAGAGTAGCTGCAGTAGCTGTCGCCAGAGTTTGAGTAGCCGTAGTGCCTGTCGCCAGAGTTGGAGTAGCTGCAGTCGTGGGAGCTGATCTCTGGGTGGTATTTTGAAATAGTTGTTTAACCCTAAACAAGACCTGAACCACATTCAGGATCAGGCTGATTCCTAGCAATAGGACCATGCTGAGTTCAACATCCCAAGGAGATTCATAATTTACAAACTCCTCCAATGCTATTGCAATTAACCTGGCGGAGAAAGGGAAGATGTGGGAAGATGTCTCCCCAATAGGTTGGCTCCCCGAGGAGAAAAGGTAGAAAGTGCAGTTATTAATATTCTCTAGGAGATAGCACCTGAAGTACGGAGATCTCTCCTCCACAGATTGGCTCCCAGAGGAGAAAAGGTAAAAGGTACAATTATTAATAGTCTCCCATAGGCAGCTCCCAAAGTGCAGAGGTGACAACAATGCCGAGTACAAACACCCGATTAGTTTCACGGCTTGCACTTCTATCATATCATAAACCAGTGTTACAAACAACAACAACGTGATAACTCTAGCCCGGTTCCCGCAGATGATAAACAGCACAACAGGGAGCATATACTGCAAGTAGGGCATTACATAACGCAACTTCAAGAACCACACCACCAACCTTGAGAGCAAAAGAACCCACATTGTAACCAGTGACTATCAAACCAATACAATGAATACTTATAACAAGTTTGTTTTAACACACTCTGATCAGATCCGTCATTATCTCAACCCTTCGTGCCCCACATTGGGCGCCAAAAGGGCTGTCGTGGTTTAACCCCAGTCAGCAGCTCAGCACCACGCAGCCGTTTCCCCCTCCCCCTCCCAGTGGGGTGAGGAGGAGGAGAGGAAAAAAAAGAGTAAAACTCGTGGGTTGAGATAAGAACAGTTTAATAACTAAAGTAAAATATAATACTAACAATAGTAATAATGAAATATAATAATAATAGTAATGAAAAGGAATACAACAAAAAAGGGGGGGGAGGAAGGGAAAAAAAAAAAACAGTGATGCACAATGCAATTGCTCACCACCCGCTGACCGATGCCCAGTTAGTTCCCGAGCCGCGATCCGCCCCGCCCGGCCAACTCCCCCCTGTTTATATACTGGGCATGAGGTTCCATGGTATGGAATAGCCCTTTGGCTAGTTGGGGTCAGCTGCCCCGGCCATGCTCCCTCCCAGCTTCTTGCACACCTGCTTGCTGGCAGAGCATGGGAAACTGGAAAGTCCTTGGCTTAAGATAAGCGCTCCTTAGCAACAACTAAACCATCAGCGTGTTATCAACATCATTCTCACACTAAATCCAAAACCCAGCACTGTACCAGCTACTAAGAAGAGAGTTAACTCTGTCCCAGCCGAAACCAGGACAGGGGTTTAAGGTCTGTCAAGGCTTTTGGCTGTCACAGTGAAGTGTGTGATCTGAGGGTGTTGGGAGGGATCCAGCTGCAGGGGAAGAAGTTTCCTATCTGGACAACACATGCGATCTCAAAGGATGGGGGTGGTGGCCACTGTCCTTTGTGGTGAAGGGCCAGGGTGCAGGGTTGAGATGATGGCATGAAAACCTGCTACCAGATAAGGGAAGTTTGGTGATGCCCCTGTTCCAGTTTAAGGGAGTGCAGCCCCATGAGCGCTGGCTGCCAGGAAGCGGGCAGTTGTAGAGATGCATGTAGCTGAAGAGAGGTGTTTCATCCTATTTTAGTGGAGGTCAACTCCTACCCCAATGCCCCCTCACAGACTCGGTTTGCACTGGGTGAGTAAGTCTGGGTGACACATCTACCAGAGCAGGACAAGGCAGATTCATTTTAGGTGAAGTGTACAGAAAAGGCTGGGTGCATGGAGTGGGGTGCGAGCTTTGTGGCCAGTGTTGTGAATGTAGATGTGGAGGTCTGAGGGCAGGCTGTCAGTGCTGGAAGCTGCCTCATGGGGCCAAGTTGGGAGGGTGTGCAATGGCAGCAGAGGCCCACTGGGCTTGGTGCACTCCCACAGCCCCTGTCTTTGGGGGAGAGAGTGCAGGATAAAGCAGCATCCACTGGGCTCCTGGATCCCTCTGGCTGGGATCCCTCTGCAGTGAGTGGGTGGGCTGGAGGGCCTGCAGGAAACCCTCAGGCACTGCACCTGAGGGTGCAAGGAGGGTTAATGCACCTGGGGTCTGTAATGGGGTCTTAATGCACCTGAGGTCCCCTCATCCTGGGAGGTGCTCATCTCTGCCACCCCTCTGATGTGAGGGGATCAGCACCCTTCTGGACAGGGCCTCCTCACCCCTGAGGACACTGCCAGAGCCCAGCGATCCTCAGGGCTCTCCCTCATGTCCTTTGCACACAGGAAGATGTAAAGCTCCCTCCAGCTGGGACCCCAAGCTGCGGTTTACCCCAAACCAGAGCAGCTATGCCTTGAAAGATTTGGTGCAGCTGAGCTGTGCTGGGGAGTATCTGCCATCGGTCCCCCAGATCAGATGCATTTCCAGCAGGACCCAGACCTTGTGGAACGGATAAGCACAGCCCTACATCACCCTGACACCAGGGTCCTGAGCTGGCACCAGACAGGATGACAGGCCAGGAATGGGAGACCTGGATGCCTTTGCTTTCCCCCCTGTCCTGGCAGTGCCAGAGCACCTTCTGTCTCAGCACCTTGCTGCGGGCAGCTGCAGGGCATCTATGCTCCTGGGGAGGGGTTCAAAGGCAGAACCCTTCCCAGCCAGCGTCTTCTGCCTCCTCATAGATAGCTGCAGCTGTGAAACTGGGAGGAGGCATAGCTGGAGGGGTTCAGCTTGAGGCTTTGGCACTTTGCCCTGCTTGAGAGTCTCACATTTCCCTGGGAAGCTTCTCTGGGTCTTGAGTGAGCTCCAGTGGGGGAGGCTGGCACTGCTGCACCGCTCACCTGAGCATGAGGAGGGCCAAGAGAATGGGGTCACAAGCACCCCATGGGTGGGTGGAACCCAGGGGAGGCTTCGGAGTCCTGGAGATAGGGTTGATAAGCCCTGTGCCCCCTGTCGTGGTTTAACCCCAGCCAGCAACTAAGCACCACGCAGCCACTCACTCACTCCCCCCACCCAGTGGGATGGGGGAGAGAATCGAAGAAAAAAAAACCTCGTGGGTTGAGATAAAGACAGTTTAATAGGACAGAAAGGAAGGAAAACAATGATAATGATAATAATAAAATGACAATAATAATACTCAAAGAATTAGAGTATACAAAACAAGTGATGCACAATGCAATTGCTCACCACCCGCTGACCGATGCCCAGTTAGTTCCTGAGCAGCGATCTGCCCCTCCCAGCCAACTCTCCCCAGTTTATATACTGGGCAGGATGCCATATGGTATGGAACAGCCCTTTGGCCAGTTTGGGTCAGCTGTCCTGGCGGTGTCCCCTCCCAGCTTCTTGTGCCCCTCCAGCCTTCTTGCTGGCTGGGCAGGAGAAGCTGAGAAATCCTTGACTTAGGATAAACACTACTTAGCAACAACTGAAAACATCAGGGTGTTATCAACATTCTTTTCCTACTAAATCCAAAACACAGCACTATACCAGCTACTAGGAAGAAAATTAACTCTGTCCTAGCCGAAACCAGGACACCCCCGAACAGTGCCTGGGCACACGGCCAAAGTGGTGGGAGTAGAGGGACCCCTGTGTGTGTTGGAGTGAGTGGTCAGAGCCATGGGGAAGAGAAAGCACTACAGTTTTGGGAGCAGAGGCAGACGTGGGGCTGAGCCCCAAGGCTCTGGCCAACACTGGGCTGCCAGGTGGGGTGGGAGGGATGAGCTGCGGCCAGGTTTTTCTTTTGAATCAGGGGTCTGTGGGAGAGCAGAAAGCTGGCCCTTGTCGGTCTTGGCTGCCTCTTCCTGGCTGGAGTTCGCAGTGGGCGAACGGGTCAGGGTGACCTGTTGCCAGAGCTGTACGAGACCAGCTCATTTGAATCATAGAATCATAGAATCATTTAGGTTGGAAAAGACCCTTAAGATCATCGAGTCCAACCGTTAACCTAACACTGCCAAGTCCACCACTAAACCATGTCCCTAAGCACCACGTCTACATGTCTTTTAAATACCTCCAGGGATGGTGACTCAACCACTTCCCTGGGCAGCCTGTTCCAGTGCTTGACAACCCTTTTGGTGAAGAAATTTTTCCTAATATCCAATCTAAACCTCCCCTGGCGCAACTTGAGGCCGTTTCCTCTTGTCCTATCACTTGGTACTTGGGCAAAGAGACCGACCCCCACCTCGCCACAACCTCCTTTCAGGTAGTTGTGGAGAGTGATAAGGTCTCCCCTCAGCCTCCTTTTCTCCAGGCTAAACAACCCCAGCTCCCTCAGCCGCTCCTCATAAGACTTGTTCTCTAGACCCTTCACCAGCTTCGTTGCTCTTCTTTGGACACACTCCAGCACCTCTATGTCTTTCTTGTAGTGAGGGGCCCAAAACTGCACACAGTATTCGAGGTGCGGCCTCACCAGTGCCGAGTACAGGGGGACGATCACTGCCCGAGTCCTGCTGGCCACACTGTTTCTGACACAAGCCAGGATGCTCTTGGCCTTCTTGGTAAGTGTGGAAGAGGTTGGGTGTGCTGAGTGGGATACAAGCTGTGTGGCTTATGTCAGCGGAGGTGGGCAGCCCAGCAGGCTCTATGGAAGCCCAGATCTCAGGCAGCTTCATCCAAAATGAGCCCTGAGAGGGGGAAGCCTGCAAGGCTGCAGAGATGGATGGGACTCTGTGTGGGGATGCTGCTTCCTCTTGTCCACTGTTCATCCAGCCACAAGCCTCTTCTGCAAGCTAAATAAGCCATATTCTCTCAGCCTCTCCTTGTATCCCTATCCTGTTAGGATAGAAAACATCATCTTTTCAGCAGTTTCGGGACTCACAGAGACCCTGGCAAAGTCTGGGACAGGGAAGTGCTCCCCTTCTAAGAGCCATCAATGCTGCCTGGTGACTGCAGGGTTCCCTGACATCCCTTGCAAGGGTCAGCTCTAGCTGAGCTTGGGCTTTCCAAGCACCATCTCTGCATGCACAGGCAGTGCTTCTCTTGCTCCTTTGCAGCCTCTCCTTCCACCTCCTATATAGTGCGTCTTGTGCTGCAGCTCAGTTCCCTGTTTAGCCAAGCTGGTCCCTGAGTAGTTTAAAAAAGACTTTGTCCATTTTCTCACCTGGGGAGGTGGGCACACTTGCACCGTAGTGTCACCCTTACTGGTCTCTCTCCTGGTCCTGACTCACAGGCTCCAATCAGGCCCTCGCTTGTTGCCCATTCCATAGGAAAGCTCTAAACAAACAAGCCAGCTCCAACCACCAGCATGCCACTGCCCTACCGGGGTGATGTCCTTGGAGCTGCAGACCCACAGTAGCCCCCTTCCCAGCATGCTGACACCTGCCTCCCCTCTGCCAGCATCCCAGTGAGACACAGGCTCCACTTTGCCATAGAGCAGAGGATTTATGGGTGCAATGAAGAGCTGGCAAAGAGCTCTTCCCCCTGTCCTCCAATGCCTGACCAGTCCCTGTCCCTGAGAAGGACTCTCACACTTTCTCCCTGACCAGAAAGTGCCCAAAACCCCAGTGGGATAAAAGAGTCCAGTTTGTACCAAGAAAAAGCAGTTATGAAGAGAACGAAGAACTGACACTGACCTGCTTTGGAGATCTCAAGCCATCCTTCTCCAAGGTCAAATGTGCAAGGGAATTTCTACGAGTGACTTCTGGAGATGCCTGGTGGGGCAGGAACAGCACAGGTGCCTGGATGCACATTGAGAGGGCCGTAGGGTGTATCGGTGAGGCAGCAGCAACTCTCCCATGTCCCCTCTCTACCTTCACCCTCAATAGCTGATCGTGACATTGCCTGGCTGAGCAGCAGGCATGCCACAGTCCCTCCTTGGTGCTGTGTTGCCCATGCAAACTGTTGAAGAGGACAGCCCAGCCAGGAGACAAGAGACAAGGTAGTGCCAGCTGGGCAAGCCGGCAGCTCCTGCAGTGGTTCCTGAGCAGGCCAAGTGTGGGTCTCTGCAGATGGGCACCAGGACCTGGGGCAGGATCCGGGGCCAGCACCGAGGTGCCCACAGAGGTGCCCTGGTCCTTGCTGCGCCTCCAGATGCCACCCCAGAGTGCACAGATCTGCTTGTCTGGCTGCTTGCCCATGCAGGTGAGGGACCCTGGGGACATCTCCTGCAGCCCCAGGAGTTGGAGTGGAGGGGACTGAAGGGAGCCCTGAGTGCCTGGGGCTGGGTCAGCCCTTGGCATCGGGGCTGGAGGCTGTGGGGGATGCACCTGGGGGAAGAGTGATGCCCTCCCTCAGGTGATGGGGATGCGGGGCTGCCCCGGGCAGGGACAGAGCTGTGCTGAGTGTGGGGATGGCCATGTGCAGGCAGCCCAGCATTCAGGGGAGATGGGCAGGGAGAGACAACCTGGGAAACTCCCTGCTTCAGGCTGTTGTGGATGGCTAAGAGTGTCCACGGATACAAGTGGGTGGATGGGGGCGATTCATGGACGAGTGATTCTTCATGCTTTGGGTGCACAAGGCGAGCCCCCTCCCAGCAAGCCTTGCCAAGGGGTCATGTCATGGCAGATGGATGTGTCACCTTCCCTCTTCCCTTCAGTGGCTGGAGGGATTGCTGATACCCCACCACCTACCCCTGCTCCAGCTTATCACCTCCCACCCCAGCTAACACCCACTTTCTCCTCTGCCAGAAACGTGCCAAAGACCACGGTGAGACCCAAGACTCCGACTGGCACCAGACTAGAAGAATTACAAGAAGAATGAAGAAGTGATGCTGAGCTGCCCTGAGGGTTTCCAGCCACCCTTCATCCACATCAAATGTGCGAGTGAAGGCCAGCCCATCAGTCATGGGAAACCTGTATACACAGATACATGGCTGGGAAGAGACAGCAGAGGTAGCTGGATCCACATTAAGTCCAGCGTGGAGTGCATTGGTAAGGGAGGCATCAGGAGCTCTCCTGGGTGCCCAGTTCTGCTCTTCCTGAGCAGGGGAAGGAAAGCTGTGCATGCACAGGAGGTTTCAGACTCACTGCCTGCCTGGGGAAATGGTAGGTGCTGCTGAAGGCAGTGTTGAGGCAGCCCCTGAGTCTGCCCTGTGCTTGCCCCGGGGCTCCAAGGAAGCCTCAGCAGGGAGGGGACTGGTGCCAGCCTCAGTCCCTGAGGGTCCTGGCAGGAAGGGGCTGTGGGATCAGGGTGGGGGCTGTCGTGGTTTAACCCCAGCTGGCAACTAAGCACCACATAGCCGCTCCCTCACTCCCCCCAGCAGGATGGGGGAAGAGAATTGGAAGGGTAAAAGTGAGAAAACTCGTGGATTGAGATAAAGACAGTTTAATTATTGAAATAAAATATAATAATAATAAAAAAATTGTAATGAAAAGGCATCTTGGTTTCCCAACGACACACTTGGGAGAGGGGGAGGGGGAAGCGGCTGCGTGGTGCTTAGTTGCTGGCTGGGGTCAAACCACGACAGCCTTTTTGGCGCCCAACATGGGGCACGAAGGGTTGAGATAATGACAGATCTGATCAGAGTGTGTTAAAACAAACTTGTTATAAGTATTCATTGTATTGGTTTGATAGTCACTAGTTACAATGTGGGTTCTTTTGCTCTCAAGGTTGGTGGTGTGGTTCTTGAAGTTGCGTTATGTAATGCCCTACTTGCAGTATATGCTCCCTGTTGTGCTGTTTATCATCTGCGGGAACCGGGCTAGAGTTATCACGTTGTTGTTGTTTGTAACACTGGTTTATGATATGATAGAAGTGCAAGCCGTGAAACTAATCGGGTGTTTGTACTCGGCATTGTTGTCACCTCTGCACTTTGGGAGCTGCCTATGGGAGACTATTAATAATTGTACCTTTTACCTTTTCTCCTCTGGGAGCCAATCTGTGGAGGAGAGATCTCCGTACTTCAGGTGCTATCTCCTAGAGAATATTAATAACTGCACTTTCTACCTTTTCTCCTCGGGGAGCCAACCTATTGGGGAGACATCTTCCCACATCTTCCCTTTCTCCGCCAGGTTAATTGCAATAGCATTGGAGGAGTTTGTAAATTATGAATCTCCTTGGGATGTTGAACTCAGCATGGTCCTATTGCTAGGAATCAGCCTGATCCTGAATGTGGTTCAGGTCTTGTTTAGGGTTAAACAACTATTTCAAAATACCACCCAGAGATCAGCTCCCACGACTGCAGCTACTCCAACTCTGGCGACAGGCACTACGGCTACTCAAACTCTGGCGACAGCTACTGCAGCTACTCTAATCCCTATGACAAGCACTGTGGCTATTCAAACCCCAGCAACAGGCACTGTGGCAACTCAAACCTTGGCGATGGATGATGCAGCTGAACTAGAGAATCAACCGGTGCCAATATCAATCGCCCCTATACAGAAGAGGAAATATACAAAAAATCAGTTCGCTTAGCGAAGGATGAAGGTGAACCAGGGCCATCACGAGAACAGGAGGAAGAGGCAGAACCGGAGATAATCACTCGATCCCTATCCCCGAGTGAGCTGCGAGATATGCGAAAAGACTTCAGCCGTCATCCAGGCGAGCACATTATCACCTGGCTGCTCCGCTGCTGGGACAATGGGGCAAGTAGCTTGGAATTAGAGGGTAGGGAAGCCAAGCAGCTGGGATCCCTTTCTAGGGAAGGGGGCATTGACAAGGCGATTGGAAAAGGGACACAAGCCCTCAGCCTCTGGAGGCGACTTCTGTCAGGCGTGAGGGAAAGGTACCCCTTCAAGGAAGACGTTATATGTCAACCAGGCAAGTGGACCTCCATGGAGAAAGGTATCCAGTACCTGAGGGAATTAGCCGTGCGGGAGATGGTTTATTATGACCCAGACAATGGGCAGTTACCCACAGATCCAGACGAAGTCCAATGCACACGACCCATGTGGTGGAAGTTTGTACGAAGTGCGCCATCATCGTATGCCAGTGCATTGGCAGTAGTGGACTGGAAAGACGAGGAGGGACCAACAGTAGATGAATTGGCTCGCCGACTTCAGCAATACGAAGAAAGTCTCACTTCCTCCCTCGTCGCGGCTGTGGAGAAACTGCCAGACACGCTAGCCGAGAAATGGCCCCAAGAGTTCCAGCGATTTGAGGATAAGTTTGGCCGCCCACCTGTACGGACCAATACCTCAGCTATTAGGAGAAGGTATTCTTCTGGGCAAGAGAGAAGAGAGAGAAGGTACACACCACGGGGTACCCTGTGGTTTTACCTGCGTGACCACGGAGAGGACATGAGGAAGTGGGATGGAAAACCTACGTTGACCCTAGATGCACGGGTATGTGAACTGAAAGGAAAAACACCCACAAAAGGGGATTCTTCCAGGAAAGATGCCACTCCAGTTTCCAGCGGGCAGTTCCCCAGACAGAGTAGAAGAGCTTCTGACCCTCTTGAAGGGACCTCTAAGTCATTTTTACAAGAAGTGAGTAACGAACACTCTGACCAGGACTAGAGGGGCCCTGCCTCCAGCCAGGCGGAGGAAGGGGACAACCGGGTTTACTGGACTGTGTGGATCCGATGGCCTGGCACATCAGACCCACAGGAGTACAAGGCTCTAGTGGACACCGGGGCACAGTGTACTCTAATGCCATCAAGCTATAAAGGGGCAGAACCCATCTGTATTTCTGGGGTGACAGGGGATCCCAACAGCTCACTGTATTGGAGGCTGAAGTGAGCCTAACTGGGAATGAGTGGCAGAAACACCCCATTGTGACTGGCCCAGAGGCCCCATGCATCCTTGGCATAGGTTATCTCCGGAGAGGGTATTTCAAGGACCCAACGGGGTACCGGCGGGCCTTTGGTATGGCTGCCTTGGAGACGGAGGGAATTGAACAGTTGTCCACCTTGCCCGGTCTCTCGGAGGACCCTTCGGTTGTGGGGTTGCTGAGGGTCGAAGAACAACGGGTGCCAATCGCTACCACAGCGGTGCACCGGCGGCAATATCGCACCAGCCGAGACTCCCTGATTCCCATCCATACGCTGATTCGTCGACTGGAGAGCCAAGGGGTGATCAGCAGGACTCGCTCACCCTTTAACAGCCCCATTTGGCCAGTGCGAAAGTCTAACGGAGAGCGGAGACTAACAGTAGGCTATCGTGGCCTGAATGAAGTCACGCCGCCGCTGAGTGCGGCCGTGCCAGGCATGCTGGAACTTCAATACGAACTGGAGTCAAAGGCAGCCAAGTGGTACGCCACAACTGATATCGCTAATGCATTTTTCTCAATCCCTTTGGCAGCAGAGTGCCGGCCGCAGTTTGCTTTCGCTTGGAGGGGCGTCCAGTACACCTGGAATCGACCGCCCCAGGGGTGGAAACACAGCCCCACCATTTGCCATGGACTGATCCAGACTGCACTGGAACAGGGTGAAGCTCCGGAACACCTGCAGTACATTGATGACATCATCGTGTGGGGCAACACAGCAGAAGACGTTTTTGAGAAAGGGGAGAAAATAATCCAAATCCTTCTGAAAGCCGGTTTTGCCATAAAACAGAGTAAGGTGAAGGGACCCGCACAGGAGATCCAGTTTTTAGGAATGAAATGGCAAGATGGACGTCGTCACATCCCAATGGATGTGATCAACAAAATAGCAGCTACGTCTCCACCGACTAGTAAACAGGAAACGCAAGCTTTCTTAGGGGTTGTGGGTTTTTGGAGAATGCACATTCCAAATTACAGTCTGATTGTAAGCCCTCTCTATCAAGTGACCCGGAAGAGGAACGATTTCAAATGGGGCCCTGAGCAACAACAAGCCTTTGAACAGATTAAACGGGAGACAGTTCATGCAGTAGCCCTTGGGCCGGTCCGGGCAGGACCAGATGAGAAAAATGTGCTCTACACCGCAGCCGGGGAGAATGGCCCTACCTGGAGTCTCTGGCAGAAAGCACCCGGGGAGACCCGAGGCCGACCCCTAGGGTTTTGGAGTCGGGATATCGGGGATCTGAGGCCCGCTATACTCCAACTGAAAAGGAGATACTGGCAGCATATGAAGGAGTTCGAGCTGCCTCGGAAGCGGTTGGTACTGAAGCACAGCTCCTGTTAGCACCCCGACTGCCGGTGCTGGGCTGGGTGTTCAAAGGGAAGGTTCCCTTCTACACATCATGCAACTGATGCCACCTGGAGTAAGTGGGTTGCACTGATCACACAACGAACTCGACCAGGAAACCCCAGGCGCCCGGGAATTTTGGAAGTGATCACGGACTGGCCAGAAGGCAAAGATGTTGGAATATCGCCAGAGGAGGAGGTGACGCGTGCTGAAGAGGCCCCACTGTATAATAAACTGCCAGAAAGTGAGAGGCAATATGCCCTGTTCACTGATGGGTCCTGTCGCATTGTGGGAAAGCATCGGAGGTGGAAGGCGGCTGTATGGAGTCCTATATGACAAGCAACCACCGGCTGGCTGGGAACATATCCCGTGCCCCATGCCACCGCCCGGAACGCTATCCTGGGCCTTGAGAAGCAAGTCTTATGGCGACATGGCACCCCAGAAAGGATCGAGTCAGACAAGGGGACTCATTTCCGAAACCACCTCATAGACACCTGGGCCAAAGAGCACGGCACTGAGTGGGTATATCACATCCCCTGTCATGCCTCCGGGAAATCGAGCGATACAATGGGTTGTTAAAGACTACATTGAGAGCAATGGGGGCTGGGACCTTCAGACATTGGGACACACATCTAGCAAAGGCCCCCTGGTTAGTCAACACTAGAGGATCTGCCAATCGGGCTGGCCCCGCCCAATCAGAACTTTTACGGGCTGTAGAAGGGGATAACGTCCCTGTGGCGCACATGAAAAATATGCTAGGGAAAACAGTCTGGGTCACTCCTGCCTCAGGCAAAGGCAAACCCATTCGTGGGATCGCTTTTGCTCAAGGGCCTGGGTGCACTTGGTGGGTGATGCGGAAGGATGGGGAAGTCCGATGTGTGCCTCAAGGGGATTTGGTTTTAGGTGAGAACAGCCAATAGATTAAATGGTATGATGTTGATTGCTAAATAACCCTGCCACCGTGTGTCGTCACTGCTATAGTTGCTATATCAATGGTATTACAGGAAGAATCACCCAAATTAATGAAGGATGAACTTTGATAAAACCGAGCGAAGCGCAGTAGTGATGGAACCAGGACTGACTGCAGCATGCAACAATCCAACACCACACACCATCCTCCTGCTGCGCCCAATGTCACCGCCCGCCGCACCACACCGAAGCCCGATCCTGCTCTGCCGACTGAGCGGACTTTGCACCATCCCTCCTGCCCAGACAGACTGTTATGACAGATGGAGCCCAAAGTCATGGACTGAATGAACTCAACAGACATTGGATAGAGATGGCCCATAGACCGCGGGAATGATATCTGTGTGTATATATTAGAAGACAGGAAAAGTGGTGGTGATTAATTGGAAATGTATCGGAAAGTGTGGGATCTGGGCATGACGTAAATGGTATAGAATAAGGGGTGGATATTGTCCTGGTTTCGGCTGGGACAGAGTTAACTCTCTTCTTAGTAGCTGGTACAGTGCTGGGTTTTGGATTTAGGGTGAGAATGATGTTGATAACACTCCGATGTTTCAGTTGTTGCTAAGGAGCGCTTATCTTCAGCCAAGGACTTTCCAGTTTCCCATGCTCTGCCAGCAAGCAGGTGTGCAAGAAGCTGGGAGGGAGCATGGCCAGGGCAGCTGACCCCAACTAGCCAAAGGGCTATTCCATACCATGGAACCTCATGCCCAGTATATAAACTGGGGGAGTTGGCCGGGAGGGGCGGATCGCTGCTCGGGGATCAGTCAGCGGATGGTGAGCAATTGCATTGTGCATCACTGGGTTTTTTCCTTCCCCCCCCCTCCTTTTTTTGTTGTATTCCTTTTCATTACTATTATTATTAGTATTATATTTCATTATTACTATTGTTAGTATTATATTTTACTTTAGTTATTAAACTGTTCTTATCTCAACCCACGAGTTTTACTTTTTTTCCTTTCCTCCTCCCCATCCCACTGGGAGTGGGGAGGGGGGAGGGGGAAGCGGCCACGTGGTGCTTAGTTGCTGGCTGGGGTTAAACCACGACAGGCTTGCTTGGAAATTTTTTGGGTCAGTGTGTCCACAGCTGAGATGCAGGCCCACATGGAGGAAGCGAGATTATCTTTGTATTCTCAGAGTTTTCTGGCCAGTCCATCTATAGTTGGTGCCTCCGTGTCTGTCCAGCTCATTATCGCCAGGGTATGAGTGTATGACGTCAGTGCATTTCGTACAAACTTTTGCCACATGGACCACATGCACCGGATTTCATCCGGGTCTTTGGATGCCTGGTTGTCATCCAGGTTGTTATAGATCACCTCCAACATGGCTAATTCCCTCAGATACTGGATACCTCCCTCAGTGGTGGTCCATTTGCTTCGGGAATTTGCAAGTTCTTCCTTGAAGGGATACCTGTCCTTCACACTTGACAGGAGTCACCGCCAAAGACTGAGGACTCCTGCCCTTTTTCCAATCCCTTTGTCAATGGCCTTATCCTTAGCAAGGGATCCTAGCTGCCGGGCTTCCTTACCCTCTAATTCCTGACTACTGGCCCCAATATTCCAGCATTGGAATAACCAGCTGAGAATTAGCTCACCTGGTTGACAGCTAAAATCTTTTTGCATATCTCGCAGCTCACTTAGGGATAGGGATCGGGTGGTTTCTGTCTCATTTATGATTTCAGTCTCTTCCTCCTCCTGTTCTTGTGACTGCTCTGCTGCAGAACAGGCTGCCTCTTCTGATTCTTTCTCCTGCTCCCTCTTAGGAGAAGTTTCTTCATCCCTTACTAAATGAGTTGACTTCCGCTTCCATTGTTTCTTTTTAGTTATGGGGTGACTGATATAGTGTCTGGTTTAGCCATAGTGTCTGTTGGTATGTTTTCCCTCTCTTCTCCTTGAGGGTGCTGCATAATATCGAGCAGTGTTTGGTAGATGCTGGCCAGGGCCCAGCACAATGTGGTAAGTTGTGCCTCTTTGGAATAGCCATGACATCTTTTTTTCAAACATTCTATCACTTCATCAGGGTCCTGTAGTTGTTTGGGAGTGAAGTTCCAAACCATTGGAGGTGAGAAGTTCTCTAGGTACCTGCCCATATTCTCCCACATGTCGTGCCACCCATGACCATACTCTCACGGAGCCTGGATCATATTCCTAAATTCCTTGTTAACCTCAGGCAAAACCGAAGCAATATTCCTAAGAAATACCAATAGAAGTATTTTTAACTACCCAAGGATGTTCAAGATACTGAAAAGTTATTGTAACAAGGGAGAAAACATCACAGAAGGTGGTGGTGAAGGTGCCATTCTGTATTTCCTCCACAAAAAACCTCTCAGAGGAAGAAGTATAATTGTTAATTGTCTCCATGAGATGGCACCTGCAGTACAGTAATGGCTTCAGTACAGAGCTCAAATATCAGATTAAGCTCAAGGTCAGTGTTTTAATAACAAATCTCCTAGGCAAAACATCACTAATCACTACAGAGCACAGCAAACTGCAAAAACCAACACCAATCTTTAACATGTACAGCAAAAAAAAAGAGCATGGCGCAGATCAGATGAACTAATATCAAGAACAGATGAATCAATATCGTGACCTGCAACTGTTAACAGATATAAATCCCTTCTAATACGCTCTGGTCAAATCTGTTATTATCTCAAACCCTTCAAGCCCCATGTTGGGTGCCAAAAAGGACTGTTGTGGTTTAACCCCAGCCGACAACTAAGCACCACACAGCCGCTCGCTCACTGCCCCCCCTCAGCAGGATGGGGGAAGAGAATTGGAAGGGTATGTCCTGGTTTCGGCTGGGACAGAGTTAACTCTCTTCTTAGTACCTGGTACAGTGCTGGGTTTTGGATTTAGGGTGAGAACGATGTTGATAACACGCTGATGGTTTAGTTGTTGCTAAGGAGCGCTTATCTTCAGCCAAGGACTTTCCAGTTTCCCATGCTCTGCCAGCAAGCAGGTGTGCAAGAAGCTGGGAGGGAGCATGGCCAGGGCAGCTGACCCCAACTAGCCAAAGGGCTATTCCATGCCATGGAACGCCATGCCCAGTATATAAACTGGGGGGAGTTGGCCGGGAGGGGTGGATCGCTGCTCTGGCATCGGTCAGCAGGTGGTGAGCAATTGCATTGTGCATCACTTGTCTTTTCTTGGGTGTTGGGGTTTTTTTTTTGTTGTATTCCTTTTCATTACAATTATTATTATTCTTAGTTAGTAGTGTATTTTATTTTACTTTAGTTATTAAACTGTTCTTATCTCAACCCACGAGTTTTACCTTTTTTGTTTTTTCCTCCTCCCCATCCCACTGGGAGGGGGGAGGGGGAGGGGGAAGCGGCCGCGTGGTGCTTAGTTGCTGGCTGGGATTAAACCACGACAGGGTAAAAGTGAGAAAACTCGTGGGTTGAGATAAAGACAGTTTAATAATTGTAATAAAATATAATAATAATAAAAAAATTGTAATGAAAAGGAAAATAACAAAGAGAGAGAAATAAAACCCTAGAAAGACAAGGGATGCAAATGAAAACATTTGCTCACCACCAACCGATCAATGCCCAGCCAGTCCCCGAGCAGCGGCCCAGGCCAACCTTCCCCCTAGTTTTATTGCTAAACATGACGTCACATGGTATAGAACATCCCTTTGGGCAGTTGGGGTCAGCTGTCCCGGCTGTGTCCCCTCCCAACGTCTTGCCCACCCCCAGCCTCCTCGCTGGTGGGGTGGGGTGAGGAGCAGCAAAGGCCTTGACTCTGTGGAAGCACAGCTCAGCAATAACTAAAACACCCCTGCGTTATCAACACTGTTTCCAGCACAAATCCAAAACCTAGCCCCATGCTAGCTACTATGAAGAAAATTAACTCTACCCCAGCCAAAATCAGCACAGGGGCGGTGGCCAGAGCTGCCCATGCCAGGCTAGGGCAGAGTGCCCAGTGTGCAGGGCTCCAGCCTGCAATTCATGGGTGGGTGGGAGGTTCCTGGTGGAGGTGCGTGGGTGACATGGGGCTGCCTGAGGTCTTCTGGCAGGAGCATGTGTCGAGGGAGTGGGTGCTACAGTGCTGGAGGTCAGACAGGCATGTGTGGTAGAGGTCGCCAAAAGTATTGCCTCAGGGTCTGGGGATCACAGAGGTCTGCTCCCTGTGTCTTCTCAGCCCATGCAGGCAGGGCAAAAGTCTGACCTCCTCCCCATGTGCTGGTCTCCCCTCCTGGTCCCTGCTGCATGCCATCACTGGAGCAGTCAGCTTTTGGGCTCAGGGTTTGTTGCCTTCTCAGGAGGCCTCAGGGTGTTGCAGTCCTCTGTGAGGGAGGCCAGGGCCAGCTTGTGTTGGTGTGGGAAGCCCAGTACGACATGCTGAAAGTCAGGAATGTGCTGTCCTCTGGCACTGCCCGACTCACCGAGTGCCCCGTGACTCCTCAGGCTGGGCCACAGTGAGAGGGCTTGGGGCTGGTTCCCTGCAGGCAGCTGTGAGCACGGGGAGCGTGGGGACGTGGGTGGGATGGGAAAGGGATGCTTCTCCTGTGGATCATTGAGCAGGGCCCGCGGGGGCAGCTCCATGCATGGCCCAAGCTTTCAGGGTGTCCTGCCTAGTCCCCTTGTAGCCCGTGCCAGTCCTTAATGTTGCACGTTGCCAGGCTCAACCGAGGGAGCTAGGAGGCCCCAGCGCCAAATATTGAGCTTTCCATCCCTGTGCAAGCTTTGAGCATTGCATCCCAGGTGCCCTGAGTCCCTGGAGCTCCGGCTCCTCCTGGCCTTTCCTGGGAGGCCTGGGGAAGCAGCGTGAGGCCCTTCTTGCCCTCATCCCCTTGCTGGGAACGTGGTGCGGGACGGCTGCTCTGTATGGTGTCCTGGACTTCCATCCCTCGCCCTGCTGTGCCAGGGAAGGGAATCCTCCACTCCATCCCCTGGCATGCCCTGCGAGGCCACCCTCTGCCCTGCTAACACCTTCCCATCTTGTTGGTGCAGGGAAATGCCAGAAGCCCCAGTGGGACCCCAGGTTTATCTTTGACCCAGACCAGCTATCCTACAACCCAAATGAAGTGGTGACGTTGAGGTGCCCTGAAGGGTACTGGTCTTCTGCTACAGAGATCACCTGTGTGAAACTGAACCCAAGGCAAGGCTCCCCAATTCTTTGGAGCAGCTGGCTTGTGAGGAATGGCACAGGCCACTGGCACTCTATGGAGGGGAACATGACCTGTGTGGGTAAGTGAGCAAACCAGCCACTCTCCCAGTGCTCAGTCTGTTCTCCCCAGGCAGGGAGAGCAGTGCTGGATGCGACCTGCATCGTTAGTGCCCTGTGCTTGGGGTGGTCAGGGCATGGCATGGGCATTCACTTCAGAGAAAACTGCTGCTGATGCATCCCAGGTTTGTTTCTGCACTGTTGGCAGCTGGGGCACCCTGCACAGCGCCAAGGGGGACAAGTCCTCTTGTCACTGTGTGTAGGGCCCCAGGCAGCGTGCCCAGACCAGTTGGATGGGTCTTTCTGGAGAAGAGCACTAGAGTCCAGGAGCAGGAGGGCAGGACCCTGCTCTGGCTGCTGGGTTTGTTGGCTAAGTTGTTGGTATGAAGGGACCAGTCACCAGATCAGTTGCTAGCCCCAGGGTGGTGGCTGCAGAGTGGCCACAAGTACTTGCTCTTACTCTCCCACAGTCACTGGAGCACCCAGAGTACCCCTGGGAATGGTCCAGGGCCAGAGGAGGGTGCAGGCAGTGCCTGAGTGTTGTCTGGGAGAAGGCAGGTTGGCCTCGTCACCACTGTGCTGGGGACAGGCTAGTGAGGGAACACTGGGGATGATGGAGGTCTGCTGCAAGGCTGGGAGGGACGGGAAGGAAGTGACCCTCTTGCAATGTTTCCTTCACAGAGGTCCTCCAGGTTGTTCCCAGGACCTTGGAGATTTCCAGCATTAGCATCAAACTGAACTGGACCTGCAGTATCCCTGACACCTGCCAGCGCATGTGGGCCACGTGCCATCTGGCAGTGCCTTCCTCCCCTCCCTGTGAGGCTGAGGAGATGAAGGTGGCAGGTGGAGAAGCTTCTAGGGGGTGTTTTCCCTGCAGAGGCAGGGTCTGTGATCCAGACTGGCCCTGTCCCCTTTCTCATCAGCCTTGTTTGATATTACGCAGTGATTTAGTAGCAGCTGACAAGGAGCCTTAACTAAGACCGTAGCGGGTGCTAGGTAAAATAAGGCCACCCTCAAACCAAAAGGTTTTATGTTAGTGGGACTTGAATTTCAAACAGTGCCTAGAGTAAATCCTGTGGGGAACACAAACGCTAAGAGATGCTGTGGAGGAGCGTCTTGGGGCTGGACACCCTTTGGGCTGTGAACTGTGTGTTCCACCATGCTTCCACTTCTCATTACCATAGTACAGATTCAGGAAACAAGTATTTCACCTCCTATTCTTAAAACTCTGTCAGATGCCCTTTTGCATGGCAGAGCAATACAAGTTAAAGCACTGCCATTGCCCTGCTCTTCCCGTGATGCCTTGTTCAGTGACCTGCTTCACCGCCTCCTTTCCCTGGTACTGCTCACAAGCAGAGCAGCCCCAAGGTCTCTCTGCCCCCTCCCCACGCTCACACTGCCCATCGCTCTTAAAGACTTAAAGACTCACTTGGCTCACCATTCGTTGTCAGGACAATACTGTTTACATGTAATCTTTCAAGATTCTTATTGGTCCAGGTAGTCTTCGGTTCCATTCAAATGTACAGAGTTTCCTTTTTCTACCATGCATGCTCGGAGAGGAAGGGGCTTCTGTGAGTAAGGGTTTCTAGGCTCGTGAGTGTGATTCTAAGTATTCTAATGAGACAGTTCATTTAAAGGATAACTTAACTCCACAATACTGCTGAGTCTGTTTCAAAGTTATCTAAGTAATGTTGATTAACTACTGTCTGTTTGCATCCTCCTTCAAGATGCACCAGATATACCGGCCTTCGGAACATCCTGAAGTGATCAGCTGTCCTTTTGTAATCCTCTGTATACATACAAGATAAGATTACTTTACGTGTGACAGCTTACGTATTACAGACCTGCAGTATCCCTGACGCCTGCCAGCACATGCGGGCCACGTGCCATCTGGCAGTGCCTTCCTCCCCTCCCTGTGAGGCTGAGGAGATGAAGGGAGAGGAGATGCTACATGACCAGGAGGGAACATTTGCCTGTCCCCCTCTGCAGCCCTTCACTGTCTACAGTGTCACCATCTCCCTGCCCCCCAGCATGATCCTGTTCACATGGCTGGTCAGGACAAAGGAAGGTATGTGCCCATGAGTATAGGAGAGAAGGGACAGTCCTACATGAAGCGGATAAAAAGGTGCCCTTCGCCTGGCAGCTCAGCCCGAGCATCCGCTCCCTGCAGTGATGGTCCTGGTCCCAGATAAGGGCTGCATGGAGCCTGTGGGCTCTGGGGAAGGGGCTGTGCAAGGCCCTGGAGCACAGCATGTCCCCACCTCTCTCTCCCCCTCCTCACCACACTGATGCTGCTCCTGCTGCTGCGACACATGCACCCTTTATGGGGGATAAACCCTGCTTGGGGGTCCCTTTGCAGCCTGTCCCCTGGGCCAGGAGCTGCCTGCACCCTGCTCTGGGCTCAGCCCCTCCTCGCTGGCCCCGTGCGTGACCCCGTCCTCCTGTGCTTCCAGTGCCGGACAAACTGGAGAAGCTGTGGCTGGATGCCAGCATGGGGTCCCTCAGGTGGAAGATGCTGCCCTCCTGCAAAGGGGAGATCATCGGATACCAGGTACCAGGGGCCACGGACTCCCCACGATCCCCTCACCTTGTCAGGTGCCTCTCTGCCTGGAGCTGTGTGCAGGCAGCCTGGGTAGAGCGAGGAAGACAAGGCTGTGATGAGTTGCAGGAGGAAAGAGGAGTTCAGGGCTCCTCTTGTGGGGGATGTCACCACAGTGCCTGCTGTGTTGCATTACCATACCGGTGACCTGGCCTCAGGTTGCCGCGGCGTCCATGATATCTCCCCATCCAAGGGACGACCGTACTTCCCCTCTACCCCATCACCCAGCCCCCCGAGGTGGTGAGGTGAGTGCAGCCCCTGGCAGCTCTGCTCTCCACAGCCCTGAGATGGGTTTCCCCACCAGCAGCGCTTGCCCGCAGTTGCCTCCGTCCCACTCTCCCTGTCCCCATCTCCCCAGCCCTCTGTCCTGGTTTCAACTGGGATAGAGTTAACTTTCTTTTTAGTAGCTGGTACAGTGCTGGGTTTTGGATTTAGGGTGAGAATGATGTTGATAACACTCTGATGGTTTAGTTGTTGCTAAGGAGCGCTTATCTCAAGCCAAGGACTTTCCAGTTTCCCATGCTCTGCCAGCAAGCAGGTGTGCAAGAAGCTGGGAGGGAGCATGGCCAGGGCAGCTGACCCCAACTAGCCAAAGGGCTATTCCATACCATGGAACCTCATGCCCAGTATATAAACTGGGGGAGTTGGCCGGGAGGGGCGGATCGCGGCTCGGGCATCGGTCAGCGGGTGGTGAGCAATTGCATTGTGCATCACTGGTTTTTTTTTTCCTTTTTTTCCCTCTTCTTTTTTTTTTGTTGTATTCCTTTTCATTACTATTATTATTAGTATTATATTTCATTATTACTATTGTTAGTATTATATTTTACTTTAGTTATTAAACCGTTCTTATCTCAACCCACGAGTTCTGCCTTCTTTCCCGATTCTCCTCCCATCCCACTGGGAGCAGGGGTGGGGGGAGTGAGGGAGTGGCTGCGTCGTCCTTGGCTGCTGGCTGGGGTTAAACCATGACACTGGCACAGATAGGTCAAGTCCTGGTGCCTCTGCTCTGGTCTGCATACTCAGGCTGTGGTGCCAGGTAAGTTCCTGTGCAAACTCTGGGTAAAGGGTCAGGTTCCTGCTTCAAAACCTGACCACAATTTGGAGACAGTCCAGCCTGTGCTGTCCAGCCACAGAGGACTCTTGGGGCAGCTTTTCCAGGAGTAAAGCATCTTGGGGCTGTGCACACCCCTCTCATCTCCTCTGGTTTCCACTGTTACTGATGGAGGGCTGTCAAGAGAGCCAAAGTTCTGGCCAGAGATGGGCTGTGGCCATTCCTCTACTTGAAATTCCCATAGGTTTCAAATGGATTCAAGTAACTGAGGACTAGTTCGTAGCAGAGCCCATACTGCTCCTGTGGACAGAAGGATGTGAGTACCTGGTACGTGAACGCCTGCAGCGGAAGGTCAGCCTTGGTTGCCAACAGCTCCCTGAGCAAGCCAGGCACAGGTACAGCTCACTCTCCTCCTCCCACTCACAGCCCACCTTCCCCTGCTGAGGAATCACAGGTGTGTGCTCCAGTAGCTGAGGGCTGGGCTACCCTCAATGCTGGAGCCAGCTGGTCTCGGGAGGAGAGCCAGCATCCATGGCACAAAGCATCTGTTGCTCACTCCCATCCGGATGCTCACCCTATGATGGCCTCTAGCACCCAGACTGGGTGGTGAGGTGGGTGCAGGGCAGGCACCTGAGCATCCACCAGTGCAGCCCCCTGCTGAGCAGGCCAGATGGACCAGAAAGGGACAACTCAGCCCACAGGATGCTTCAGTGCCCATCTGGTTCTGCAGAACCTGCCCTGAGTGAGTAGGTATGTCTCAGCAGCAGAAAACAGGGTTTTCAGAGGTCTCATCTGCCCCTGCTGCCCCAGGACAATCTGAGCACATAGGTGCTAGGGCAGCTGCTGGGACAGTTCAGGCTATGGCTCTTGCTCTGCTGTTGCCATCCCAACTGGGTTTGAAGTCAGCACCTACCACATCTTTAATCAGCTGTCTCCGCCACCTCTTCAGCATCCTCACAGCTTGGGATACATCCACCAGCCCCTCGCTTTGGATTTGCTCACACAGGAAACTGGCAGCACAGAAGATCCCGCTCTGGCTGGCATCATCCCTGCGGAGGAGAGCAAGAGGAAAGTCACTTGCCCTGGGATCACCTGGCAGTGCTGAGCCTCAGAGGTGTCCCACTAGCCACACAGGCTCTCAGGATGGTCTTGTCCACAGATCCTGCACCAAGCCAGCCTCCACAGGGAAGCCTTCCTCCCTGAACACAGCTGAATTCATGTCCATATGTCCACCTTCACCTGAGCTGAGATGGAGCTGTGACCTGAGTTCACTCATACAGCCTGGGCTGAGCCAGCTCTGTGCCACGGCTGCTCCTCCGAGAGACATCGCTCATCAGCAGGTGACGAGGATATGTCCTTGTTGGCTCTGCCGCTGGTGTGTCTCCACCTTCCCTAGCAGGCTGATGATGGTGGCAGGGTGTGGGGGAAGATGCTGCTGCATGGGCCAGTCTTTCAGTTGCCAGAACTGGACTTCCAGTGCAGACTTCTTGGGCTAGTGGGGAAGAAAGACAGTGGGTTGGGCAGAGAAGAAACCCATCGGGTTCATGGAGGGACAGCGTGTGCCAATCCTGGCTCAGCCTTGCACACTGGATCAAGGGAGCAGCTCCACAGTGGGATGGCCCAGTCCCAGACAGTGACTCTGCCCTTCTCCATCAAGTGCTCTGAGACCAGCAGACGGACAGAGCACAAGATAAGAGCTGACCACCAGGTGCAGCTCAGACTGATGCCAATCCAGCACCTAGCTACCTGTAATAGCAGTCCCATCCGCAAACCACCACCAAGATGCACAGACTCTATCCATGGCTGCTGTCCTCCAAGTTATAAGGATACAAAAATGTACCTGTGCTCTGCCTTGTACCTCTGCCTGCAGCCTCACCCTCTTGGGACTAACCTCTCTCCCAAGGTGAAAGGCCCTGCTCTGGCCAGTGCCCTTCCAGGACCCCATCAGATCCCTCTGACCGCTGTGGCCTCTGCCATCCTCAGCTGTGACTTTGACCCCCGTGCTGGTTTTGGCTGGGATAGAGTTAATTTTCTTCATAGTAGCTAGTATGGGGCTAGGTTTTGGATTTGTGCTGGAAACAGTGTTGATAACACAGGGGTGTTTTAGTTATTGCTGAGCAGTGCTTACACAGAGTCAAGGCCTTTGCTGCTCCTCACCCCACCCCACCAGCGAGGAGGCTGGGGGTGGGCAAGGAGCTGGGAGGGGACACAGCTGGGACAGCTGACCCCAACTGACCAAAGGGATATTCCAGACCATAGGACGCCATGCTCAGCATAGAAAGCTGGGGGAAGAAGAAGGAAGGGGGGGACGTTCGGAGTGATGGCATTTGTCTTCCCAAGTAACCATTATGTGTGATGGAGCCCTGCTTTCCTGGAGATGGCTGAACACCTGCCTGCCCATGGGAAGTGGTGAATGAATTCCTTGTTTTGCTTTGCTTGCGTGCGCGGCTTTTGCTTTCCCTATTAAACTGTCTTTATCTCAACCCATGAGTTTTCTCACTTTTACCCTTCCGATTCTCTTCCCCATCCCACTGGGTGGGGGAGTGAGCAAGCGACTGCATGGTGCTTAGTTGCTGGCTGGGGTTAAACCACGACACCCCAAATCAAAGCCTACTGATGTTGGAGGCCGTCCGGTGCTCCCATCTCTTGCAAAGGCTGTTCTCAAAGGACTTCGCTGTCTCTGTGCAAAGAGCCCACCTGCTGCCTGTTGGTGAGGGCAAGTGTCCAGGCTGTGAAGCCAACTCCGGGCTCCTTCAAGATTGGGTGGATGTGGAAATGGCCTTAGGCAGCTTTGTCCTGGCTGAGCCAGAACTCCATGTATGTCTGGGGGGGAGACACACACATGATCACACGCAGCCCCAACCTGCACACACAACAGCTCAGCGCCTCACATGGGTGCACTCACACCAGCCCTCGCCCATAAATCACAGTGTGCTCGTGGGTGCTCTGCCAGC